>NW_017278534.1:2694346-2729238 GCF_001594065.2 Cyphomyrmex costatus | reverse complement strand
AATTGTTGATCTTCTGACAAATGTCGCTGTATCTTGCAAACCGTTGGTCCAATCGCTTTTCCACCTTACAGTTTTCGATAGAACTCGTCGAGTACTATAAGAAACACAACTCAGAACTACTCGGTACTTTCAAAAAAATTTTCAAAGATTTCTACTATTTTTTTTAAACTTTATTATTCTTCAAAAACGTTTTTTATGTATCAAGAACTCTAGGTATTCACAAAATAGTTCTGTTAAGCTGATCAGAACTATGCGACCTTGAATTTCGTTAAAAAGTTAGCACCCCATTTTTAAAAAATTATTAAAAAATGATTATTAAGCGCATATGTCATTAAAAATCATAGAGAACTCTTCGTATCGTCAAAAAGAAGCAGGAATTATCATCAGAACTATTGTATCTAAAAATTAATTTTTCAAAAATTTTTAATATTTTTTTATTATTCGAAAATTTTTTTTACATATCAGGAACTCTAGGGAATCGCAAATTGAAGCTATTAAGCCGCTCAGAACTATTTCACCTCGAAAGTCGATAAAAAGTTAGCACCCCATTTTTAAAAAATGTAAAAAAAATGTTTTTTGAGCGGAACTCTTGTTATTATCTATAGGGAGCTCTTCGTCTCGTCAAAAGGAAGTGGGAACTCTAATCAGAACTTCTGAGTACTATAGTCGGGGTGCTAACTTAACATACCCCATAAAAATTATATACAATATTATGGATAGATCTAACTAAAAATTTATAATAATTATGTAAAATGTTAATTCGTAATATTTATTCGTCGTAATTGATTATCACAATACTAAAAGTTTACTTAAAAATGAGTGCAGCAGTGACATTAACATTGATTTATTTTTTTATACTGAATTTTACGCTTCTTTGTAAGCGCTTTACGCGTCGGGTACAAAATCCCATACAAATTGACAGACAGTTCTCGATTGCAGTACGTGATAATGACAACAAATAATCGTCACTATTTGTTCTCGAAATGGAGAGCCGTTGTTCGACGCACTTCTCCCAGCCATGCCAGGTACTATAATTGATGGCCATCCCTGAAACGAATTCAATGAACATTAGCGGGAATTCGTATGCAGGTTATAAACAGCTATTTCCCGGGATATGTCCAGTATTGCGTCCTGCCAAATAACTTTAGCATCATGCCACAGAAAATGACTACACATAATCCGATTTTCGCATGTGGTTCATAGTTTACTTCCAACCATTCTAGTTGGACTGAGCCGATCTCTGTCAAAAAGCGAAACAAATATGAGAAATCATTCATGCATCATTCCACTAATGGATCGAATTGAGAAGATATTTTTTTTCTCAATTATTTAATCCTACTTTGTTAGTCATCTGAACGGATAACTCTTTTGTTCGTTCTTCCTTTGTGCTTTCATTCACTTAATCTACCCTCTTTCAATTGTACGAATTAACCAAATAGCATACATTTTAAGTTCGAAAACAACATTATTTTCCCGCTTTCCATTCGACTGTATTGTTAATTTTAATGAAAAGAGGTGCGCGCGAAACGAAGGATAAGCTACAAGAATATTCTACGACGTAAAACAAAATAAATTATCGTTTACCAGACACTTTCTTGAACAAGACTGTCGTCTCATTTAATATAATTATATGACCGATAATTAAATGCCGATTAAGACAGGAAACAAAGGATCCTGTACTGGTGAACGTAAGCGGTTGCATCTCGTTTATTCTTTTTCGCTTATCGAAAGCATTATTTGAGAATGGAATTTATTGAAAGTTATTCTGTAAAATTGGGCTTTTGTTCCATCCGCGAAGATCCATTCTCGTTAAAGTCAATTCTTTTTTTTTCTCCTCGGGCTCTTTTTGCTCTCTGCTTCCATACATCCCCGTCCCCATTACTCCACTCCTCCCCCTTTATTCGTTCCCCTTCCTCCCTAGTCGACCACCACACCAATTCAATATCGATGCCAGATATTTCGCGCGACCGCTCGACACAATAATTCAGTTGAGCAGGTAATATTGGCGCGGTAATGGTCGAACCATTTGGCTGTGTCGTTATGCTGCATTGGCGCTTGCACGTTTACGGAGGCCCCGTTCCGCTTGCAGCCGCCCCTAGTGGCCCCTCACCGCTCTTTTACTCTCCCCTGAGCCATGCTCTATGTGCACATCCCTTTACCCTCCTACCTCTCCCTTCCCTTCTACTCCAATGCATCCCCTGACCGGCATGTACCACCCAGCCATCCACGAACGGTCGACAATCCGTTGAAACGGAATGTTATCATTGGCCCATGTGTCATTATTGTACACCCGCCGTTTGGCAATTACATAATTCTTACTGGTACGACCAGCGTTACAATTGCGTGTTTCTTTATATTCTACGCGAATATTGTTCGCCAATATGATCGTCGTTTATTAAAGCGACTGAGTCAAGTCCGAACGCGCCGCAATCGAAAGAGCATCGTTGGCCGATTTTCTGGTCACATCGTGATCAGAAGTAATGGTTTTCGATAGTTCAGTTATTTATCGAGAATTTGAAATTTTTGGTCTTCTATGAAATGTACATTTTATGTACCCATGTACGTTTCATACATATTACTCATATGATTTATAATTATTATAAAATAATATTCTTTGATTTAATGTAGTATAGTAGCTTTTATGAAACAAAAACAATGGTTTTATACATATGGCAACAGGGAAGTAATGGATTTTATAACTAAAGTCATAATTGTAATTACTTTGTTATTTTGAAAAACATAGAATTAATGACATTATAAGTTTCCATGATATTTTTTTCACTTTAGAAAGAATTCGTTATTTTTTTCTTATAAGCAACTCCTTCGACGAATAAAGACATTTGCGCCTGCAATAACGCTAGTTTTAAGAAGAAACAGTGTCGACAGCCGCGCGACGGGTAGCAACAGCTTCCGGATTTACATAATTCGTTGAAGGAGAGAACGAAGTTTAACGTGGAGCGTGCCATGCGGGAACTTTAGGTGATCATAACTGGGAACTCACTTAATGCGACATCGTAAATTTGCGTCTTCGAAAATCGAGTTTATTTATTCCGCGAAATTATGTTTTACAGGGATTGTAACGCATTGCTTAAAGTATGAAACAGGTATAATAAATTAAGGCAAAATATAGTATAACAGAGAAATAATCTAAAAATATAATATCTTATGAACAATATAAACGATATTTTATGTATTCTTAGAGATTAATAAAAGATTTTTTTTTTAATTGTGTGAATAGCTTCAATGATAATCGTAATTGTAATCTTCATAGAGAGAAAGAACTAAATATAATAAGTAATCTATAGAGCTCATGCAATTAAATATTATTCAGAAAATCTGCGTATAATTAATCCGGATGACACAAATATAACCTGGAAAAGTTTTATTTTGTATTCTTCCGTAAGCTGGGCGATGCTCTTTAGTTGATAACAAAAAGTTGTCGATCCATAATAGGATTAGTATCCCATGGGAAATCAACTGCTGTAGAAATAATCTCTCGAAGACACCCCGATTTCTAATAAAAGCTGAAGACATTAATTATTACGAATTCAGAGATGTTGTTGAAATATCAATTGTATTATTTCAGTGCGACAACAATTAAAGAAATTGTATTTTAAAAAATAGTATTTATTGTAACAATTTTGTGCAATTCTTTTACAATGGATTCATAATATTATTATATAAAAATATTTTATTTAAAAGAAGAAAGTTTGTTGTAGAATGTTTTTTCCGAATTATTTACGAAGATTGTTAAATCATCTCTGTGGTGACATCGTATTATCGGATTAGGAACTAAATGCAGAAGACATGGACAACGATGGACATGGATTAATAGGTACATTATCCGCGATGTACAGCGCACATGTAGAGATTTATTAGTAATTAACAGTGACAAGATATATTAGTAGGTTTCGAAATTTACACGCGGCAAAAGGATCTCATAATTAGTCTGTTAACTACTGTACTATTGCGAATGCTAGATGGCAGTTTACATTAAACCACAAGGGATATTTTCCCAAAAGTCAGTAAGTTGAAATTGGCTGTCTGCGAACCCAATTTAATTTCACAAGTTTGAACTGGCCATTAGCATAATTGGCTTTGAGTGCGAATATATACGTCTGAATCAAAGTCGGCAAGTTTGAATGGGTTCTTACTTCCACCTCATAGACAATGAATGCTTATAAAAAGTTATCTACTTTTAGTCGCAATCGACAAACACGTTTTTATGGTAGAGGCAATCGAGATAATTCTTTATCTAATTATAAATATTTTGCTGGTGGTCTTATCTTCTGGTCGCACTAGCACTAGATCATCGTAGAGCGTGAGAAAATAATTTCTCACCTGAATCTTTCTCTCTTGTATAATCACCGTTTGATTATCCGAGTACTTCCTGATACGATTTTATCGCATTAAGTCAGGAGAGCCCGCTGAATTCGACGAAACTATTTCCAGTCAACGGACAAGCAAGGAGGTCTTTCTGAATAAGGCTTACGTGGCTGTGCAACCAGGAGAATACTTGAAACTCACGAGTGCAACGAGAAGTCAGACGGATTGGCTCTTGGAAGGACGGCTGGAAGATGAAGGTAGACGTTCGAGCGAAAAGTGGACGGGAAGGACAGGATACGAAAGCTAGACATAAGTGCTGGAGAGACAAAAATGGCCTAAGAGTTTGTGAAACTCGAACTGGAAGAAGATTTAGAGATTTCTATGTTTTAGGCTTCCATTTAAATCTAATTCAATAACGCCAAATAATAAAATATGTAATTAGGATTATATTAACAAGTTAAAATTATTAGTAATTTTTTTCTTGATATCAAGGAAATTAACGTCCACATTGAATAATATGAAGAATGTGATAGAATAGATCAGTGTATCGAAATAAAACGTCGTCGTTTATAAAAGTAATTCGACAAAACATTGAACTAAAGCTATCGAAAAACGAAAAAGCATTTTTACTGAGTTTATTTAACAGCGCTAATTGTTCATTACGTTTGTTACATAACTTTTGGTATTTCAAAAAAAGAAAATAAACAATTATCACACGATATGTGCCATGCGAATGGCAGTTAGCTGTAATAATATGTGTACATTATATGTCCAAACACTAAACTCTAGCAATAATATATCTGTTATTTTATCAACCATTCGAGTCTCTCAGTTTCAATATTCTATATCCAATACCAAAATGCTATTTACATGTATGTTTAGTTCATCGATATTTCAATTTATTGTGATACGATCGTCATTATAATAAATGTAATAAATATTTGTTGCTAATATATATAACTAAACTTACAACTATTAATACAAAAGAGCTCCATTCCTTTATAAATGTTATTTTTATTTCAATAATGTATAATATATAAACTATGAATTTATGGTAGTTATAATTTGTATAAATTTTATTATAAATTGCATGTATCCCAAACTAAACTATGCAGTTTTCAAAAATTTCCTAGCAAAGATAATCTGTAAATGCTGTTCATCGTTTTGATTGTAACGTATAGATATTTTTTATCTGCTTTTCTTCACTGTCATTCATGTGTCAGATTTCGCTCCCATTTCTTGTCACATCTCCCATCTCAATTCGTTTTGCTTGTCGTCTTTTCTTGCTTGAATGCCGCGTAACAATCCTTACCTAACCCGACCATGCACAAGACTTAAACGAGATGAGCCAAGCAACCTCGTCGTTCGAGGTGGTCGCACCACTTCGACCTCCTTGCCGATCACGGCATCGACATTCCGATAGCAAAACCACTCGCTATTTACGCCACCACCACTTTCCTTGATCGCCTGATGCACATTTCGATTTGGTTTACAACGTTTGATGTAATCGAAACGTGAATGAAAGACGAACTTTAGTGAATCGCGTGCAATATATCAACGCATTGTCATGCGTAAGAAAACAAAACCCATAAGGAATTACGAAGTATTTATTGGACTGGATTTTTGAAACACGTGCTAAGCTGTACGATTAGGGTCGCGCGTTAAAAGCGATATCGGAACATTTATAGACCATGAATTCGAAATCAAATGACTTTTGCTGCGTAATCTTTTATTGAAGGATACATCTTTCTTATCCGTGCAATAAGATCGTTTTTAACGACTTGAGCATTATTTTCTTACAACTTATATACATTACCGATCGTTGGAGCAGCATAATTTAATCGTTACGTTTTCGTGGTGAATAATACCAGTGCTTATTGATTCATATTCTGTCTTACTTGGAGAAAGTGCGGTTCGTAAAGTAAGAAAACCTTGGCTACGAAGGTATATCCACTTCGAAAAGGACCAAAAAGATACTTCGCCGAAATCGCATGAGAATCGGGAATGGACTGCCGCGAAGTAGCGAACATTCAGAATCGGCAAATCGATAACCTAGGGGTTAATGTTGGATAATTCGACCGGGACAGATTGTCCGGAATCTCGTGGGTCCAGCGCCGCCAGCAGATAATTTCGTAGAGACAGTTCGATAGGACTGTCTCGGCTTTTGATAAATGGCTCGAGGTAGATGTCTTATAGTCGGCGTTTCTCATTCACGATGATGCCCGACGCAGTGACTGATGATCTCGCGCATACGTCACTTTTCTGCTGGTACGTTATCCAGTTAGAAGAGCATTGTCAATTATTGTGATTCTTCGTTTTTTAATACGTGTCTGCATTGTGTATGTATATTTTGATTGTTACTGCAAATTTCCAGATTCTCGAACTGTATACTTAGTTAATATTTTTTGGCGATGGGGTAAATTATTATTATAATTAGTCGTCATTTATTATAATTAATATTAGTTATATGTACATTAATTATAAGCAAACGTAATAAATACATATTATATACATATTTATAAATATATGACTTCAATTATGTATTTTGTATAATTAATTTTAATTTTTAACCTTATTTTGTTGATTTATTTAAATTTATTATACGATTATTATTTAGATCAATAAAAAGTTAAAATATTAGTAAGAAAATAAATTACATTTTGGGTCAAATAGAACCGAGAGAGAACCAGCAAAGTTAATTTATATATCTGTTTATTTGAAGATTATACCGCTACTAGTTTTAGGACAAGCTCTAATATTATTAATCAATAATATTTATCAAGATTATTGCCGATAACTATTACATATGTAAACTAAGTATATAAATACTAAATTAATTTCTTAAATATTGATTAGTGTTTTTACATAATACATTTGGCAAAAAATTAGAAGTAACTTTTTTTTATTATTACAATTTATTTTCTACGAAATATTCAGTAGATTCACTATTCTAGCTAAATCGATCACAATGATATGGAATAAATTCTTCGTTTTATCGGTCGCTATTCAGCGGAAGCACATAAGACTTTTAATCAGAACGCTATAATAGTTTCACAACACGACCGATCGATGTAGACATAATCAGGCGAATAAAAATTCGTAATTGACCAATAAACGGATATGTTCGCGTAATTGCTACGTATACCAGTGTCCAACATCGCCGTGATATTTTTCCACAGCAGAATAAACACAACGTTACGATCCGTAGCGACAGAATGTCGCCGCTGTGAGAAACGAATCTTCGGCGTTCTAGCCGGAGATTCGAAACGCCATTTGTACGTAGTGCGTCCGTGTGTTTTCATGCAATTCTCCATTTTTCTTCCTCACTCTCCCGTACATGCAGTTCTTCGTGACTGTTCTTCCTCTTCCCGTCGGCAAATGTTGCCGGAAATTCTGCCGCCATCGCCTCCGCCTTCCTTCCGTGCAGTATGTATCAAAGAGGACCATACTACTATAGCTGCTCATACGCGGCGCGGCGGCGTAGCTCCGTTATCGTACGATGACGACGAAGACGGCAGCGTCGTGTCGGAACGAGATATCCGGAAAATATCGGGAACCTATCAGGACTTTTATACCACCCAACTAGCGCTTGCTCGATATGTTTCTTCTGTTTCTACTTGTGATGAGCGAGCGAGCGAGCGAGCAAAACAGCGAACTTTGGATCGATAAGGCTGTGCTGTGCCTCTGTCATTCGATAGCTATATACTTCCGGCCGCGTTAGCAGAACCGTAAACTAGCAGCATCGCGTGGCATTATCTCAATCCGGTTCATTAACATAGTCGACTCCCGCGGAATGGACTCGCCGAATCGTACCTGGGCAACTTACGTTCTCGTTTTATGCGCGATAAATTGCATCCCGGAGAGCGCTTCGATTGGGGACCAGACGTTGGTAATCTCGGAGCTTGCCTTAAAACTAACAGCGATACGATTTCCAGATGAGAAAGTATAGTCTTCTTTTTTCCTGGAGTTGTGCGCCACTGCGAAAGAAAAGCGGTATTAGATGGGCGAAACTACGCAAAATAGTGCGGAATAAAGTTTCTCGCTTTCAATGTACGTTTTTGACTGTATATATATAGTAGGATACGATTAGGCGGGTATTCAATTGCTCCAACTTTTTCACATGCATTCGATATCTGAAACCTATATCTATAGTAGCTTAAAACTCAACTATAACCAGTTTCAAAGTGTTATGACTCAATAGATGAAACTAGGGGGTCCATTTGTAACGTCATATTTACGTATAACACAAAGTGAAAAAATCAAATTGTGTCTGTCTTCAGATAAGATCTAAATTCCATTTTCACACAATAATCAATTTAATAATCAATTCTTATGAAAAAAAAGACACGTGTTATGTATGTTAATATTTTTTATTATTGTGTATCATTGAAATGTAGTTTGGAAGTGACTTAGAAAGAAGTCGTTGCGTTTAAATTTATAAATAGTTAATATTTTATAACAAGAATTATTAGCACATCTTATAAGTTAGAAAAAAATTGTTTTTAAATACTTCGAGAAACTTTAGATTATTAAATTATAAAAGTAAAAAATTCGTTTGTGTTATGCAAAGCAATCTATAAAAAAATTTGATCGATAATCGAGCTAAATAGAGAATATAAAACTTTAATTAAAACATATTTAATTAAGACAATATACAATAGATATCTTAATTAAAGGTTTGCATCCTTTATTTAGCTGAATTATTGACCAGATTTTCTTATAGATTGTTTATTATCAATTAATTTATATATAATATCTAATCTGATAGATATTTGTGCGATATATTGTGCAATGATTGAAAAATTGTTATAATTGTACAGGAAACTTTACTAATACATCTTGTATGTTCTTACTAGTTTTGGTATAAGCATGTATAGTTTCATACAATTACATTCTGATAACCAACAAACTATTAATAAATCTTATATTTATGTAATTATAATACAATAGTTTATTATATGTGAATATGATAAAAAATTATGAAATCGATTAAATTTATTTCTTTTAAAAAAGAAGAATAGGAATTTGAGGAGCGCTTATCTTTCGTGAAAATCAAATTGTCGGTTTATCTCCCTTGCTTTTATTTCTTTTTGTGAACATGACTTGACTGCTTATTGCGTTCGTAATCGTAAATTGTACAATATATTTGTTAAAACTAAGATCGAGTTGCAATAACAGTTAGATGATGGTTTTTCTCATAATATAAGAGAAAAATCATACTTTTTCCGTAGTTCTTTGTCTGTTGGGTTTCTCGAGTCACTCGAGAACGTTGGCTATTAATATTCTTCTCATAAATATTCTTCCTCGCGACCACTCGACAAGGTTCTCACGCTTATTGAATCGCGCGCCGGAGAAGTGCAACTAGCGGATGCTGGAAACCAGTGATCTTGGACATTTACATGGTCTACTTTTCGCTCGTGCGGCACGACGCACCTTATACACTCGCGATACATTGAGTTTCCTTTTACTCGCAGCTCCTCCTTTCTGATTTCAATCTCTTTGCGCTTGAAACTTTGAGCGTCACGAACAGATTTAATTTTCATTAGTCAGTAGAATTTGACCGTAACTATTATTCTAACTCTTCATCATTGTTAACAGAAAACATGTTTTACGATCAAATCCAGTTGCGTACATATACAGAATATCAGTTATTGCTGCACTGATACTGTAAACATCGTGCATGTAAATTTCAAGTTGGAGGTATCTCATTTTAAAATTACACGTTACGTGAAATGTGATATACGGGAACGCTATGTCCTGGTTACACGGGAGGAAAATGGATTTCTCGTGATTAAATATGACTCGTCCAACGGATGTCTATTTTAGATAACACGAAGATCGTATACTTTTATGCGTTAAAATAAAATCGAATTATTTAATTATTAAAATTTGCTTGATATATTTAACAATAAAAAGATCTGTTTATTAGTTATTTGCATCCTTGGTTTATAATTCTAAGATGATACATTAAAAAAATGCAGAATTTTAATGCAAAATTATTAGTCGCGCAATGAAATAGGTATATTTTGCAAATCATTTTCTATAACTGAAGATATCTTACCGTTCCGCTCGCTTGTCATCGCAGCACATCGCACCATGATATATTGATCGATATGAACTTACCAGTTTATTTCCACTGAGATGAAGGAGCGTTCGTCCTCGATTTAACATCTTGCGTGACGAGAGATTGATTGGATAATTTTCTCGAATGATTCGATCATGGAATTTGTCGAACTGGTTAGCTCGTAACTAACAATAACACTCGTTAAGAAGTTTGCAATGGTCTTCTTTACAATGGTCTCTTTCCGTACATACGTATGAAAATAATTTGCCAACGACAGAAGGATTATTATCGTCAACGCCGATCTTAACCGTACCGCCACAGGTAGTAACTACTTTCTCTTTGCTGTTCTTTTCTCCGTTTACGCGAGTCATTCCAAGGACTTTTCTTATGTAGAAGTATAGCTTTGGCTGGGATCCAACGTAGCCTTACAAACTGGGCGCGAGGAAAGTTACACGTGTCGTAAAGAACAGGAAAGAAAAAAAAACGACGTTTTTCGTTATAAAATGAGTTTATTTTCTCTGTACCATATATGCTATGTACAACGTGTGTGTTACGGTACTGACATATACGACGTTTGGCGAGAAAGATACGTCTTGATAATGTAGAAAAAAAAATGGAAATTAATTAGAAACACGCACGCATTACGTTTAACGTCAGCAGAGTGATTCGTTAAATTACATAGCAGTTTCAGTGCGTGGATGGTATGACGGGCGTATTATTAAAACGGTAGTGGGTATACTGGTCGTGGATGGGAAAAAAATAGGCGTGTGATAGGGTACGAGTATTCTTGAAGGGCAATGTACGTTATCGTATGGGGGGGGGGAGGGGTGCGCGAATAACATAAAAACGCTCGCGATCGTCGGGTAAGTTCTGTACGTGACGTATGTATTCGCGATGAAAATGGTTTAATTTGGCGAGAGACCAATGCGGCGCCATGCGGCAGTGGCCGATATGGCGCGCTCAGCAGCAAGAAGGGAGAAGGCGAACGGCAGGAAAAAACGAAGAAGAGGAAGAGGAGAATGGGTGCGAGGGGGCGGATAGAAAGGAACACGTACGTAAGATAGAGAAAAGCAGAAATACACGCTTGTCATGGTACAGAACAGACTCGAGCTTCTCGAGCTTACGACGGAGCAGGCGCGCACCTCAGGCTCGAGGACAAGCACCAACATCTCTACAAACTCGTAGATATACTCTGGGGTGGGGGGAACGGGAAGAAGGAGATGAAGAAGAAGCGAGTGGTACTTGTACGCAGAAACGACGACGCCGGCCGCGTTGAATTGCTCGCGGCTACCCAAGTCGGCCGGCCGGGATTGTAGGATTGCGCAGTTGATATCATCGAGAGCGATCGTCCTCGAGCCCAATATTATCTTTCCTTCGCAATTGCCTTCCGCGGCCCCGATCCATAGCGCCGAGACCGCGGGGCGCGTTAACTTAATCTTAATTACGTTATTATATTGATGAAACATGATTGCTCCTTTTACTTTCATCGTATACGCTCTTTAAATGTAAAGACAATTAATTAATTAATGATTAACCTTATACTCCGCGTACTCGGCAGTTTCCATTGACTTAAGCCTCAAACGTCAGCGACCGGGCACGACCGAGCGTGCCACGCATACGGTTCGATCAAGTCGATGAAAAGTGCTCGCACATCGTTATCGTGTTACTCGAAATGCACGCTGTCTACGAGGTGGCGCGAGAAAATCTTGCACATCTTCCCCATGAAAGTAGTGACTTAGGATCCGTTCCAACGTGTTCCCGCATTTTATAGTGTGTGTGTGTGTGTGTGTGTGTGCGTGTGCGTGGAGACAATTTCATCTCCTGTTATACCTTTCCGTATCTCTTTCTTTCTTCTTCTTTTTCTCCCTTCGGAGACCGCTTCTCGCGGTGAAGCGAAGAAATGTCAGATTTTTCTTGCGCCACTCCATACGCCTATGTGTGATACATGTTGTATCGAAATTACACCGCTAAAGCGTTGCACGCAGCGACCACATACGTACGGCGAATGCCCGACTTGCGCGCATTCTCGCGCACTTTTCAGCGTCATCGTACGCGCGCTCGCGCGCGCAACACTGTTGTCTCAATTGCGTTCGTACAAAATATCGTCGAACATGTATAAAATTGGCTCTACCCTCTCACCACAAGCAGATTGGATATACTACCGCAGCGTTAGCGAAAAATTCTTAAATGTAAATCCATAATTGAAGTGTTATCTTTGAAAGAAAGTAAAAAATGAGAAAGAAAATCATATAAGTTCGTCATGCATTCGCGTTCACTTACTGTACGCGTAGGCACCTTCGTTGGCATGTTTATCATCGTACGTATACATATATTTATATATATATATATTTATATCCATATTTATATATTTATATTTATTTGTATTTTATACTTCTATAAGCGGATCACGCGTAAGAAGCAGCGGTGAAGCAGAGAAAGGAAGTTATCGGCCAGGCCGCGACACGGATTGCTGGGTAGATTGCTCTGTAATGCGAAGGTAATCGAATCGCGCTTCGGAAATATACACCGGAAAAATGCGAGTCTCGCTTGCGTTTTCTGCATTTCAATTTTTACCTTGCGGGATCAATGCCGCTTGATTTAAGGGAGTGAAATTCCATTTAGTTTGGTGTCGACGGGATCTCGGGGTACGGGGCGATACCCCTAGCAATATCCACGGCAATTAGATCCAATAATTAAAGCGTACACTGAAATTCCGATGGATGTAACATACGCGCGCGCTCTGCCGCTATGTATCCTTTTTCGTTCGATGTCGGGCTATTGTTGTTGCGTTAGCGACCACTAGCCGTTAACAGTGAGTTACACGTGCAGCAAACGTGGACCGATAGACGCGAAACATTCATGAATGGATATTGTCTTGTTCGTGCTGGAAAAACTTTACCGATTTAAAATCTCAAATTTAACCTTGCATACAATTATTTCAATATAAAAGTAAATCAAAGTGTTGAAGTATTATTTTGTTAAAAATGAAATTTTATCACATCTCCGTAATTACTAAGCACGCGACTTTTACGTATATAACTTTTTTTTTTAATGTAAGAATAAATTTGATCTTGTACAGAGAGTATCGTGAACATCCCCGTCACGCGAAATCGGCAAATGTCAAACACCAGAACAATTCCAAGTTTGGTTAACTGTAATGCAAACACTTCAGAATGATTGGAGACTCATTTTGTCTCGCTCGTTCCTTTGTTTGTCTTAACGGGAGTATTTTAATTCTCAAGTTTCGCAATTAATCCGATCTCCCCATGGGTTCGCTTTGTATGCTCTGGTGAAATCGATAAGACACCACTGGTATAGTTAACCGATTGTATTTCTCGATGTAACGTATTATGCCCTCTGATATCTATCTTTTTCTCTATTTTCTTTTTCCTCGGTTCTTTAAAGCAAAATGAAATCTGAATCGCGTGCGCTATGTCTCGTGAAATGTAATCAATTCCAATTATTATGTCAAACAGCATTCCGTTATAAAATACCATAAATTAAGATGTGGATTATTTATTTTTACTATATATATTCTCTCCGCAAAGTTTTTGACATCTTTAATTGTAAAAACTAGCTTTTTGTTTCTTTCTGTTTCTTTACTTCTTGTGGAATATGAATTTGACAAATACTTTTTAGTCATACAGAAAATATTACAATAACTGCTGCAAACTGGATTTTTCTGTGTTTGACGTTATCGACGCGGCTTTGTCCTTTAGAATTGTCTCAAGATGTCCGACGATGAAATTCCCAGATCGATAGAGCGTAATATTTTATTGCTTACATAACCAATACGAAAAAAAGTTCTTTTTATCGTATCAGTTTTATATTGCCTCTTGCAAGTCGAGTACGCCAATTCAGATTGATAAGCTCACGTGTCGCGATGTAAATTAACCTGGCCGCTATGGGATGGCTAAGGATAAGGGACATGACTAAGGTTACGTCGGAAGGGGGTCGAGGTTACGTGATTCTGGTATGGAGAGATAGCTATCCTCGATGTGATCCTGCATTATCTTTCTCTCTCTCTCTCTCTCTCTCTCTCTCTCTCTCTCTCCCCCTCCCCCTTTACTCTCGTAGCTAAATTCAACCCCATCAAGCGTTACCCCCGCAAGCTTAGCTTAACCTCGAGACGCCACAAGAGGCAATTAACCCTGCGCCAACCCCTTTGCGCACGTACCTTTTACCTCTTCACCGAGCTTACCGCGTTCTGGTTCTACCTCTGTTTCTCGTTCCGTCTCAATCCCTTCTCTCTCTTTCATCCCCCTATTTAGTCCACCGCTCTAGCTCCTCGCCGCGCCATAACATTAATATCCTACACGTCTGCATAATCATGTTCAATTCCCAATGCTAATTAGAGTCCATGCCGGTAGCCTAGCTGTAGCGAATACGCGTCAACCTCCATCACCTACAGGAGTCACAGCGTGCAGACGTGTCCCACATCGCGTCACGTCGCCTTGAGAAAAAAAAAGGGACGATAAAAGAGGAAAAGGGCACGGCGGTGGCTGCGGCGTGGCGATGCACGTGATCGCAAGAAACCGACCGAACTCGCGCGCGAAATCGATTACCTCTCTTCGCGGCTGAATTTTTGCAGTCGTTACATTATCAACTACTTACCAACGGAAGTGGTGTTGTGAGACGGCCACTTTTATCCCGGAACAAAGTAAGAAATCGATTTAGCCCTGGCGTGAAGCGTGTGATCCTCGGTATGCGTTTCCGATCAGATACGGATTAAATGTCGACGCGATATTACGAGAGAACTTTCCTTTTCTTTTTTTTTTTTTATTTATCATCCCTTTCAGTCAACTTCTAGAAAACATTTCCTAAGACGGTGTTGATTTTCGGTTAATAGTACACGCATTCATGAAGGTCACTTGAACGTTACGCTAATTAAAGGTTGCTGGTACGGGTCGTAATTGCAACCTTCTTCCACGAAATAAGCGGCCACCCGGGAGACAGAAAGACGAAATTGCTGATACGTACAATTCGTTGCGACCTTGGCGAGAAACGTCGGAGACACTGATATTTGTGCCTTCAATAAGCGACAGATGTAGCAAGTAATCAAGCGCAATTGTGCCTAATTATTCTGTTCAGTAATCCACCGGCATTATTAGCACGTGTGCATATATGAGCGTATAATTAACTTTAACCGGTGAGATAAAGTCAGAAGCAACCTCAATTAAATGATACGGCGAAGTCGATCGGTTTTCTTACGTTGCCAGCTGCGAGGAAATGAAGTTTAGGACGAAAAAGAAGATACGTCTGTGATAATATCTACGGTAATGTGGATACAAGAACATTCGCAGAGATGGGCAGTGATTATTTTTTTTTCTCTTTCTAGTCGTAGCGAACGAACGTCTTTCTATTCTGATGCGTTCAACTCCGCGATCTGCCCATCTAACCGAATCTAATTGGAATTAGTAGAACGCCTCTGCAAAGCTTCCACCCAACTACAAGGTAAGCGTGGATGGTAAAGGGCATGCTCTACTAAAAGCTACGTATATTGGCTGCAACCTCGCAATGCGGTACACTCGTAGAAGTTTGATATAGTATGAAGTAGCGTCCATCCGAATTCCATAGAAAGATTCAAGAGAGAGCCGCGTGAGAGTATTACTTTCGCTGATCGCTTTGAGAATCGTGATACGCGCACGATTCTCTTCGCGGCACGCACCGGTTTGAGAACTCACGTCCATGTGAAGTCAGCCAAAGATTCGTTAATAGCGATTTACGCAGGAAGACGAGATTGACGATATGCCGTGGGAGCTGGTGGGAGAAGTCATTCAGAAACGACGCGCGGAGTATCCGCCATCGTACAATTTACAAAGACTGTCGGTGCGCCCGGGCATGGAATGCATCCCAGGTACGGAAACGGAGACCGATAGAGCCTCCTGGTGTTTCAGCATTTGTCGGCGTCGTTGCCAGGTGAAAGTCCATGCCGCTATGATGGCAATCTGGGCGACGAGGAAGACGGTGCCAGCTACAATCGCCTCACCCAGATTGATGCACATCCCCATCGACGACGATATGTCTTCACTCTCGACGAAGACGGTGTCCCTCGTCGCGGAGGTGACGTTCGGTAACTTACCATCACGCTCGAAGCCAAACTTGTCCGTAATCTGGATGGATTGCACCAGGAGGAGGTCCTCGCGACTCTGGGTGCCAACAGCAGTGGAACGACGGCGGCGTCGACGTCTGCCGAAGGAGATCACCGATCGTAGTTCACCGGTTGTTTCCTCCTGGTCGCACTGCACGGGTTCGCAAGTCGGCATGCACGGAGTGACCAGAGCGCGGAACTGCACCACTTCCGAACTCGGGAACTTGAAGGCGTCAAAGTGCGACAGCAATATCTATGAAACGAAAAGAATAAAAAAAAAAGGTGATAAGTCGTTTGAGAATTTGTAAAAACGAAAGTAGAGATTACTGACGAGAACATCATAAGATATTTATTTGTAAGAGCTAATAAAAATACTTTCTGATGTTATAAATACGAAAAATCAATTTAAGACAGCGGATAATTTAATGTTTCGGATTAATTCAATTAGTTGGAACCTTTTCATCGGCTTGAATATTATTACAGCGTTAACAAGTGCACAAAATTTAAAAAAATGATATTTACAATCTCGCGCTATTTAGTTTAACATAATATTAACACGTTCCAGTCGCGTGATTTATTCTTTACGATGACCCACGCTAGATTTTCCGTTCAGACTGTTTGATATTTGGCTATGGAAAAACGTAATTATAAAATAATTTGATATTATACACTAAAAAATAATGATGTTATAATAGCATTATTTTAATTGAAAATAATTTTGTTAATTCAATCGCACTGTAATGAAACAGATCATTCTCTTATTTTAATAAAATTTTATTTGATTTATTATTACATGTTGTTGATACGTATAAATCACGAGATTATTTTCAATTAAAATAATACTGTTGATACATCACTTTTTCAGTATACATATATACATAATTATAATATATGATGCAATATTGGTTACGTAGATACATCAGGTCTTTTTTTATAATAATATATTTATAATCTTTTTATTATTTTCAAATACATATTATTTGATAAATTTAACAAACACAAGCAAACATATTATGGATCATTGGTGACTATTGGTGACAATAGTGATTAAGTCATTTGTCATAAAATTGACGCGGCACGGAAACAGATTCCATTGATTGCATTCATGTGTGAGAGTGTAAGAGTTTAATTTTCCATAAAATCAAAATTCGATACTCAATGATGATAAGTAAATAAACATCATGATCTTTACTTTTAATTTTCGACACGGCGAGTAAATATAATACATTTCAGCGAAGAGCAGGAAATTCGATACGTGGAATGTAATAAAACGAACTTCCTCGCGTACTCCATCGGTCCCTTTCGACGGATTGCAAGTCACGTAACCAATTGTTTCACGCCGTTACTTGTCGCTCGGATAATACATAAACACCTGTGCCGAATGGCTCCTCGGAACGCAACGATTTCTCTGTTCGGGGCTTTTGTCGAGTTCGCATACCGTTAGCAAACTACAGTGCCAATATTATGACATTTGCGGCGCGTCCTCGTCACCACTTCTCTTTCGTCGCTCTTTATTATCCCGGTAGTTGTATAGAATTTTTGTAGTTTTTTCATTGTTTCAGCAAGAAACAAATTAAAGTACCATCAGGCACCAATGTTAACTGAGAGTGGTGTGTTTGCGGCGGATTCCGAAACGACAGATTTATACTTGACGTTTTTCACAAAGTTAGGAACTACATACCTAACAATAGTAAATGTAATCAGCGCGAGGCAGCTGCGGAACGCGCGCGCGCGTATCTTGCTTTTTTTACGTACTCGTAATTCATACGCGATGTCGTTGCCGTCGACTTAACTAAGCAGTGTCGCATTAATTCTGAAATTCCGACACGGGCGGTCGTTCGCTCATAGAATTCAGTGTGAATGCGGAATAATGGTAATCTTACCCATATGTCGCTCTCACATAAATTTTCAACTATATCCCAAAGTCAGGAACGCGCGTGGGCGCGGCGGCGTGATTTTATTCGCGATCGCGACTTCACGCGAGCAAGAAAAAAAGCTCTTACAGAAGACGGATTACAGAATGCGGATGTCAGAGATCGCGTAACGCAACGGGCACATCGGTCATCACACGCAATATGCGTAAGAGATGATCACTCGAAACTGGTTTTCCACGTCCCGCGGCAGCTGCGTCGAATTTTTTTGCTCTTTATTAGGTAAGGCCATATAACGGCAATTACACGGGATTATGACATGAAAAACAGCCCAAGTACCCGCTTTTACGCGCGCCATTAGAGCACACCTATATATCCATCCTGGTAAATGGTGCGACCAAGCGCATTGCTGATGTAATTCCTATTTTCTCGCGGCAAGCGGACCTATCCGTTAAAATCTTTTTTATTCGTCTACAACCTATCGTTGTTACATTGCTCCGGAATTTTTTCCCGCCACCTTGATATCACAGTGATCGGAATTGGTACAAGAAATTCAAGTCTTTTTTTTCCCCCTCCTTTTCTCTCTCTCTCTCTCTCTTATAGTTTCTTACGAAACGAACATATGATAATCACTCGTGTTCGCTCGTTAGGCTCGTCGTCCGCAGAGTAATCTCGCGATCATCGTTTTACCGAGGAACACCGGCCGTAATATATTCATAGCTACGTCCGCGCACATGGCTCGTCATTGATTTCTCTTCATTCAGATCATTCGCTACATGCTCGCAGGGTCAAATCTCGGCGCGATCTTTCCGAAGCTGAACTTTTCTTGAAACTGAGAAAGGCTGGTATACGCAAGGTTAGCGCCATGCTCATGTGCACGTCGAAAACTGGTTTCTGCGGCGCATTACCAAGTTCATCGTATTTACACACCGAGCACGTATATTATCGGCGGGAAGTAAGACATTAAAATATGCTTCGTTCCACGTACAGCTTCATTTAGCCGTTTCTTTGCCTGCGCGCGTCTAGTGGAACGAGCGGAACTTTATTAACCCAACGTCATCCCGCGCAGAAAGAGTAGCGGAAGGTCCATTCTCCGCGGGGGAAAAGCGAGAGCGATTGCATTCGAAGCGGATGGGAGAAGACGCGTAAGCGGATCGAAGGAAGAAGAGAGGATGAAGAGGAAAGCCCGGGGACGGAGTTTAAGAGGTAGAGAAAGAGAAACAGAGAGAGGTACATACATAGGTGCATGCTGGGAAAAGAAACACAGGCCGTATCCGCGGCATCTGGTACACGCCGACGATAAGTCTCCTTCAGCGGCAACGACGTCGGCGATGGGAAAGAACCGGAAAGAGGAGCCCGTCATAAATGTACCACATCAGATCAGTCAGATCGTAAGGCTTGCCGCCCGCGCTTTTACGGCGTAGCTCAACCTAGCTGATCCCCCTTGTCTACTTTATAAGTCCGCCGCGGGCTCTCCCCTATCCGCCTGGTTCATCCCTACGTATTTAGAGGGGTACATGCTCCCTTACGAGTTTACGTACACGGACGTGGTGGTTGAGAAATGTTTCCAATTTCATTCAAACCGGTTGTGAAATGGAAGAGAGCTTTCGTACTGCGGCCCGGTTACGTGACGGACATACTGGAAAGCCGAACTTTTGGCAAATTTCTGGTTAGAGGAGGCGCAATGCTGCACCGTCACCGACACTGCCGCTCGTTTCTCCCACCGACGATCGTTTCTCTTTCTATCTTGATCTAAGATTAATAAAATCAACGGCGTTGTATACTGGTTGATTTTTGCATTGGTTTTCGC
The DNA here is from genome assembly GCF_001594065.2 of Cyphomyrmex costatus. Classification (NCBI taxonomy): domain Eukaryota; kingdom Metazoa; phylum Arthropoda; class Insecta; order Hymenoptera; family Formicidae; genus Cyphomyrmex; species Cyphomyrmex costatus. The sequence goes on along the minus strand of NW_017278534.1, from coordinate 2,709,076 downwards.
GACGCGTTCGCACGTTCACTTTACGATCGTTCATATTTATGTGACAGACAAATGTTCCTCTCATTATCAGAGGTGCTATTAATGGCGTGAATAAGCTCTCATATACATAAAAGATGACATATACAGGATATATTTTATGCCAACGATATAAACATTCAGTAAATTCATAATTTGCAGATAGAGAACGATTCGCTTCACAAATATTTCGTTAAACAGAATAAGTATACTTTTAAGTTCTACGAACATGTCATAACCTTTTTATATTTGCAAAAATAATTATATATAGGAGAGAATGTCCTAAATCGGACAGTATTCCAAATCGGACCTTTTTAATTTAAATAAATACGGTTAAGCAGATTTGCGTACTATTTATAATGTAAAGTCCTTATAAGACACCGAACATGTGACAGCAGTTTGACAGTACTCCATTAATGACAGATGAGTTTAATGACTATGAATTCCAAATCGGATAAGAAAACGCATTTTTACATTTTCCATTATAGTTCGACACAAGTAATAAGAGATACGTCAAAATGGTCTCAAGCAAAAATAAAGGAAATTAAATGATCTTTCGAACGGCACCATCGGTTTTACGATCGAACTTTATTTACGCCTTATAGAGAACAAAAACTGCAAATAGATCCGATTTAGACCACTCTCTCCTATATATATATAATATACATATACATATTTAATAAAACTAGACTCATTGACACTTTTTTAAGACTTTTTCTTATATACTTTTTTTAGTATCTATTAAATATTTTCCAATATACAAATTCACTTGCTCTGAATTAATATTCTCAGAATATTAATTGTTAGATAATTAATTACTGTACCTAATTGCAAATGTTTTGATCAACTTGAAACTATCGTAAGCACTAGTGTTCCCGGTAATAATTAATTATTAATCGTTTATTAGCTTGTATCTACGTTTATAGAAGGGAAAAGGTTTCAGCCTCCTAAGATTAAGAAAGACAAAGAATTACCAAGCAACTTCCTGCTATCAGTTATATCTCGGGTCAAACGATGCCCCTTCGTTTACCGAGAATCAATGTTGCGAACGTTTATTAGCATATCATAATGACGGTATACTGTCGCAAACGACGAAGATTATTGATAGCTGATAGCGTGGCATATATCAAAGTTGTTGTCAGGCGTTTTATCATTCATGCCAATCGACAGGTAAATAAGGTGCGTACGGATAATATACGGCGCGAACGATTGCGATGAAATCTTCTTCTTGAAGTAACGTTACGACTTCTACAGATTAGAATTTACATACACCCCGCCGTTTTGATTAAACGTGCAAGATGAGAATTGAATAGAGCGAGGAACTTTTCTTATTCTTTGTCCGTTCGACAAAATTCACCAAGAGATCAACAACACTTGAGATCTCTATCTTCGTATCGAGCAGCGTTCGACAGGAAATGGAGTTAGCCCTTCGTGATCAGCCGCGGTCAGGAAACGAGATCAGCCAGCGCGGTGCGCACGTTCTAAACCGGAAAACGGCGCCACGACGCCTGATACAGAAACGACTGTGGGTGATATATCTTGATGCTCGGCATCTTAGGTACGTACGTACCTGATATAAATTTACTCTTTGTTTCTACCACGACTGTTATTACTTTCTAATAAAGCGATATTGCGCCGTACCGCGGCCATGCTCGCGCGAGCAAATGATGTGGAACGACGAGTTAACGAGGCCGTGCGCCTCTTATTGCTCCACCTTCGCTCTAGCACTCGTTTCTACCTGCCACTATCGTAACGATCCGTTTGTTTTACTCGTCGACACGTGAAGCATCAGCCACGCGGTCCACGACCGGGCATCAGCTGGTCGAATGTTTCGCGTCCCGAACACAATGTAGCCAAAGAAAGCCCTCGCGATACTTCCGCGATACTCGCGGTCCCGATACGGAGAGAAAACATAATTGGAAAAGTCCAAGCCAGTTATATCGCCGGTTAGACTAACGTAAGAAAGACTGCTCGAATTATCGGGAAACATTTTTATAGGTTTATTAATGCCCAGCGTGCAGAATCATATTTCTCATTGCGGCGCGCGTCTGACGTTATATCATGCGAGTCATCGTACAAAATGTACGAGCGGTATATGTGTAATTGGTCTATCGAGGTCAATACGTGGCGATCGCCTACCTATTAACCGCGCAAGAATTATTGTACTTCCGCCCTAATGCGTTTTCACTCTAGCTCACCCACGATACTTCACGCATCGCGCGAGAAAGAGTAGAGGATTAAACTATTTTTTCGCGATCTAATGGGATCGCAAAGTCAATTCCCATGTTACCTTATGCGGAAAACGCGGAAGTAATAATCGTGGCTCTACGAGCTCGGTCGTTTTGAACGCAACGGTGTTTCATTATTTAATGATCCGTCTTCATACATTTGAATGAAAGACGTTAGTTCTCAATCATATCTGCAAGTCTTATCTATGTTTTTTCTTGTTTTATTATTTCGAGGCAAACTGTGAGAATTCCTGCGATAACCGTGTTTAATTATTGAATTCACAAAAATTATATATAAAAACTTCAATGCAATGTATCTGACAAACCACGAGTGAAAATCGAATTGTTTAGGATGATGATCGAACGAATTTCGTTTTTAAACTCTTACTCTCGGCATCGGAGATAATCTTACGCTCCCTTATGTGGAACACATGGAAAGTAATGATCGTTGCCAGACCAATGCGCCCGCATGCCAGGCATGTCACGGCACGTCATCGCCAAGACGGCGGCGCATCATCGACGCGACCTATTATAGGCTGGGCAAATTGCTTCCCATCATAAAATCCGTTTGGGTGATTGATTAGCATGAAGTCAGATCAACCGGTCCCTCGTGTCTGCTTCTTTTTCTCACCTTATACTCGCGCGTATTTTGAGGCACGCGCGCCTTCCCACAAAATACACGTCAATAAGTATTAACGTTAAAGGCGATCACCTCGATCTCTGTCCTCTAGGTATCATCGTTAAATTAGAATCGACATTTATCCGTTATACTTTCTATTACTTTCAAAACAGCTATTCGTATATGTAGATACTTTTATAATATTCTTTTTCTAAATATCTCTGTTATTTACTTTGTATCGAATTCGTTTACTCAGCTTATGACTGCAATGCACGAGATGATCAAGCATCTTGCATCGTGTGGCAAGACGTTTTTGTTACATCAATATAGATTAAGAGCAAGGGCTTCCGCGTACAAAGTATAAGCAGTAAAACGTAAGCAGTAATCAAATCAACACTTGTATTTTCTATTCTCGTTATTGCCTTACGTTTTTCTGTATGTCATAGCCCTAACACAAATACCGACTCTACATTCTTTTCTCTGGAAATAAGTTCCCATTACTGTAGCGGTGGGAAATTATTGTTAACGTAAAACTAAAAGGAAAATCATGTAATTATTCATGAGGTAAGAGCTTCCGTTTGTCTACACTACTTATTGTTAGATTTATTTTTTTATTCTTTACAACTTATTTCTTTATAAGTTCAGCATTGGACAACATTTTTATAAAAATGTAGAAATTATATGATACATTAGGACTTACCTTGCCAGTGGTAGCCGATTTGTAAAGTGGTCCCATGATGACGTGATCAGTGGGGCAGCCATCCGAATCAATCAAAACAATCTCACTAGAGTCGACACCATCCATAGCGACTAGCTCGCGAACGAAGATTTCGTACGGACTGTGAGGATCGAGGATCTCGAATTTGAGTGCCAACGGATCACCGACTTCAGCCGACGGGATGGCCTCGTTTCCACTGCGATCGGTAATCTTCATGGCGACATTCGGCGAGTCGACGATCACTTCCTCCGACAGAGCAGGCGTGATGTCGCCGTGTACGCCGAGATCGACTTCGTTCGACACGGTCTTGTTAGTGAGGTCATACTGACAAGTTACAGCCAGTCCAAGATCGGAACTCGTGACAATGGTGTCGTGATGTTGAATGATCACGTCGTTTAAATACCGGCCGAGACCCTGTTGCCTTATGTTACACTCGAGATCATCGTACGCCATGCGAAGTTCAAACTCGAGCGCACCCTTGACGTCTTGCACGCACGAGTTAGGCGAGCCCTTCGCGTACACCTTACCGTAGAAGAGCTTACTGGTCTGAATTCTGGTCACCATATCTCCAGCGCGACAATCGATGGTCACATTGTAACAGGAGCTCAGTTCGTACGTGGCCGCTTCCGGTACATCGAGATACGGTTCCTGAAATTATCGTTTGTTTTCGGGCCGTTATTCATCGCTCCCCATCGTATACTGTTCGATGCATATCGCGCGTTAATGCGATTTGTCGCGGTATTAATTTAAAGGAATTATAGCGGATGGCAGTGATAAATTCCAAAATACGCAAAGCACGGATATTTCGCAATTAAACTTCGCGAAGCTACCCCGCGATTTATTGATCAATCTTCTATTTTGCTCGCTTCACCATGGTTGGGAGATTTTGATAGCTTGCATCGGGCTTACACAAAAACTTCCAGAGAATTTATGACGAGAATTGAACAACGAACGGAAAGTATACAACGAAATTCCACTACAACGTACTGTATATTGAATCTTTAGTGATGTAGTTCGCATAGCAATTATATTATGATATTCGACAACACGTACACCTAGACTAGCAGCGTGTGAAATTCGTAATTTACGCAAAAAAACGGTCACAATCTTTTTTAAATAATTTTTCTCCGTCTATCTAAAAGTAGATCGTTGTGTTATTGAATTGATTTTCATTTCTCTCTGCAATATTCATGAAATATAATATATAATTTTATTTACCGAAATAATTAACCATATTCTTTATTCTCCACATCTAAAACGTCACGTCCCAATTTATTTGATACGACACATCAAAAACCAATAATTATCAATGATACATACATACGACATACACGCGTACATTTTCATTTATATCGAGAATGATAATCCGCTCTGATTCACGCGTTTGTCACTTTCAAAGAATTATTTGAAATCCCTTTATATGGCGGTATTTATCGCTTCTCGTTCAAAGCTCGATGGTCCTCTTCGATGAACAAATTAATCGCGAATATTACGCTGATAAATACTCTTGACGTTTCGCGCTATCTCCACAGTTAATAATTTGTATATTTGTGGAGATGCCGCTGATGTGCTTGCGTAACCACCCATGGAGCTCGTCACGGATCCCACGCACACGATTATCTTCCTATTATACGTATTATTTGCTCATCTCCGAATGAATGATCGTGCATGAAACCCGTATGATCATCCATACTGTGACGTCGAAATGATATTCCGATTCGCTTAACGTTGTTTAAATATTCTACTACAATAATTATCCGTACGAAGAATTGTTTAATGTTCTGGTATTAGTACTTGTCCCCGTATTTGTAGTGGTGTGTAAAAAAGCGCGGATAATCAGACACCCGACGAATTGGTGGTCGCTAAATTTTTCTTTTGATTTTCCCTCGGGATACCGAGTGCGATTCACATTCGGCTGAACTCGAGTGTTACCCGGAAGTTCGATAGGGAAAGCGTCTGCAATGGAAACTCGATTTTCCACGAATACGCCCTCGGCGGATTGTTCAACCTGGTTTGCATGTGTGCGACGTAATCGCATTTATAGAAAATCCCCACTGGCCCTTTCAAGAATCTGCACTGCGATGCGGTGAGCAAAACGACACGGTGGTCGCAAAGCTACACGAGACTCTATTTTAAACACTCCCGATGAATTAAACTGCATACGGCAAGCTCAGCAAGTAAATCGGAACACGAGCAGTGTCCATTTCTCACGTAGCAACAATCTCAATTGCTTCGGGAAATTTAATTCGTAAAAGTTTTTCTCATAAACTTAAATTTGCAATTCCATTTGCGGTCGCGATATTATATTCGTGTGATATTAAAAGTACGAATTTCTATTCGCTCGAATTTTTCTCACCTGAATGTCGGAGAGAGTGGCACGAGAATGATGACTGAGACGGCAGACCATGTCACCGGTGTCACCGTAATCATAAGAGTGGCAACGGAACGGTGAATTCAGACACAATTCGCGACATTCATCGGACGTGCTGACATCTTGGTAGACGGAGTCCACAGTCTTTAATATACGGCCGGTTAGCTTCTTAAATTCGCAAAGTTTCACTGGCTCTTCCACACAGTGGTTTTCCAAATAATCCACACCCTTCGCTGCCTGGAAGGCGTTCGAGCCCGCAACCGTCAGCCTGTCCATGTCCGAAAGTTCACACTGCTTTGTAGCATTGATATAATTAGCGGATCTGAAATTTAAATTAATAAATTATTTCATAACTTACGTAGCTAATCATTAATTAGTTTCTTATCTACAACGATTTCAAATGCAATTTGTATTGCAAGAAACTAACGATTACGTTATTTCGAAGCAATTAAGCATCTTCAGGTATAAACTATCTTCATAAATATGATATGTGTATATTGCCTATAGCCATTAAAGTTTAATGTTAAACGCACGACGTCCGGAAGATTAAACAGCGAAAATATAGTCTTTCATCTCGCGGTAAAAACATACGAAGAGGACGCACGTGCTATCGGTTGTCCCTCGGTCATCATCTCGCGCTGATCCCGGAAAGCAAGTTATAAAGGAAACGTCCATGCACGAACGAATCTGAGCCGCGGGTTTTGTTTCTAGCGGAGACACGCGGCTACACAAAATCCGCGTCCGTCGGAGGAATAATTGCTTCCTCCTGCAGCGTTTTACTGCATCGTAGTAATGCGTGGTTAATAATACTAAACGGAGCTGAGCGAGGATTACAATTAAGAAAACGTTAATTTACTAATGCTAACCCTTGAGAGGGAGTGTCATATTCTCGGTCCATTCTCATTTCTCTCTTCTACGCCTACTGCATGCTGCACCGGAGGGATATCGAATGCCCGGCGTGTCGAAACGGAAGATACGGAAGATAATAACTCTCCCAACGTTTTATGAAATTTTATCTTAACGCTGCACACGATCTAACGGCTTAAATAGCAGCTCCCGACAAATCGTACGTCTACTCATCCATAATTATGGACATCTGGATGATGGAGTGACGTTTACATTAACGTTTCAAGCGCTATATAAACGGTACGCGATACATTCACGTCCATGATCGATTGGCACTTGAATCTGTGAAATTCCTATTTAATTGAATTACACGAATTGGTTAACGTTCTCTGATAATTTATCTTGATTAGACTACACTCCATAGCAAAATGATTCCCGAAACGTAAAAGTTCATGTCCAAAAGAAACGCATTTATGAATAAATTCTTTCGGCGAATAACGTGAACTTATTTATCAGTTTTGAAAATCGGGAGAAGTTCTGGACATTTGATAGAAGATCTAAATCATGAAATAGCAGAATTACATTCGTGGTCAAAAATATTTATCTCGAAACCTGCGTTGCGTATGTATGCGCTGATAACAGACACCATACAATATTGTCCTGTAAATATTTGTTTTCGACTTCGTAGATATCAGTAGAAACTGATAGTATTTTATTGCCTACGGTACGCAGAGTTCAGTCAACAGAATATTTTATCATATATTTTTATTGATTTTTTTCCTCTATATTCATCATATCACGATTTTTCTTGTGTTCACAGTAGTCAGTAGAGCTCGGTCGTAATAACGGGACATTTCATACGGATGGTTGATTTATGACTTATGACTTTAAGAACGCAACATCTTACGCGTACCTAACGTAACTTAATATTAGCCTAACTGTTATAAAATACGACTCTGTGCTTGTCATGTAATGTCCAGAAGTTAAATCACAAAGAATTATACAATGATTAGAATAAGCCTATAAGCTTATAATTTAATTTTAATGAAATAAGTCATTACTTTTTCGAACAACAAGTTTCGAATCTCATGACTAATTACATTCCTGTTTTCCTAAACCTATAATTTTGCAAATTGATGGAGTAGCGTGAAGATATAAGGTAAAGGCGTATTGAATGCAGCGTCCATTATAACATATGCGGTCGCATTCTCGCCGGAACCGCAATTTCCTTCGTTTATTCGCGTCTGCTCGACGGTAACACATACGAATGCATGTTCGACATACTTTCATAACGAGAATCCGGATAAAATTCGAGCTGATTTTTTGTATCTAGCCGCTCTATAATCCAGAATTAGATATTCCCCACGTGGAACATTCTCCAAATAATCCGAGACAGTTTCCGACTTGGACGAGACATCGAAGTCATTATCGTCCTTTTCTCCTTCTGGAAGAAAGGACTGGAAAAAACTAAACGCAGGCGAAAAAGCAGTCAGGAGTTTTCGCCGATGTGCTCAGGTGCACGACCGGTATCATCATCGAACCGAAGTTTGTCCACGGACTGCCATCCGGACTGGTATAGAGAGAGGACGAAAACTGTTCCCACAGCTCCCGAGAGCTCCCGATGGAGCGTCGTTAGAGAAAGAGAGAGAGAGACCGCCAAATTTATTCCACGTCGCTCCATCGATTTCGGATTATATTGCCTTAAGACCTGAATAATATTCATGGGTGCCACGTTATGATTTCAATATTCCCCGGGGGTTCCGCCGGGCGGAGACGAAGTCGAAAAATCACCGCGGCCTTATGCGGTCGGGCGCGATAAACCCCGAGGCTCGGTCGAGAATATAATCGAATTGGCGGCGCCTGTCTGCAGCTTCCACGATTATCGATGTGTCCTTCGTCCTTACGTATTCCATTCCTCCGCGTATCTTTGCTATATTGTAAATCCGATCACCATCGAAGGTGCGAATATGAGCGTTACTCGCCACAATACCGCGACAATATACACAGTAAAATCGACGATGCAAAATGAATGGGTTATGAAAAAATGTGTTGGCTAGCATTTGTTTCACAGCGTTGGTGCATCAAATATATGTACATGTGTATGAATGTTTGCTCGTTAAATCAACAAGTTTCGGTTCAATTGTTCGTGATTCAAACACAATAATTGTCGGATGGCGCCACACCCCTCTCCATCCTTCGTCACCTTGCTGGTGCAATACGTTGTTTATTATTCATTTTACATGCAAATTCATTATATAATCACTTTTATTGCAAAATTATTTTTAATCCATTCACTGATTGCACCTCGTTGATTATATACGCGTTCGAAAGTTTGTCTGCACTCTGCTGATGAAGATATCGAATCACGCCACGTTGGAAACAGCGTCTCATTATCGTTGGCGCGCAAAAACTATTAAGAAAGGCTCGCTTCAAAGCTCATTGCCGCAATGCTGTAAGAAAGGTCGCAGTGAGTTGGAAATATACTAGATATTATAAAAACAACGTTGAAATCGTAGCTAACGAGTTGCAGTAAGTTGTAACGAACACGGTAGTGTCGCTAACGATGATGGAGTATGCCAATCATTCTTGCAAAACTAAAAGCCACAATATACCACGCAGTTTTTCAAGTGTATTTTGTAAAGTTTATCTTGTGCTATTAATTACAGAAGTTATTATGATAAAGAAAACGATAATTATTTAAAAATCCAATAATTATGCAATCCAATAATTATTTTGAATTGTTCCAACATAAAAATAATTACGATGAAAGATTTAAATTTTTATACCATTTTATAATGGACACGTTGTACTACGAAATATGTCTGTCCGTTTTGCGAACAAGTGACATTTCAACGATCATATTACGTTACGTTTATAGAGCAACAAAATTTATTGTCTGCAATGAATAATGTACCGTAGAATGGAGAGAGAGAGAGAATTACATATTTAAAGCCAATTCACTTTTTCCTTATGGATTACGATAAAAGTGAAAGCAAGTTGTGTTATTTGTGAAAATTTACTCATGGAGTATCTCGGTTCACCACGCATCGATTCTGTAATTTTATGGAAGATACTTTTAGAGTGGCTATACTTATAATGTAGCCAAAGAGGAACCTTCTCGTTTCGTAAAACATCTTGTCCACCGTATATCGTCAAGCTAACTTCTTGGGTGGCATTATCGTCAAGAGCCCTCTACTTAGAGAGAAACACGAGGAGATACGGCCACTAAAGTCTGGACCCCTCAAAGTTTAGTTTGGATAGGCGAGCCGGTATCTCCCGTGGTAAATAATTAATGGACAAAAGGGTAAAAGCACGTTATCATGGCACGATCTATCTCATCGCATCTATCGTTTGTCTGGCCAATTTAAGGATTATTGGTTTTTCTTAGCAAGAATTTAATTAAACCTTTTCTCACCATTTCTATATTAACTGATTATTATATTTCTATATAAACTGACTCCGAGATTAAAATATTCATTCGAAATTAAATGAAGATGTTATTTATGATTTAATTCTCTCTCACACAGACACGAAGGAACTTCTAAATCTCAATAATTTCTGAATAAAAAAACAATTGGTGCTTGAAAATTTCTGTTAAAAGAAAGAAATATTCTTAGGCGAGAATATATTATAAGGAACCTAGAGTATTCGACATGCCTTTCTCTGTTTCATGACTGGAATTTCCTGTTACCTGCGACAGAGCAAGCCGGCTGAAAATTTGGCATCGCGACATGAGACAAGGAAAGATATGAGAGCAAGCTGAAAGTCTATCGCGCAACGATAAAGCCTTTTCCGATTTTCTTTCCTCGATTCAGGACAAAAGATATCCAGCGCCCGTCTCGTACAACTTAGAGTAAACCTCGAGGGAAATTTTAACCTTCCAGGCAGATGTTAAATGCGAAGTTAACTGCGACGGGACGACATTCCGTCCGTCTCTTTTCTCTTCGACTCGCTCCGTTTTTCCTGTACCTGACACTCTCTCTTCCTGTCTCCGTATTGTCGGTCTATCGTAATTCTCTTTCCGCACTTCCACGCCGTACTATTCCGAACAAATGGCGAGACAAAAAAGACAGGCTGGATCAAACCAGTACGAAAGGGACGAAGACGAAAAGGGTGAGCGCGTCGTTGGTGATGGTGGAAAAGAATTACAAGCGATTCGCCCCGTTGCATTTCGATGAATCTCAAATTATTCTTCGTCCGCGCGTCTGTCGTGGGGCGAACCTCAGTTGCGAAGATAACCGAAGAGGGAATCCCTGAAGAGAACGAGAGGGGGAGCAGTACATATGTATACATACCCCCTATATTGAAAGACGTCAATCCTAAAAACAATTTCTGCCTTTTGCGAGAAGAATCGAAGCTTTTCGCCCGACTGATACGAGTGCAAATGCTGTTTTTTTTAACTCATCGAATGAACATCGACTGACAAAGAACTACGCTGAAGGTATTTTGATTGCATCGTTAATGTCGATCTACTGGACGAAAAGGTACGGGTTAAGTTTTTTCGTCGTCATTCTTTGTTCAGTCCTGGAATAGATTTTTCACGAAATAAAACATTAATATAACAAAATAAAATAATTTTATGTCGAAATAAAATTTTAGCATATATAATATTATGGCATATACCAAGGTGTAGAATAAGTTTTATTTTGTTTCTCCAATAAAATCGTAATTTAAAACTTATTCTAAAGAACAGTAGAAAAAAATATTGAAAACAAAGCCTGCAAACATATCGAAAGAATCAAATTAAATGAAAGGAATTCTACAATATCCTACACATAACGATATTTCGGGCCGGGCTGTAAAACTTAAATCGATTTAGCGATCGCGGTCAGCGGTAATGGGTGAACGAGGAAGCTGCACAAAATCCGTCGGCGGAATATGCAATGTCCGATAACGAAATGTATTATGCGCGGCATTTGGGCGTGTCGTGTCGCGTATGACGTACACGAAGTATTAGCGGCTGGTAAAAAAACCAAGCTAATTTGCATTACTCTTTTGTGACTGTCCGTTCTGCCCTGGCCCGTTGACCTGCAACGCCGGGTAATCCCACCAGACTCGGATAAGCGACGATATTAATGATCGTTGCGTAAAAACCACCGCGGCAATTCATGCACGCTCCGTGCACGCCGTCGCAGGGTCATATCTGGCAACATTATTTAGCCTCGTGCTCTCGGAACGAACTAATCAGCTTTATATTGTGTATACGAAACATTGGAGGGAAATCCTGTGTATTATTCATAAACATACATCAACGAGATACTCGCGTATACGGTAGCGTTTTTTTTTTTTATAATTGTATGCGCGATTGAGCAAGGAATCACGCGAAGAATATTTTTTAGGACAGCTGTTTGTATGTCATTTAATAAAACGATAATGTTAGAACAGTTATAATATACGTAGAAATTCTTATAATGGAAATTACATGCAGCCCAAAGTTTTTTTTCAGACATTTATGAAGAGAAAACAGAATGATATTTATATCTAATGAGTTTTCACGTTTAATTACCTCGCGATTACTTTGATCTAGATTATTGAATGATTAATGCAGTTATTACACCATTAATAATAACATTTATCCATTGAGAGAGGGGAGAGAGAGAGAGAGAGAGAGCGCTTTGTAATACCTTGATTGCGATGTAAATTACCAGTGAATGCGATTTTCATAATGCCAAATGCTAATGACCGCACATAATTCTATACGATTTCCACGTGGAAATCGCCTATGTTTACCATATTTCATTTCATTTATCATACAGCGAGAAAATGCTGAAACAGATTTATTCATCCTTCATGATTAAAATTAGAGTGAGATACTGATGTCTGTCTAACGAAAGGCAAAAGCTTAATGCGACGTAGGGACAGCGGAAAAGTAAGTGGATAGATAGGTAACTACTCGAAGAGGGTGAGAGGATTTCGGCAAGCATTTAGGTAGCTGCCGAGGCGAATCTCGGTCTGCCACCCTGTACCTCCGTTTACTATCACTTGGAGATATACGTCGCCTACGCAATCCCGTGATGCATTGCACGTTCAGCCGCGACTGCGAGGCGAGACATCCTCTCTCTCTCTCTCGTCTTCACCCTTATGATCACCTCTCTCCATTCACCATCCGGGTTTCCTCCGGCCTCTCGCTTTCTCGACAAATGGCCACAATTACGTACATGTGCCAATACATAACCCACACCGCCAGCCATACCTCCCCCACTAGCCCTTCTTCGACAAAGTGCACCACCACGAGTAGCCGTCCGTTTACTCTCGATGTTCTCGACCGATATCGCACTTTCCTACTCTCACGATTCCCTCTATGATCGTCTATCTTGTTCTTTTTCGCTTTTCTCAATCTTCGCGCAGCCTCTTTCGTTTCTTTTTCTTTATTTTTTTCCCTCTCCTCTCTTCTTCGCGTTTCTCTCTCTGTTCTCCAATAGCGTGACGATAGACGTATAGGGTTGAAAGGAGAGAAAGACAGAGAAAGAAAGAGAAAAAGTACCGGAACTCGCTCGTCGAAGAGTTATCCATCGGAGCAAAACGAGACATCGTTTACGGGTACGTCGCCGCACGCTTTCTCAAGCTGTCGTCGCGATTGCGCGGCTTTCACGGACTGCGGCTCGTCGTTAGAGCGTCATTGGCGAAGAAGTAAATACACGAAATTAAATACACGAAATTAAATGGACCGCTCTGTTTCCAACAAATATGCACGCACACAGTTTTTGTTTTTTTTTATTTGACCAAGCATATCTATATATATTCTGAGATATATATTTTTCCCTTTACACACACAGAAAGAGCGTTTTAACTCCGTCGGGAAATATAATACCGTACAATATTAAAAAGTTACTTGGTTATGAGAATTTCTCCGTTTCCCTCGACGTGATGCAAACCTACGTAACGTCTACAATGTTGGTAATAGACTCGGTAATAGAAGATTATTACTGCAATGAAATAATGGAAGTTACAATGACGTTCGGAAATGTTATTCGCTGTATGATTAAATAATTGGATTACCGTAGAAACAGATTGTCTCCTACGAATGATTTACGGGCTGCGCAGCACAAGAAGAGTACCTAATCATGACGTGTATATTGAATTCACTTTTCGTTCTGTTTGAATTGCTTCATAATCTCTCTGTGTGTGTACATCTCTTTTTTATTTACAATACAACGATTATATGTTCAGCAACGTTTAAATCCGAATTAAGTCATTTTATAAACGTCGTAATAATGTAAAGCTCGGTATCCGACATTTCTCTGTTTTCCACCAACTGAGACTCTATCTGAAACGTTCCATCTCGCCGTTTTCTGAAGTAAACTTGTTTGCTAGGAAACGTAAACACGATCGAATCGAGTATTGTCTCAGGTTGACGCAGTTAGTCCCTGACGAGCGGAAACGAAATTTCAGACTGGCGGTAATCCCGATAATGGCAGAGCGCCTTTGTATCTTCGACAGAGGAGTTTCGGAGAAATCTCGATACACCCAAGAATACAACGGTCGGCTTACCGGATGGTAGACGGAGAAACTTGTTCTATCGGAGATTGGGAAACGTGAAGGTGGGCACCGTAAGATGCATTCGCCAAATAGACGTTTCCACGACAATATACACTCATACACACGCACTTTAACGAACTCGCACTGTCGGCTTGCAGCGCCGAGATTCGTACGTGTGTGTAGTGGTGCATGATGTAATTTCGATAAAGTTAATGTGTGCGGAGAGTGTCGGCAGGCCCAGCTGGCACCGCGGTCGATCGACAAAGACGGGATGTAACAGGTGCTATCTCACGAGTTTCGTAGCAAACGTCGGCGCTTGCTTTTCTAGTGAGACGATTAAACCGCGAGACCGGCGCATTTTGTCGTAAATTCGATCGCGCGGCGGTCCATGAGCTTTTTTCCCGCGGGGGAAATGTTACAAAGACCTCTCTCTCTCTCTCTCTCTCTCCCCCCC
>NW_017278534.1:2530456-2693988 GCF_001594065.2 Cyphomyrmex costatus | reverse complement strand
CCCCCCCCTCTCTCTCTCTCTCCCCCCCCTCTCTCTCTCTCTCTCTCTCTCTCTCTCTCCCAGAATACCGAATTCAGAATTCAAGTCGCGTACGCCCATCCGTTGCGATAAAAGCAAAAAACACGACAGTCCGCTAATTTATCTACTAATTTAGTGGCTGAGTCTCTACGTTTTATGTCGAAAGACAAGGAAACCGGCTGGTTTCTATTGGCGAGTCGGGCTTAGTATCAGAGAGAGAGAGAGAGAGAGAGAGAGAGAGAGTGAGAGAGACGTATTGTGGTAATCGATAGCGAGGACAGAATTCTTAATCGTGAATGTCCACCTACGGTCGCGCTCCCAATTAATAAATATCGCTACGACTAATGAATTGCAGTACCTATCTACGCGATATATAAACGAAACAGTAATGCCGCTCTGATTGCGAATTAATTACTTATATCATGCTATTTGCATATGCAAATCGCACAACCGACCTGCAGACACGAAGGAATTGAATGAGAGGAGGGTCGGGAATAAGAAGGGTTAATACCACCGTCGTCGCCGTCGCGCAGAGAAGAGATAAAGTGGAGCAGAAATAAGAGAAGTGCTGAGCAATACTTGGGACATGGTCATGTCTCATACTTATCGCGGAATACCTTCCTATCGGAAGCTCTCGTAACAGTTCTTGTTAACGACAGCTTGATAGCCAAGGCCGCTATTAATATGCATGTCGATTGTGGAGAATCAGTGTGAGCAACTTGTCTCGCTGAAGGCGTCTACATCAATTGAAAGGGGTACGTTATAATATTAGTTTCTTCCGATATTATAATGCATGAATTGCCATTTCTATTCTGGATTACTTTATTACCGAAAAATGCGCGTAGTTAGAGGTACCAGATAGCGACGATTACGAGCGAACGAGACGAGCGAGCGAGAACAAACGATATTCTCTATACCTATTCGTATTGCGCTACGGAGAGACAGAACTACAGGTATGAAAGACGCGCGTGTACGACGATATAAAGTCGTATCTCTCTCATTGCTATCTTGGTCGTAATTCTCTCTAAGTCGCTCCGCGCGCGCGCGCGCGCGAGCATGCGAGAATTGCGCGGTCGGCAGAAGCGCAGTCGCCAGTACTGCTAAGCGCAACACCTATACACATACCGTATACTCACACTAATCTCAGGGGGATATAATTTAATGGTCGGTCTTCCGTGTTGCATGTGCGTCCCTATCTCTCGTGGTAACGACATCCCTTTGCCGACGGTGTGCGAACCGTGACGGAAAATGACGCGACGTGGGGTGAGGTCGCGCGGAATGACGAAGAGTTAAAAGAGGGAAAGAGAGAGAGAGAGAGAGAGATTCGCATGCCGCCAGTCACGAAAGTAAACGTCCCTTCAAACGTGTGCCGCCCGAGCATGTTTTGAACGAGCCGGGTTGTTAGCCTCGGCCTCTAACGCCAAAAGCGTATTCGTGTTTTCGTATTCTGACTTTTTTTCTACTTCGCAACGTGCACATCCCCCTTTTCGTCGAGAATTTCCGTGTCGAGGTAATTGTAGCCGGAGGACTTTCACCGTGCTCACCATTGCTGCAAGCTGTCCGTCGAGCCGTAGCCGATTTAGCAAATAGAATAGCACCTTGATATAATTACATTGTCGTGAGAAATCAAGCGTTCGAAAAACGTATACGCTTACGATGGTGCGAAGAGGGCGAAGATATATAAGCAACTATATATGCGGCTCTCGAATGATTTACTTGGATTCCCGATCGTTGAGTTTAAATGATCGTCGTGCAGGAGCTACCGGTTGTTCACGACGTCTGCTATCGTGTGTGGCGGTCTCCGTGCTATTGCAACGGCTGCCTGGAAGGCTGTCACTGCCATCAAGCGGCTGCAGAAGCTGTGGGATCTGCGACGGGGGTGGCGTGATATCTCCCCAGCGGGGGTTTCAACTCGCCGAGATGAGTACGGGCGATTGTGATTGCCGCCGGTTGTGCACGTTGAGTGCGCACCTACCACCTCGTATGCTCAAGGTGCATCGGAGATACGCTGGAGTGACCATTCCATGGACATTGATTCCTTACGCTCGTAAATCACAGTTTGAAGAAAATCCTCTGTGAAATACTTCTCTCCGCTCTCTGAGCTTGAATATCACTATTTTTACGACATGTCTGTTATAAAAGATATTGTATATATAAAAGGGATCTCTAAAATCTCAAATGTCATAATATCTTGATGAAATGTTGAATCACTTATCGTAGTTATCGTAGAACTTGATTTAAACTTTGATGTTTCGTCGAAAAGATTTAACTGCGATTAATAATAATTATTATTATCTATAATTATACATATATCACAGTACATGTGCATTCTGTTTTTTTATATACCTATTATACTTTTATACTGGTTATTTTTGTAAAATTATCTAGTACATTCTGCAAATCTATTGTGTATATAACTTACATTATGCGCGCAATAGATATCTTTTTCTGCAGCTGCACCCACATCGTTACGTCGCGAATACTCATTGTCGTTTACTTCTCGGTAAAGCTCTTCTCTGATGTATTCTTAAGAGACAGCATGGAAGGACAGGTTAATGCGCGCTTAAACATCACAGGAAATCCTTCCTTTTTTGCTATTCGTTAGAATACGCCAACGTCGCGCTATATCTTCGCGAATATCGCGACGGAAGCTTTTAGTAAAAATATCTATAAAATCGTGACGGTGTGCTCGCAAAAAAACTAATACCGTTAAAGCGCGGAAATAAATATGATAATCGTATGTATAATAATTTTTGTTTCCCACTATATTTATAACAAATGCGCTTATTTACATTTTGCTCTGCGGTTAACTATCTCACGTATCTATACGTGTTGCAGAGATTAATAAAAAAGAAAAAAAAGGAAAAGAATATACGGATTAACGGGACGAGTGCTGTATGGGCCGTTTTGCCTCGCATCAAGCACAAATCCTCTTCGTTCTTGATTATCGCAACACACGATATGCATGAAGATGCGGCGGTAATTGAAATACTAAGCGTAAGAACGCGATAGCGGGGTGTTTCAGCTAATTAACGAGCGTTCGTGTCTGCTGGAATATCGACGAAACTGATGGGGATAGGAACTTGAAAATCTTCTGAATCGGTAATCACGGCTACTACCACTGTAACAGGGCGCCGCGTCGTCGCGCGGCCATTCCGCATAATTTTACCCTCCTGAGGAATTTCAAGAGCCAGACATACCATGCTTTCAACCAAAGCTCCTCGATGCCTTGGCGGGCCCCGCCGGGCAACCATGGCAAATCTCTCGATCGCGGGCATTCACGTGGAATGCAATTAACGTTCGTGGAGAGCGTTTATCAGCAAAAACGAACCTATTCCCCTTAACTCTTTTCTTCTTTGTTTTCTGGGTCTCTCTCTCTCTCTCTCTCTCTCTCTCTCTCTCTCTCTCTTTCTTTCTTTCTCTCGTTTCGACTCTCTTGATTCTACTCGTTTCTCCTCATCGTTTCTATTCATCGTTTACTGCTAAACTTTCCTTATTACGAGGACCACGCAACCGTCAGTTTACGTTAGCTGATCAGGTGTAATTTCTTCTCAAAAGAAAATTTATTCTTTAACTATTTCTGAGAGATCATAAGTAAACGATCTCCGTCCTAAATACATAATGTACAAACTCATACATCAGCAAAACACATTTTTAAAAAATTCTCATATCATTATAGTAACGAATATAGAGAGATAGATGAAAGAAGATGAAATCGTATATCTTTTGAATATAGATGTTTAATAATACATTCCGTATAAAAATGATGATTTCTATGCAGAGATTTATCTAGAATTAGATTGCATTAGAGACCACGTGAATCCATCTACATACGATATTGAACTATTATTAACGATGTGCATACGCAGAGAAAGACAGGACATAATAATAAGATATTTTACTCTCTGGACAGAACTAACGCTCAGGGTATTCGAACAATTCATCTGAACCCGGCGTCTTAGATCGCACGTATAGCATCGTAACGCCCACGCCTAAATCCGAAGCTTCTTGACCACTAACGATTTTCTAGCATGCCCGCTTATCGCGTGATTAATGATATGCGAATGCAACGACGACTTAATCCTTCCGACGTTCGCCTTTCGCGCGCTATCGCCAACGTAACCACCCGCGGATGTCTTCGAACAGATAACGCCGAAGAGAAAGGAGAAGAGCAGCCAACGCAGCTTTAACATATGTGCTGACAATAGATGCGGAAGCAGCGCGGTGGACGCGAAGGATGAATGTTGCATGAATTCCTGCCATGGGTCTACGATTGTCCGAGTCGCTTGTGCGTGCTCGGGACGTGACGGAAAAACATTTCTCCTTGCTGAATTGCTATAATTCGTATAAAAGGTATCGCGCCTATGTCCGCGAAAGGAATTGCGGAGCCAAGATTGCTCAGGGAGGGTATCCGCGAATATATTACGCATGAGATACATCTACGATGTTGGCCGCTTCTACGAGCCGGAAGTAGCTACTATTACGGAGAAGAGCTGGAGCGAATATTATTCAAGCGCAACATACGGACGTATTTATCGTACACGTGTATACATTGCGTCGGGCACCAAAAGATTTCCGTCAAGCAACAAAAGATTTTAGTCGAATTATATATAAGATAATGCGTCGCGATTACTCTGTATAAATGCATCGAGGTTTACACCCTGAATATCGGATCCTGCAGAGAATTTCAGGGCGGAAAGTGAAGTGTACATCATAATAATCGCTATACTACAACCGTGTATATAACCCGTGCGAGGGAGTCTCTGATGACTGTTTAGTCAAACGAAGGCCGGTCAATTTACATTTTAATAGCTCTTGCGGTCGAGGCAATGTCGTGGGATAGCCGTTATTCGGCATACGCGCGATAACAACGTGCTACCTCCTTCGTTGTGGCGTTCTGCGGCCGTATGTTAAGGTGATAAGAACCACGAGTGGAATGACGACGATTCTCCGAGGATTGTAACGCTAGGTGAAGAGGATAGGGGGGAGTAGGAGAACCGATTACGGTGCAATCATCCACGACATCGACGTGGCATTCCCTTTGCTTTTTTTCTCTCCTCCTTTCGGCTCCTTCATCTTTTTCTGGTTGCCCCTCGTCTTTCTCTCTTATTTCCTTCCCCGCCACTACTTCGACGCCATTCGGAAGCACACCGTCTAACGATCAGCCATCCTCTTTGCAACCACCGTCCTTTGTGACGCTCACACATGAAGAGGAGGATTCCGCATGAGCGGTTGAAAAGTCGATGTCTGTTGCAGAATTTGGGACGGAGACTCCGTCTCTTTGCTAGATTCAATGGTCGGTTGACCGATTTGAGACTAACGAGGTGCTCTTTCTCATTGCTACGGACCGCAGATCCGGCCACACTGGCAAAAACAACTTACTTAGGATCGATTGAAGTCGTCATGAACGATTCTTCTTTCAATTCTTTTTCCGCCCAATTATCAACTGATGTTAAAGACCTTAAAGCTTTCGCGATTCTCGTTACACGCGTCGTATATTGTATTGTACAAAGACGAGCAATACACTTCGTGATAAAATTACGTGAGAAACCCCTTAGGCAATACATGCATTTTCCGAAACTTTTTAGTAAACCACTCATCCTTAAATTACCTTTGTCCTAGCTTCGCCTGCACACGTCATGCATTAATCTTATTATCCCGCTTTCATTGGTTGAAAGTAAGTATATGAGTCCGAGAGTGCACGTGAGTGATTTATGGCCCTCTCGGAGAGTTCTCGCAGTATATCTTGGATATCCTGTATTTGCTCGCGGCCTGGAATAACTTTTCTCCGCGACATTGGATCGAGTTGAAGCGAGTCGAGGAAGGGAAAACATCAAATAGGTAACAATTATCTCAGCGACGCGCTAATAGATATTGAACACGCACGATGATCACGCTGGATATTATTAGTTTCCTGTACCGCCTGAAATAATCGAGTACGAGATCGTTTTATATGCATGATAATCTTGCATCTAATAAGCGAGAATACATGGGATATCGAGAATCTGGTATATTTTCGTCGTTTTTATTCAAATTGTTCATTTAATAGGAAATCGACTTTGAAGATTCTCTTATGTATTTATACGCATAATAATGAAATTAAAAAAATTGGAGCACTTTTATGAATCACTATAGAATCAATACTTACTTCTGATATCAAAAAAATTATAGAATCGGTCTCAAGTTTGTGTTTTATAGATTTCCATATTGCTTTCTCATTTAATCTTTTTTTCAACGTGATACACTTCATTACTTGGATCCAGATTTTTTCATGACCACTGTCGATTGTAATCGAATTGTTTCTGAAGTCACGTGGAAATTAATGGCGAAAAGGAAACAAAGGAAATAATATATGGTATTTCTTTGTCGAATCGTCGATGTGTACAGTTAGCGATATGCTTTGTCCCGCCAACTGAGAATCCAAAGAATACTGTTTAGCGAGAATGTGTGTAGAAATGCGAATGGGCGAAGAATGTAAGAAACTCGAGCATTTGTGTTCTTCGTTAGTAATGGAAGAGTCTGGAAGATGAGACAACGAAGGCGGTAAAGGAACTAACCGAAGTCGCGACATCCTCATCGAAAAAGGAAATGTTTTGCATTTTAAGGAGTATTCTTTTCGGGGCACATAGATAGTTTACATAGATAGTTCAGTTTCGTTACATTTTCCCGCGTTATGTGAATATATTTAAAGATTTCTCTCAAATTCTATTTTATAAATCACTGGGTCGAATATCAAAAATGTCAATAACTTTTGCCGTAATTACGATGTGCACTCCGCTGAGGGCCAATTAAGAGTAACAAAGAAACGCTGGGGAGAAAAGCAAGCTGCTACAACAAAGCCTTTTTCCTATAAGCGAATATTTTTATTCTTTGAATTGTGTTCTCGTGTATATAAATTTGATTTTCAATATCAAAATGAAACTTTTTCAATAAAATTCACAAAATTAAAATTCATGCATCTATAATACATAATACGTTACATGTAAAGTATAAACGGATTTTTAGAAATAAACTCGTATTTAGAGAAACTATAAGTAAATTTGGCACAGCAAATTCACAGACAATATCTTGATCGAATAATTTTATCCAAATGTATGAATTTCTAAGAGAGGTAAGGTTGAAACATAATAACGTAGCACAATTTTAAAATACGAATCGAGAATAATCGCGACACTGCGCAAGAATAATAGGACTATATTTGGTAGATCCATTTTAAATGGATCTGTCAAATTAGGCAAATTCAGAAAAAAAAACTTTATTCGAGAGGAATGAACAAGAAAATTGTTCGTGCGTGAGATGAAAAGAGGAAACGCGTTGCACGCTCCGGCCTATAGACGCGCATTGCATCTTCCGTACGTATGTAGAGGATACCTAATGTGGCAGTTGTGTGGCTAATGCTCGTTATCTCGGCGTGTCGACTATTTAATGGTCCTCCGTAATGGTCGACCCAACGATATATTGTCCGTTTCTCGCGATGCGCGCGCTAACTCCCAATCTACGGCATTATTCCCGACGGTTATTTTAGTGGGTTGTGCCACCTTAGCGATTTGCATAGGGAAATCGCGGTGCCCTTTTGACGCGATGCGGTGCGCATCGTGTCACATCGCATGCAGCGCACGCATGCATGCATGCATGCATGCATGCTCGCTTGTATGCGTCGCCGTGCGCCTACGATTTCCGTCCGCAACATTCCCGCGAAAGAAAAACCGCGGGAGGCAGCGAGAGACGATGCAAAATCAATATTAGACCACGAAGCTGCCTCTGAAAGACTTACGAGACGCGAGGTGACGTGACAGTTTTTTTTGCCACCACAGATCGTATTACTCGTGGTTGATTTGGTCTCCTCGACTTCATCTATCTTTAGCTGACCAAATTAAGCGAGTATAAAGAACGTGTAGAAAAACCAGGATGTGGAAGATAAATGCATCCTGGAATTCCACTTATACTGTTCGATCCTTTTGCCTTTTTCTGTAAACTGGAATAACTTACAGAATTCTTTCGATTTCCGTTGAAGATTTTTACATTTTATGTATTATGAATTATATTCCTCGTATGTCTATCGAGAAATTATAATAAATAATATTTTCTACATCAACGTATTTCCGATTTGCGGTTTCCGATGCGATCGCAAATAAAATTATCTCATTTGACAGCATCACGAAATTACTCTACATATTTAAATTATGCTAGGCTGATGATATATGGCGAATGCATATTAATATAATCGATTCAAGTTTTCGCAGAGCGCACAATTCCCAGCTTGACTGGCGTAGAAACATTTACATAATCCCGAACTTTCATTCTTTATCTTATGGAATCTGCACGAAGTTTTTCACTTTAAAGAATCTGCTCGATCATAACGTTACGCGAACATGAGCTTTTCTACATTTCTTTTTTTCATTTAGAAAATCAGGTCGCAAGTGTAAGTTTGGAAGGCATTATTATCGATCATCTTGATTTAATTTCGAAGTGAACTAAGAGGGCACACAGAAAACTTTACTCCGCCGCTCGAAACACGCCGAACAAAACTCCGCTTTCGGCATTGTAATGCAAACTGGCTTTTAAAGGTACAGAATTATCAGCAGTGTGTGTATACAAGGACACGCGGCGTTACGGGTGAAGTCGATTTTACGACGCTAC
The DNA here is from genome assembly GCF_001594065.2 of Cyphomyrmex costatus. Taxonomy (NCBI): domain Eukaryota; kingdom Metazoa; phylum Arthropoda; class Insecta; order Hymenoptera; family Formicidae; genus Cyphomyrmex; species Cyphomyrmex costatus. The sequence goes on along the minus strand of NW_017278534.1, from coordinate 2,685,330 downwards.
TTTGCTGTATTGTACGTCCGTACAAAAGTACCGCGAAGAAACAGCATAACTATGCTAATACACCTAGAGAAGACTATACCCACATATTTCTAGTTACTCTCCGCAACGAAAGGCCCCCTGTTGCGGTGTCTATTGCTATCTACGATATGCATAGGCGCATAAGACGCATAAGGTACCTCGCATGAAGGCCGTGAGAATTTTCGTGATGCTTAAGAACGCGGATACGGCGACGGATGAATAACGAGACATTCCTCAGAGAGCGTGAAACATTAAATAGAAGATAATTATTTCGATTTATTAACTACTTTTGCGAATCGCGCGCGCTATGAGACAATTTATGACACTTCATGCATTCAAGAAGAACATTTTTATATAATGAACCTTCGCCGCAAAATTATAGTCGCACGGTCGTCCGCGATTAAAGCTTAGTCTTGCATTAGGCTTACGTATGACGTATCTCTTACATTAATTAATATCCTCGATAATCATACGACTATTTTAATCTTTTCTGGATGAGTTATGGGTAAAAAACAGACGCGGTCAGAACTCGAAATTAACATATTAAATCGGATTACGCTCGAGATTTTATTTTTTATGAAACAAGTGAATATTCATATGCTAATCAATGAGATAGAAAAGTATGATTTTTATTTTAAAAAATTCGCTTTATAAATGAGACATGGAATATATTTAACAGACAAAAAAATATTTGTTTTTCTTGATTAACAGGCATTATTGATTTAGTTTTACTCATAGTACGAAAAATTCCTTTCTTTTTCTACGTTTTGCTCCGCAAGCACTCAACTAGTTGCAAAAACTTAAGAGAAATAGAAAGAGATAGGAGAAATCGCAGAAGGGAGAGAAGCAAAAACTTTTGAGCACATTGAGCCATGGAACGAGCTTTCATCACGAGGGCTATTGAATTGAAATCAAGTTCTTACTCATTTCCTATGAAAAAGCGATATTCGGTGTAGATATCAAATTCGTAAGTTTATCACATCTCAACCGCTGACGTGACGATCTCCAGTATTTTATCACTGACTCGCAATCGATCAAAATCGTAGAATATAACAAATCATTTTAATTTCATCAATTATTTATTTTACAAGTCGTGCTACGTCAAGTCGTTTACATGAGTACAGAAGCAGAAAAAAGTATTTTGCATTACGTTAAACTACTTACACAAAAATCGAATAAGTGGCATACAATCATATAGTATAGCTTCTTTAAATTCGTTAAGACAGTATTCTCTCGTAATTAATGGCGGCGAGAGTGCGACTCGCTGACAATATTTACGTACATTATCCTACGTCGTAGAAGAGGTGAAAGCTGAAATTAATTTCCCTCTTCAAGCAGTCATGAAAACGACGTCACCACTGCAAAGCTGCTTTTTACTTCCCCCTTCCGCGTCTTTATTCCTGCTCACGCTTGTGAAATGGTACAAGCAGTCATTAAAGCAAGACGAAGCATATAATAATGCTAATTGTCAACTTTATACTTTGCCAAGTATTTAGCACCTGGTAAAACTGTTCTCAACAATGAAAGGATAAACTATAATAACGATGTTGTCGCGTGTTGTAATCGACATAAATTATTATTGACAGCACAATGCGGTATCTTCTATGGGAACCATGTATTAACGTTAATACCAGGTTCCAGACTATACTAAGCAGCGAGTCGGGTATTTTCGGCAATTAGTCCGAGCCACACCCTCCGACATGAACAATAAAACTTCTTAATCGGTTTGCTGGGATAATATCGTGTTTGGGCCGCAAAATCCCACCAGTTTGATTAAAAATAAGACCAATAGGTTGATCAGATATCAGTGTAAGTCCGTGGGAATGTAGTTAGTGTACTAATTGTGAGATTTTTACAACGCGATTACTTTTATTATTAGTTTTTAATGACATGTGTATTTTTCTGTTACAGGTAAGTTTACGAATGTATAAGGATTATACACACGTGCTGGGACTAGAAAGATAGAGGGAATGTAAACGGTATGTGTATTCGCGTATTTGTTACTAGACATATATTCCGACGTATTCGTTTCCATCTTGTGACATAAGCTCGAAACGTCGACCCATCTGTCGGCTTTGCGAGATAAAGTTCTAGTATGACACTTGTTACGCAAATATGACACTATTACTTTTCCCGCTCGCGGAGAGACGTCCGTTAAAAACGACTCTCGACTCCATTTTGGCTCGACAGATGGCCGAGGTAGACAGTAACACGTTGAAAATTCTCTCCATTACACACTCGTGCCTTTTCTTTGCTCTCAACAATATATGTGTATACTTTATTTTTAGTACAAAATATATAAACTATTAAGCTAAATAGCACAAATTAAAAAAATTTATTTCATTACTATTTTCCACACAACATTTGCGAATATAAACTCTTAAAACATATATTAATCATAATTAAAAATGTATTATCATCAAAGAAATGTTTATTCAAATTATAGTATATTAACGAATACATATAACATAAATCCCATACATACAATTCTGTGTATGTGAGATTGCTGATAACTAATTATATTAATTAGTCAGCTCTAGCGCATCAAAGAAAATATGACGTAAGACAAATTGAAAGAAAATATATTCCGCATTTGTGGTATTCTGCTACAAGTAGGTAAGTTTACGATTATAAGGATTATATGCCGGAACAGAAAGTCAAAGAGAACGTAAATAATGTGTATATCTGCGTAACAAGTATCGTATTCTTCAGTATTTATCAATCTTTTATTATCTGACTAGAAATTTATTTTTCTCTGGTATATATATTATAAAAAATTCAAGAGAAATGCATTTTTTATATTCAGTAACGATAAAATACTGTGATCAAAGGGACAAGTTAAGGACCGTTAATGAGCATAGTAATGTCTTTCTTAATTTCCGCGTTCTTTTTTGCTGAAAACTCGACCAAGATAAGCGAGTCTTTTGTGCAAACGGTAAAAAGTCCGACTCAATTAAAGCCTTGTATAGCGGAGGAAGAGGAGAAGGAGGCGACAACGCGAATCACGCTTTCCGTGCTTAAATCCCCAATTTCACGGCTACCTTCGTATCGAGCGGAGCGTGACGCACCTCGATCGTTTCCGTGACATTTTTCTTGCTCGGCACGCGAAGCCAAGCGAAGTCGTAAAGTCCACAGGAAATCGGGACAGAGTTAGGATAACCCGAACTCTGTAGCTTTCAGAGTACATCTGATACGATTCCAAAGACTTCTGAGATCTCGCAACCGCGAGTTTCTATTAAATAACTTGTTTATCGAGTTTAGAATTGATTTAATTTTACTATTTCGTGCCAAGTCCATATTTGTAACTAACGGTAACGCTTATGCGTGACGAGAATTAATTAATCTAAACGGATTAATACGATAGAAGAATCTAATTTTCTTCTTTATTTTCAATTTCGCTAATTATTTAATATCTTTCACACACACACACACACACACACACATATACACGTTCTCGATGATACAATAAGAATTAAAGAAAGAAAACAACTGAATAAATCTCAGCTTGCGTCGGTGAAAAAGCGCGAGTTAACAAAATGTGTGTGGCAAAGAGTACAAGGCAGAAAAAAGAATGTGCCAACCAGAGAAAAAGAAAAATAGGGATAGAGAGTGCAAAAAAATTAGGAAAAAGATAGAGAGGAAAGGTCGAACCGATGCAAGCGGAACTAGTGAAAATCGCTGTTTTACGCGGATCATAAAAGTTACAAGAGGGCAGGAAATGTGGTGCTCCTCCTGTATGTTTCTCTTTCTCTCGCGCTCTTTCTTAACCACTCTATCTCGCTTTCTCTTTTTGGATAGTTATATCGTGGGGGTCAGAGCTTACACGGTAGTGCGGAACGAGTACAGCGTTGGGAACAGTTTGCCAACTCGTTGAGCGAGACTCGAACTAGATAGGCTGGCTGGACTGTTCTCGGCCGAGCTGGCGAGTCGGTCCGTTTCGGTTCTTTGCCCCCGTTCCGTCGTTCGCGTTCCATCGCGCTCCCCCGCCCGACAAAACATGCCGACTGGTTTTTATACTTTTACATCAAACGTCCATTCCACCGCGTGCGGTGCGATACACACCGCCTCCGATCTTTTCCATCTACTTCCGGATCCTTCGCTTCCCTCCTCGTATCCCCTCGCTCTTTTCCTCTTTCGTTCTACGACACAGATTGACACGGAACGTGCGGCAAGGTGCGGCAATATGAGACTATATAAAGAAGAAAGAAGAGGAGAGAATCCTAAAGGAGAGACTGGTGAACGTCGAACCCGGCAGTGGTACGGCAATCACGGGATTGTTACACATACCGCCGTCATCCTGCCAGCATCGGCTTCGGTATTAGCTCTCTTTCTCTCTCTCTCACCTTTCCTCCTATCTGCCAAAGTCGTACTCTTTCTCTCTCATCTTCCAACCAGCTCAGCCGTACCGGAGCTCTATCTAGTCTGCGCTGGCAGGATACATCCGTCCGTACAGTTCCGGACCTCCATCGACACCACCACTAACTCGGTCGCTAGTACACGTACCTCGTACTACGATGTAGAGACCGCTGATACGAATACCAAGCACGAACTTTTCAGTGACCATGCCCGCGCATCCTGACCCGTCTAAACGTACATCCGAGAAGAAAGGCCACTCTATTACGTACCTCTGAATTGACTTTAAGAAAAGTACGTTTGAGAGAGAAGACGATAGCCTACACCTTGCCGTTCTTTCCGGGACAATATCCGATTAGGACGCGTCGCGTAGAAACGATCGTTCGCGTTTTCTGCTGACCATAGAAATAGTCTCTCTTCGGGGAGGGTAAATGTCTCTGCGCACAAGAGAGAGAGAGAGAGAGAGTTCGAACATTGCTCGATATCGAATAATATGTTAAGAATAAGTTTCGATAATTGCAACAATATGATCGCAACTATTGGAAATAGGTAATTAACTCTTTTGTTTCATTTTTTTTTTATTATCGTTGACTTTTTATCAATCCATGGATTTTGTAGTATTGTTAATTAAAACCAGATACGGTGGAAAAAAAAAGGTTGCAAAAAAAGCTAAGTATTAATTCTTATGTCATTTAACTTAACCATCGTGCGTAACGACACGTTGCTCGTTATCCACTTAAGGAATAATGGAAGACCGGTTGTTTCGCATGGACACTATAATTGCTAGTACTCATCCAAATTCAAAGCCCGCGAGATTCAAGCGTTCTTCTCATTTTTCTGCGCAACTTCTCGACCACATCTGTGAGTTCGCATCTTCGAATTCCAGATCAACGAGCGCGGCGTCGTCGTACGTTTACGTATAGATACGTCGCGCGACCTTGCACGTTTTTCTCCCGCCATCATCGAGGCATGTCGTCGCCGTCTTTGTTGTCGCTGTCGTATGCTTTTTATGCGGTTGTACGGAAAAGGCGATGCAGCGTCGGGAGATGCGGTCGCCGCTTTATTAGGTATGCATCGGAGTAGACACGGCGGAGAATGGAGGTGGTGGCGGCGGGATAGAGCTCGTGATTCGCAGCCGGCGTTATTAACGTCCGAGCGCTAGAAGCGAGCCCCGATCACATCGCGTTCGTGATAAATCGCTTCGGTGGCTTCCCCCGGCCTCCTGCGCCATTCGCCATTATGTCTTGTACGTTTCATTACAAATTTCCTTTAGTGTCGTTACCCCAGCACGTATGTGCACGCTCACGCGAGCACACCCGCGAGAATCGAATGCGCGCACACGAAGAAATGCGCACCGTGCGCTCGCGAAGGATAGGAAAGGAAGTAGAATAAGAAGAGGGAAAGATGTATTTATTGTGGAACGACGTTGAGCGGACAAGGCAAAAGTGAACGCTCTACCCCTGCGGACCGCGGGATATTAATTCTTGTTACTCATACGTATCGCCGAGATATCCTGTGGAAGTAGAACCCGCGCAGTAGAAACAAAGAGAGGAAAATACCATAACGCTGGCCGCGTTGAATGATCATATCAAGTGAATAAGATCGCGATGGTGCAAGCGAGGGGCGAGCTTGCCGCTTGATTTCTAATGGTAATGCCTTGTCGTTAATGCTATCTGTATTTATAATTTCCAATGTATGTATGTATGGTTATGACTTGCATCTAATTTACGGAAAATCAATGCGGTACTTCCGCTGCGTGGAATAACCTGCTCCTTATTCCGCTCCTTATTCTCAACGCGTGAGTCTATACGGGGGTATATACGGGCATGCATATTGGCTATTTAATTCGCCAGCTACGCATAGCGAAGGCGATGGTATATTCATCACAACGCGATGGCGAGACGACAAGATGCGAGTGAGAATCTGCTACTTAGTTCGCAGAATATTAATGTTCATTATTAATAACCTAGCGAGACATGCACGCATACATAAACGTAAAATATGGAAATCTTTCAGTAGTAACAAGATCTTTTCTAGTATTCTGACAAGAATGATTTGAGATTTCTTCGATATTCATTCGAGCCAATTACTGAACGTACAGTTTCAAACGGTTACGAAAATTAACTAATCAATATCTCTGATTTGTTAACTACGATTTAACCGAAGCTCAATTAACGAAATATTTACACGTATTATCGCGACAACATATTAGTTATAAACACGTCTGTATATTTGCTCTTGTAAGTCAACAGTATTTTTGAATATTGAACGACCTTAGTGAAAAAAATGCTAAGTCAGCAGAATGAAAAGAACGAGTATTCGTAGGAGAAAATATCAAACAGTAGCGTAGCAATACGATTCGTTAAGTGTTTACGATGTAGTATACGATAGCATCCTTTGTGGTCAAGACGTTTGCGTTGCGGCGAATCGCTAATCAAGCAGCAAGTCGATCAAACGATATCGGTATACTATTCCTGTCGTTGACCGTCCCTGTCTATTTTATTCTCGTCCCCATCCTCACCCGCACCGTTTCTTTCTTCGAAGGAAGCTACCAAAGGAAACTAGAAATGATTTACTACTTATTTGCGTGCTCGTCTCTATCGTTCACTGCATGCAGTTCCTGCGTAATAAACTGCTCGTGCGAATCACAGAGTTCAGCTCCTGATGCTAACGTCATCCGATTATCCGTGTACTCTATCATCAAATAGGTAGTTCGTATCAAAGCAAGCGTGGAATGTAGACTATCGACCGAATCCATTCGAGAGTGCAATCTAGAGCGCGCGCAAGAGAGAAAGAGAGAGTGAGAGAATGAGTGAGCGAGTAAGGGAGAAAAAGAAAGAAATCACCATTTAGAGAGAGAGAGAGAGGGAGAGAGAAAGAAAAAAGATATATTTGCGTTATGTATATATTCAAACAAAGCACGCGAGAGAGAGAGAGAGGAGGGGGAGGAGGAGGAGGAGGAGGAGATGGAGAGAAAGCACGAGGGAATGCGGCCAGATACAACGGACACAAGAGGCTCCTTGCATCGTCCAGAGTAGAGAGGTCGGTAGGTAGATTCAGCCGTTTACGTACACCCCTTGGGCTTGTCATGCGGCGGCTATCGGAGACCGCGATCGAGAGACCGGCTGTATCCCCAATGCCACCTTGTACTCAGCGGCTATGTCGGATCGGACAGGCATGTGCTCGCCGCCGCTTACCACGATGGACCTTCTCTTCTCTCTCCGGTGCCCACCACTGTGCCTCCCCGATCGCTCCTCGTCCCGGCTTTGCTCAGACTGCTTTGCATCAGCGCAGCGCGGCCCTAGCATCAAGCGGCGTCCCACTAGAGACGGGTTATTTCGGACCACGTGGGTGGCTGTCTAACGAGATATACGGCGAACACGTTCTGAAAGTGGGACAGTGCCGCGAGTACTCATTCGGTCGGCGAACCGCTGCACGCCGCTCGTGACGTGTCGCGAATATATGGCGATGATCGCGATGACACTTGGCGATAGCTATCACGTTATATAGCCCGCTATATCGGCGACTGATCGCGGAACGGCGCGAATGCCGAGGGCAGCAGGATTAACGAGTGTGAACAGATACGAGTGGACTCTTCTCTGGTATGTGACGGTATCACCATAGGCCTATGGGGGAGAGGATTCACGGCACATTCGATCCTTTCTTCCTTCTCGTACGCGCATCGCGTAGGCGATTCGCGCCGGATCCACGCGGCACTCGACGTAAACTCAAGGATTACTATTATCGGCCGATCGCGCCGACCTTGCGTTTACCGCTTTGTACGTGTCTATATTTCTATAATGACCCGCCGCGATGCCGCGTCGACGAATATGCGTATATGCGTGAAATCCGGCCCATGTGTTTCGTTGCAACATCGTATAGGTAGGTCGTGTACAATGACAAGTATCGTCGGGTAACGGTGTCGTCGAGGGTGTGTAGATCTTTCTTCTTCTCTCCTCTCTCGCATTACGGTTCCTCCATGTTCGCCGCGCGGTCACACACTTATGGCCGGTATCACGTTGAGAGAATATTTGTTCGACTGTGTGTTTTCCGCGGGCTAATTGCCACGCGGTCTAGCGCCGTTATTCGCCCGTTGGATTATGCGAGCGGCCAATGCCGTTAATTTCACGCGGCGGTTTCCCCCGGCCTTAGGTACACTATCCGCAATCGCGGTAAGGACGAGATCATCGCAGTGAGGTGCCGCGTTTAAATACACGACGGCGAATTCCCAGCGCCATTACACCGCCGTGAAATAAATTCCCTCCGCAAATGGCGCGGCGCTCTATCGGAGTACCTACGGGAAAATTGCGGTGGACGGTCGCCAATCTGCGAAGCGATGTTAATGCCGGCGATAATCCCTCGAATGTATCGTATTCGGATAAAGGATACTGATGCCGTTTCACGATTGACGTTTCCTTGAAAAAGAACTATATTTGCTAAACCTTGACCGAGACGGCCCGACTGTATATCGGGCGTGATTTATAGCCGTTAACAAACGATGATGGATCGCGTACATAATCTTCGAGTGTGTTCATAAACACCAGCTTACGGAATGTAGTAGTAGACTCTGACAGTTACGCTTTCGCTTTCTAATGGCAGTAAAACTCGCAAGAACTATGCATCAAAGCACACGGTCCACCTAGTTATTCTATTTTCTACGTATAAAAACCCGACCGATCCTGCATTAAAAGTTTTTCTCAGCGCTGCAAAGTGAGAAGTACGGTGTAATGATGCCACGTAAAAATATTTTGTGAATTCATTATGTTTTGGCAAACCATTATGTTTCCCGTCCATTCTTTTTACTGCGTAAATGCGATATTAGAATATTTAATATATTTATTTTGATAAGTTTATGTTACAAATGAGGATTTTCTAGTTGTACTAACTATTTCGTTGTACCGTTTGTATTACTGCAAAGTGAGAAATACGGTAATATTGCTGCGTATAAAAATATTTTGTAAGTCCATTGTGTTTTGACAAACAAATACGTTTGTCAAATTCATCTTTTCTACTGTAAATATTATAATATTTATTATATTTATTCTAATAAATTTATATTACAAATGAGAATTTTCTAGGTGTATTAACTATTTCATTGTATTGTTTGCATTACTGTAAAATACTGAGAAGTACGGTAATAATGCTACGTAAAAATATTTCGCGAATTAACTATGTTTTGACAAACGGATATGTTTCTCATCCATTTTTTCTATTGCCCAGTGTAAATACGATATTAAAATATTTAATATATTTATTCTGATAAATTTATGTTACAAATGAGAATTTCCCAGTTGTATTAACTATTCCGTTGTATACTGAATAATAATAATTCTCTCTATATATAGCTAATGTGAGGTTTTATAAAATATTCAGTTTCTTAAAATTAAATTATTTTAAACAACTCCGGATATTCCGGATCAAAGTATAAAATTGTATTATCGTACAGTACGCACACACGTAAAGCGCATTAACGCAGTAATAATGCTTTATGATAAACGAATAAAGAATAATAATTCCATATTTCTCTCTTGCATTTCCCAAGTATAGAAAAGATCTCAAAGATCCTTTGTTAAATTGTACCGGCGAGTAATAAAACTATTGGCACGAATACTCTCTGTCGCCAATATCGCCTATTCCCTTGTAAAGTCTCTTCTCCCCGTCGGACATAGTAAAGTTAATCCCCGCTTCAATTTTCATAGCGCGGACAGTATACGGCAGCAGAGAGCCATTTGAGGATTTCTACGGGAATGAGACTGCAAGATCCGAGTCCGACTTCAAAGTCTATCGTCGTTCTTTCGCGATAGAACACACAAGATAGGCGAAATCCGATGGACGGAATCGATAATACGTAACAGCGGGACGGTGGGGACGAACTGCAAACGCGAATAAATCGTAGAAATCAGTCACGTATCTCCACCGGCCTTGGAAATCACCGTTAAGCCCTTGATCGCAATTTAACCTCGGAGGCCGTGCAATACCGGATCGTAGCATCCAGACGATTATCCAACCGCGTGTACGCGTCAGATTCCGCTTTCTCTCTTCCTCTCTTCCCTGTCTATCCCTTTCTCTCGTACTCATTCGCTACATCACTCTCTGACCGAGCGAACTGACACGTTCCGGTCTGTTTCAGTACTGGCTGTATGTTGCACGATGATATGAGTGGCTCGCTTACACGCAACGTCCATGGTTGGCATACATGAATCTCGACGACGTGCGCTCAAGAGTGCTTCGACGTCGATTTGCGCATAATTACACAAGTGCCCGGTGTGGAACTACGCAACGCAGCTGCGTGCATGGGGAGAGAATAAAAAAAAATACCCTTGCGGTTTCGCGATAATGCCCGTAGAATGTAACGAAGTGGTCCCAAGACGATCGAGTATGTGTCCAACGGTAAATGATCGCGGGGAAACGAGAGAGAAGCTGTGCTTGACGGAAAAGAGAAATATTGAATGCTTCGCGATGCGAAGATGCTGCCTGCAACAAGGTGGTTTACGGACATACGCACTTCGTAGCGCACTATCGAGATATCGTGGTGGGTAGAACGATCACGCGTATGCGATTCATACCACGCTTCATGCTCCCGCGAATGGATTTAATTAGGCATATTGGCAGGTCCCTTTCTCCGGGATTGCCGTTAGTGCCGTTGCGATATATGCGCGCGGGCGACCAAGCGTCGAGCCACTATCGGCACGTGGTATTCGAACGATTTCATAGGCGTTCCACCGACGTAATTCGCCGAGGCGTAATGGAGAACGGCTGTATACGAGGAAATGTAACCCGCAGTAATGATTCGACGATCCGCCAACGTGAGCACTTGGGTACTATTAACGTCTGCGGGCATAAAAAATATGCGTTACCGGAAGAAAGTGACAATTCAGTTGACAGTAAAAATTAAGCATAACGATCTACGCGTCTCGTATAATTTAACCCGACCGGACCTGCGTTCCACTTGACGTTTGCAACGATTTTATCCTTGTTATTTATTAAATATTAAAAACAAATGATACCTATGAGTGTTATTTGCAAAGCGTAGATTTAGTATGAAAAAAAAGGTATGAATTGATCGATATCTTAATCAGTAATGTAATATTGTATGCACATATATTAAGGTCAGTCAAATAAAACGTATAACGAAAGTTTGCGATGTAATAAATGCTGTTTGCGAGTGGGTTTGATCTCAGGAATTTTATTAACGGGGCATGGAATTTTATGAACAGAGTGGTCTGATTTCACAATGGAAAAAGTGCTTTGCCAAACATTTTAGTTGATTTCAATATCTGAATTTTTCATCCACTATACGTTTCATTTGAGTGTCTCTAATACATAACTTTCAAATGTCATACTCTTTTAATCATTTATTCAATTAAATTGTAAATAAGGTTATCTACATAGTACGACATTACTGCACAAAGATATTTTTCTCGTATCAGACTGCACATTTATCTATCATTATCGTGTAAAAAAGAAGACCGATATACTGTCGTTGTAATTCGCAATATGTCTAGAGATCGGATGATGAACTATCAGAAATATACTCGCGTGCAGGCTAAATAGACATTTTCCACGTGTCTTTCTGAAACTTATAATTTTCTTGCGTGAGGTCGGCCTTCTCGCCGGTAACAAGTCGCTGCTTACACTGGCCCCGTAGAACGATACATACGTGGTGTTGGCGTGGCACAAGTTATTGCTGGGATTAAACAACTTTGCCGGATGATTGATTGCTTTGTGCTCGCCGGCGTTAAAACCTTTTCACAGCGAGGTACACAACCCACGCGGGAGGTGGCTGCTTTATCCGTTCCATGCTTCGCTTCGTCTCTATCCTCCGCTTTCTCTGGCATCTCGCAGCCGAGCGACACGCGGATAACTTACTCGCCTCTTCGCGTTTTACGCTTTCAACGGCGCCTTAACGCCAAAATCTATCTTGTTTGACTAACCTGTCCATCTTTATTAATTTTATTTAGTTATTTACGGCCCGCACAAATCGCTTCAACTGACGTCCGTCATTTTCTTTCTAACACGCGCTCCTACCTACCTATCTATCTATTTCGTCGCGAGACCTCCAGACGTTGAAAACCGCACCGCACATAGCTCGTTACGCGTCTTCAGTTTCTTAACCATGTGGCAAGAATTTGCCTTTTTCCGCGACACGACGGTTCCTCTTCCCATCGCAATTATCGTGTCACGTGTTATGACTTTTTCACTTGTCGATGCTCCAAGTAATCATGAATTTTATGCAGTAACAGGCTCTCTCTCCCGCTTTGCCTCGGCTTCATGTTTTTATACAATTTTCCTACATCTAGATACACAACCGCAAAAAATGATATCCATGAGCCAATCAACTACGTGATGATAATTGCTCGTTGTGCGGTAAATTGAAATGCAGTTGTACATTATAAGGTCATATCAGTTGTATGGTACTTTATCGAGAACACTATTCTCGTTATCTATCACTCTTTTTGCACATTCCCTGTCCGACCTCGTTTAACCTATCTTGAACTTTCCTCATTCGATTCGCGTCCTTTCGAACTTCGTTACTAGACTTTTGCTGCACGCGTCAACGATGCCATCGGACGTTTCTTTTTAAGGAGCATACCATTCCTCGAATTCGCAATCAAGTTTACGACTGTGTTTCCCATCAGCGACTACATCTAGTCACGCAGCTATTCATGTAACGACTTACGAGCAAAAAATGCTCAGCGCGAGATAACGTATCGTAAAGAAACGCGCGAATACTGAAGTCACTGTATTATTAAAATTAAAGGTACGTCGAATTTCTGGTCCGTAATCATCAGGATTATCCGCAGTTGAAGCAGATTGTGGTACGTGCTGTAGTACACGTTAGCGGATATTATGTATAGGAACCCATTTACTGTTCATCGCGAAGTACAGTCATGTGACAACCGGAGAGGCACTGAATACAATAGGAAGACCAAGTTACGACTGTTAATGCGTGACGTGACATTAAATGGTGTGTTCCGCGAATTTATGGCTAGTATATCTTCTAACAAGTAGCGTCGTGGGATATGTTGCGGTGAGATCATTCCTGATGTACATTACCAGCGACATATGTGTTCTTTTATAATTAATAAAAGCTTCATTCCGCTTTACGATCTTTTGGTGTGTCAATGGACAAAATGAAATATTATTCTCTTAATACTTCTTCTTTTTAGGATCTCGCCGTTTCCGTATCTGTATAGCTCTGTAAACATTGTTCTGCTTTTGCTGCCGGGAGTTCTATCAAATTACTTTGTGACTCTCCCTCTTTCTCTCTCCAATTTTCTTCGACGTGCCAATGTCCCCTTTGCTCTTTTGCGGTTACTTTCCTCCAATGCTCTTTTCGCCGTACGATCGTCGGAGATTTCTCGTGGGAGTGTCTCGACTTCGAGATTGTTGCTGCTCTAAGTAGCCCGCCGGTACATGCTACCGCAACGTGTCTCGCCTGTTGGCAGTCTTTCAAGCGCGTGAGTAGGACGAACTACATGGAGCGCTTGCACGGACCCTCGAACAATGAATTTCGCACTTATAATTGGACGTGTCGGTGTTGGTTACATCGGGCAGCGTTCCTAACGTTAAGTGCACAACTAAGCGCACAGGAAGAGGGACTTGTTTTCTAATGTAACAGAGTGAAATCGCAGTAGAGAAGTAGTGTCTGTTGTCGAGGAAACGGTAATAGTGCTTAATGCGCCGAGGAGAGTATTAGGAGAAATAATGCATTGCGCATTGCGATGGACGTTTTACAGTTGTGAAATTAAGCTAATTTGGTATACCTTATTATTATTTCAATTGAACAAATTACATAGTTTTGGTATATAATATGATACGTAATTTCAATTTGAATAATATAAAAGCATGAGTACTACATATTATGAAAATTATTAAATCATTAACTGGCGTGTATACGATTTTTCTCTATATATCTCAATACTATTTTCATGATTTGCTTTTCGAAACGATCTATATATCTATGTGAATAACTGTAGACAGATATTGTTTTTTCAATAGCTATTTTTAGGCTACAATAAAATATAAAATATATAATGAAAAAACATCAAGCGAGAACAGAATTTCGTTTGAACAAAAATACTTTGTTTTTACTTTGAGTATAAAATTTTATCGTAATGGCATTGATAAAATCAATCAAATTTTACAATAAATTTTTATTTTTGCTAGTAACTAACAAATTACATTGTGATAAAATTATTTAATATATATGATAGAATCAAAGCGAAGAGATTTAAACGCAGAGAAAGTTAACAACATTTTAATATCTTTTACTAATAATTGTTCGAAACTCATCGCACTTCTATTTTTTAATCTATTTTTCTTTATATACCAAATAAAATAATTAAGGTTATTTAAAATTACTTTAAATCAATTAATATAATGCGAGACGTGTCTTTCAATTTTCATAAGTAATCACTACCTTAATTAATTCTTGATTATATCATAATCAACGTAACACGCGTGGCAATAACGTATCGTTTTTTCGGGACCAAAAATACTCGGGTTATCTTAACTGTTTTGCAACGTACATTCCGCACGTACTTTCCTTGCTGAAACCGCCCTTCCCAACGGATCTCGCTCGCGATACTCGACTTGGTGGGACAAAAGCCAGAGTCGGCCTCATTCACGCTGTAGTGCCCTCGACGTCCTTCCGTTTCAAAACGTTAATTTTTTACAGGAAGTTTGTCACTCGCCATTTCGGCGCAGTCATGGTGCGTAAGTGCTCTTCTTCTCATCGGCTTTGACTTTCGCAGTCGTCCGTTCGTAGAATTAAACAAGAGAGATGTCAAAGAACGAACGTGTGCAAATTTACGAATTTTATGGGACGTGTCAAAGAGTTCGCGTAATAATATATCAGGGAATATCAACTACTTCGGGAACACCCGAGTGCGATCATTTTGACACGATTCACGGCGAGGCGTCATAGCGCCTTAAGAGTCTTCTACAATTATCAGCAATGCAAATTTTCTGAATTCCTGGATCGTCGAGCTAACCCCTGGGATAAAAGGAATTTCGTGTCTGCCGTTTCCGGGATTCTTCGTTCAAGCAATGTCCGATGTGACACGTCAGATTAATGATTTCCGGGAGTCTTCGCTGCCACCGTCGACGTAGGATTCGAATTTTTCGTCACAAACTTTCTACAAGTTTTTATCTAGGCGCCTGGATATCCCCGGTTAAACTTTTCTCCGAGATTTACAACCTGCACCCGCGCAAGGCGAAAGTTGGCGCGAATGTTTCCGTTCTCTCCTAGTTTTATTTCGTCTCGCTTTACGCGCACACGGACGCATGTATGCATACAGACGCATGCGCGCATGAAGGTACATGGAGGTGCATACGAAATCAGCGTGTGTATTATGTGTGCATCTTACTGTACTTACATGCGTGTTACTCGAGTACATGCCCGTACGTGCTTAGACTGTGCGGCCACCTCTCATGAACCAATACTCTCATTAGGGAGAGAAGACCTCATTATACACCGCACGCCACGGGACCTTGCTACGATTATATTACATTATTGTAATTGATTGCAGCACATGTAACTCTGGCGTGATTCTTAAACAATAAACTCATTACCCGGTAACAAGGAACGCCGATACGGTGTACCGGCAGTAATAATCTATCTCTCGTGAACAGCCATCGCCTAGGTCTGAGCCCCCTGTAGCAGCAGAACGATTCTCGAACGACCGATTCGCGTTTGATCGATCGCCCCGACCAGTCCCGACGGTCGTAAGCGTGCACAGCGATCTCAGTCTCTTCCTTCCTCGCACCCGTCTCGTCTTTCTTCCTTCTTCCTATTCTCTTCTCTTCTCTTCGCTCCGAACGCGGTTCTCTCGAATACTCATCTGGAGCACATCATTCGAGATGCGCTCAGCCTTTACTATTTGCTCACAACAAATCACCGATGCATTGGACAAAAGAAATATACACGTATTATATCTACTTCCGTGACAGACCTTCGATTGTATTATTTTCATACTTTGGTTACCTTTGAGAGATTTCTTCCATTCTGATAATCATACAAGGAACACATATTTGTGTTAGAAAATAATTGAGATTTAAAATAGGTAACGTGAAAATTTCCGTAAATGAAAGAAGTAAAACGTAAAATTTTTGAAAAACTTACCGACAAATAAAGAATTTTAAAAAGTTGTTACTAATTAAATTCTATACGCATATTAATGGTAATAATTATTAAGAAGAAAAAATCGTTACAAAAGACAATTTTGAGAATAAATCAAATTACGGAAAGCAAGTTCGTGATGTTTGCTAATGATACGCGGTCATTAAAGGGATATTAATCCATATTAACGTCAGGTGTGTGCATGCATGTCTTAAAAAAAAAAAATTGTAACATAATAACTTTCAATAATCTCAACGGGCCTTAGCGAGGATCTTCCCTCGGCGTGATGAAGCGCCTTCGTTGGAAATCAAGGAGTTCCCGCGAAAGAATTCTGCCGCCAAGAGCCGACAATGTCTAATCAGGCGATTGTACCGAGGGAATACTGTTCCCATGGAATGTTAATACAATCTTCATCGGCGCTTCTTGAGCGAGTAGCGGAGGTCTGGCTTCGTGCGAGACAACCGGAGCATCACGTCTAGAGCTAACCCTCGCGATCACACGCGCGTATTGTTGCGCAATAATATAATACCACACAGGTTCTCTTGATTATCCATGAGCAGCGGTACGGTGAACAATTGCGGTCGGCGCCAACGGTGGACGCGCGTATAGCGGAGATTTATCTACATTTAATGAAATAGCTAACTTCCTTCCCGCGTTTTCTTTCGCGTTGTTGATTTCGAAATGCGCGAGGTCACCCTCTCTCGCTTCCTTATATCGTCTTGACTTTTCTTCAACGACAAAGTATATATATTTATGTAATTTCCTAAGTGTTTCTGCCGCTATACACCGTTGACCTCTCAGGGTTAGCCGGGTTAGGGTAGAAAGATTATGCAAGCCCTAAGGATGCGCCTCTATTCGCTCAATGATCTCTGAATCCTGTATTATCTCGCCATGCATTATCTCATGGATAAATGTTTCATTGTTGTTTCCTCTTTGCCTGGCCGCGCGCGCACGTTTCTGTCGATCGCCTCGACTCGATAGCGACCCGTCGATTTATACGATTCTAGTCGATATCGTTGTGAGTTCTCGTACCGAATTATTCCACGGTGTTTATGAATACGGATGCTCACGATTAAACAGCCTTCGCTGGCGAACGAGCGCGTATATCAAATAATTATTATTCCTCTATTCAATTTGCAATGCCAATTAATATTAACGTTGTACACAGCTCACAATAAATCGTCCCCAAAATAAATTAACGCTAATTATTTGACCGAATTCCGCGTGGTGCACGCTATCCGATATGCTTCTCGCATATTAATCGGTTTAAACGGCGTAATTGCAATTATATATATTTTCCATCTATCTTCCCCGTAGAAAATCGCTATGATAAGCGGACAAAGTTTTTAGTTTGCTGCCTTCTTTCTCGAGCCGCGTTCCATTTCTTCGGAGATTAAGCGGATTATGTCTGCACCCTCCTCGGAAAACGCGAAGGGGCGCGTTTGTTCAGGAAATTTGCTTCAGCAGTTCGGTCGTTCATGCATATATTCACACCGGTGCTCTCTTTTCCACGGTTTCTTCAAACACCGGGGGTCTAGAAACGCGTAGCTATGCCACATTTGATACGGTTCCGCCTGGCCGAGGACCTCTCGACCCTGTCTCGAGTCGAAGCCAAGGTACAGCTCTGGGGGTCGTTGCGAGAGACCAGCTGGCAGAGACCTTTCGCTTTGGTGGCTTTCAAGGTGTGCACGTGCACATTCACCCGGCACGCTTGCCTCACGGACGCGAACCTTGACGCGTCGGCGTGATACCGCATAAACGCGCAACACCGAGCTCTATCGAAATCGGAAGACGCGCGCGACCCATACCATCGTCTTCCGCATGCTTGGTCAATGAAAAACGTCTGATACTCTGACGTTTCTCACAACCGACCTATCCTAATTTATTTATGTTTTGCTGGCTAATTGACGCGATGGAAAATTGAATTTTTTTTAATAATTGAGAGGAAAGTATTTGAAAAACAAAATTGTATTGGAGCACGATATAGATTTAACCGGCGTAGCTTTAGCGTGGTAAAAATCGATAAATAGTTCGTAGTTCCACTTGAGCCAGGAAAAAAAAAGGTACATTTTCCTACATGCTATTGCATCAAGCACGTGTCACGTTTAAAATGCTTAACGCATTCAAAGAGCGCGCGTAAACTTTAAAGCGAGCAAAACACGGTGAATGTGATACGCGATAAAAATCGCATTTCAAAGGTGAATGTAATTACAGATCAAGTGCGCTGTAATTGATAGATAGACTGTACGGATTAGCATATAAATCAACATATGAATTGTAGAAAAGCCATCGGATCGATAATCACTACTTCCGTGAGAAAAATCCTTAAGTGTCTAACGGTTGATCGCGGCACGAGAGAAATCATTCTTGTCTAGACGCTTACTTGTATCGGCGATAACGATCGGAGAAAGAGAATTGGCAATAACGATGCGCGCATAAAAACGCCTTCTCGCGTATAGACTGGAAAAGACGAGAATACGGTATTGGATAATATACGCGTGCCGATACGCTCAACTTGTGTGTCAAAGGGAATGCGAAACGTGCGTGTTTTGCGCGGAGTAAAATTTGCAAATTTCGTACGAATAAATCTGATTGCTAGGAAAGCGTAATACCGCATAATTGGCACGCATGAATACCACACACGACCACCCTTCTCCTGTCCCATCCTGTCTTGTGCTGTCCCGCCGTGACGAGATACGCCTTTTTCGCGCGATTTTCACATGCATAATGTATACGAGCGAACGAAGCAGTTCATATAGCATACTGCGATTGGAAGAGCGCTCGCCGTGGCGCCGCGGCGTATGAAAGAGGGCATTTAAAATGCAATATAATCATGCCGTAAAATAACTTCGATGTCTATGCCATTTCATACTTTTATTTTTCTTTCCCCGCGAGTTTCCCTTGTACGCTTGTTCTCCTCTCTTTCGTTCGTTGTAGGAATAATGAAAGTGCGTCGGTCATTACACTCCGGATATCACCGACTAGGAACCGCGATCGTGGTTCATGCGGAACTGTATTATTTATAAGCGCGCGCAATAAGGACGCGATATGCATTATTGCATCTGGTTACACGCTGTTATGTGTATAGTAAATAAGACTAATGCAACAACGCAAATGATCTGCAACAAGGACACGTTTGTCGATGCGGCATTATAGCGACACTCGTAAAACGATGGTCGCCTAGTTTGCTAACCGTTCAAAAAATCGCATATCGCATTTTCTCTGAATCGTTAGAGACGGCAAGGATGACTTATAAATTTGAAAATATGATTGCGAGACGCGATCAAATATATCAATCTGTATTATATGTATGTAAGATATTCATGCGTAGTTTTATTTGACATTAACAAAGAAATTATCTGTCCCATTAACGTAATACGGTTGTTTTATACTCATTATTTCGAGTCCCGAATGCATTGGCAATTAAAATTCAAATTTCTCGACGATAAAATTTTCATTCCACCGTTACGTTGTCACGATAACTAACAACCAACGCCCGTGGTGTAGCATAATATAATACGCCATGCGTTCATCAGAGCAAACGCAATGATACGAGTCTCGTTATTTCCGTTACCATGAAAACGTTTTATTATGCTTCATGTAGATTGATAATACTGAAAAATTTCTATTCATCCAGCATTCACAATATGTTTATCGCACTATAGTACGACAAATATGAACGTATAACTCAAATAAGCAATGAGCAAGAAAACTCTGTAGTACGTAAATTTTTCAATATATTTTTTTCTGATTTTATTTATTATATGTTAATTGTTTGGCAATAGAACAAAAATGTTCAAATAATCTTTCCATATAGCTTCACAGAATTTAATTAATTTCACTTTATATTTATTATTACATATAAAAAACATATGCGTCTATAATAATTCATTGCCAAATAAGTATATCATATGGAAACATATAATAGAATATCTTTTTCTTTTGCATTTTCGGATATAATGAAACTCACAAGATTATCCGATGCTTTATTCTCACTTATACAATAGGAAAAGCTCGTCTTGAAAACGTCCTTTCTGCAATACATGGCGATAAACAGAGCAATTTTAACGTGAGTTAGATTGACCCTTTCTAAGGTTTGCTTGCGTATTCTCTTCGCCGTTTCTTTCACGTCCCAATACGGCGTACTGTTCTTATCTGAGAAACACTCGTGAGTGTATAAGAGCGTAGTGTAACGTCTTCTAGCTGGTCCAAGAATCCAATAACTGGAAAATGCATTGGAGCGTACGCTCTTCGAAAGCTACTCGAGCCGGCGTTCCCTCTGCGTACCGATTCGCGACGAATATTACGAAGCGAGTTCGTCCTACTCCGTGGACATCGTATCCGCGATGAAGCGGATAGAAAAGCAGGTCGATGGAAAACGAGCAATCGGACAGTGTTCTACGTAAGAGGAAAATACTCCACATCGGTACTCACCGGCACAGGAAGTCTCGTTCGCCCAGGCAGAGCTCGAGGCAGTGCTGCCTCGAGGAGGCGGTCATGGTCCTACGTGCGTGACCCTGAAGGCGGTGTCCCTGCACTCTATCGATGCACCAAGCTCGTTCGCAGGGCTTCACTGCCAGACAGCTCTTCTGGGCATAGATCGTAAACACGGGGAACTGAGATTGCGACAGTGCGCCTGAAAACAGAAACGATTTCAAATCAATGATTCGAAACGCTCAATGCTGCGTTAATAATATTTTGTACACCTTCAGCAGTGATTGTGATTTAAGAAAAATAATTATTTCCTAACACAGCTTATCTGATTAATCTGTGATTATTAATTTGTAATTAAAATATGATTATTGCTGATTATATTAAAAGTTTGCATGTGATATTTATCACAAACATAATATTGTTTGCTTGTTTTGCGCATGCAGTTTTCCATATTATTTCAATAACGGAGCTTTATATAGGTCAATAGTAAAGTTGCGTACACTGTTATTACCCACGTGTGATACGTGCAATTGTGATAATCTATAGACGTTGTCGAGTTGGATTACAGTTTTGATAAATCAACGCGTTTATCACTCGCCGCCGCAAGTACCACGTTCTTCCTCGGTTATTGGCCCACGTCGCGATAAGCGACGAAGTAGGCACTCCGCCCACGTCTCATCATACGTCATCCGCTCTTTGCTAAATCGTAATTAATCTCCGTTATGTGACGGGAGCTTCAATCGTGACTCATGGAAAACTTGCTTGAAGCTGGGTATAAGGAAGAAAAGGAAGGAAGAAAGGAAGACAGGTAGAATAAAACGATAAGAGAAATGAAAGATCTAAAAGTAATAAAAAGTCTAACAAAATATTTTAGAATAAAAATATCTTACATCTTTTGGTATTTATAACAATTTAGAGCCAGAGTTAATTTAATTATTTTGAAAAATGCGAAAATAGAAGGACTTTGAGGAGGACATAATAAACCATTAGAATAATGAGGAGAATACTTGGGAAGGAGGATCGCAGAGAAGGAATATACGAAGGAAGAGTTTCTCAAGCGAGATGCGAATCGAGATGCGGCACGTCGATCTCAAAGAGGCGCTAAAGATATTCAATTACCTGCCATCAGCAGGTCACGCCTTACGAGGCCGTGCAGGCTAATGCCGTTGCCTGTTTTAACGGTGACTGCGCGAGATTGTGGTCGAAAAGTTGCGACCGCGACATAGACGGATTCTTTATAGCGGTCAACCGCGGTCGAATTACCCGTGAAAATTCAAATCGTAGGAAGACGTTACTTATTGTGGACTGAGACGCATTACGCTTATGAATACTTACTTCCGGGGGGAGGGGGGATCACACGCAGTACAGACGGATACCATTTACTTCTTATAATACTACCACATTATGCGATAATGAAGCACGGAGTCAAGTCTTAAGTACCTCTCGTAGAACTTCATCCGAAGTGTTTTGTTTAACTTCCCGTCTACTCATCTCGCCTCCCACGCTTCCTTCTTCCTGTTCCTTTTCATCCTCCGATAACTCTTTAGTACATCCGTGGCTTGAAATCCGTTAAAATAAGGAAAGCAAGGGACACGGAGGGATGCAAAGGGGAGGAAAAGAGGGGATATAGGAAGGACAGGATAATAACAGAGTGATGGTGCAAAAAGGAGTAAAACGCCCGAGTGCATGTATAACCGCGAACCTTCGCGCTTCGAGATATGATTTGTGACCTCTGTTCGGGGCCAATTAGAAAAGCGCGAAATCGTTATTTCGATCGGCACGAAGCGCAATTTACCGATTACCGCGAAGTGGTATACGCAAACTAGTATACGTGAAACATCGCTGGAACGAGCACTCTCCAGTACCGATCAATTCCGTCGTTTTACGCGGAGCGCGTTCGTTATATCCGGTCCGTCGAAAGGTGGACAATAGGATAGCGTCGTTTCATGTTTTTCACTGTCCGTTTAACCATTTAACTTTCACATTCATTTCACCTTGAAAAATGCATGCTACGTGCACCGCGCACGTATCGTATAAATTCACGCCTTGAGAAAATAGCTATTTCCAGCTCGTACCATAAATTCGCTGCTGCTGATCGTCAATCGAAATTCAAAGTGCAAGAACTGATGGCAAACAAGCATCTATCGACCATATTGGTATAATAACTAAGAAACGTACACCGTTACTTCAATTTTCACGCCAGCGCAATCGTAATGAAGAACTACAGGGTGCAGTTTATTACAATGAATATACCAATGAAACGTGGGGCCACGATGATATTCAGCGTTATGCGCTGATATTCCGCGTAACGCATTGCGGCAATACTTTCGACTTGAGTAAGCATATTCATACTTATGCAGGAGAGAACGATTTGTTGCACGGACACCCAGGGACTTTCATTACAATGATGATCATAAATTATGGACCCCCTTGTAGATTCGTTGTCGACAGGAACAGAGAACGCGCCTTGATAACGCGCCGTAACGCAAACGTAACGTTTCATCCGCTCCGTGGATCTTCCGTTGCATCTTGTGTATTCCTATCATAAATACTCGAAACGTCCCGTGAGTCGGTCGTAAGGCGGCGACGGTGACGGCGCGCGGCGGAAAACAGTCAAAGAAAATTTCCACATGTGGCTTGTCGCGGTGTCACCGAGCACGAGAAATGGTCGTTGCGCATCTGCGACAGATAGTAGAGCGCGGCGTGCGATGCTCCGTCCTGGCGCGCGGCTATCCCACGAAATGACGTACGTAACCGTTCCCGGAACATACGCCGCGGGCAACGGTTCGATTTCTGATATACGAGGTACATTTAGATACGATTCTAGCTCAAGTGGCATCAGCAACGACGTCGCCCGTCGGCGCGTTGAATCTGATGTATAATCTCGGCTCTCTTCTCAAGCGTTCTTCCTCTATCCGCGACCTCTTTTCCCGGTGCACTTCAACAAAGGCAATGAGATTCCTTTTCTACATGCGACTAGACTTTCAGCGATCTACGGCGGTGAACATCGCTGCAAATGCAGTATGAAAACCTGTTCAGAAGACGTAATCTCTGTCGCAGGTGGCACGATGAAATCGTAAATAAGGTGGAGTGAGCTACACCAGCGGTTCCACTTAGCTGTTAACGGCGTGTTCGGACGCGCTAATCATTTCTGCAAAACTTGCAGATAACATGTAAAAATTGAAATATTGGAATCTTAATTTGTTAAGTTAGTGTAATCATAATTTTATTGCATTGCGAATCAAATCAATGTAAATCAAGAGCAAATGATGATAACGTCATCTACATATATTAAGATCCCAAATTCAAATTTTATTCGTAATTTGACATTTATTATGTGTTCCTTGAAAATTTATGTCTATTATATTATAATATTATACCGCGGGTAAATGGAGCTAAACCGGCTTTTAAATTAAGCATATATTCACCAGCTGGCATTTATGATTCTGCTGATATCTGATCTCTAGCGAGCAGTCCCTCGCGTATGCTCGATCATTACACTTTCTATGGAGTGCGAGCTCTTAACCTTGACCTAAGACTCGATTTCCCCATCTTTCCGTCTTATGCACTTATAGTTAACACAAATCTTTTATCTACTGTGGGCTAAATATCTGGGTATCGTTTTTCACGTTTATCTAATTTGTGGTTTACCTTCTGATTACTACTCCAAAGTAATTATACTCTGTAGTAGTTGAATACTGCGCAACTAAGTATTTATCAGAGATCTATTTACTTGATACCAGAACTATTAATTTGATTTAACAATCATTCTTTTCATTGAACAGATTTATTTGTTGTATAAATGTTTAGTTAGTAGTATTAAATTAAACATTTATTTAAATTGATTACATTTTTCCCTCATTGTAGCTGCATTTTTAAACAATCACGCGTATATCAGAAAATCTGGCGAGGAAAAAAGAAGAGGAAAAAAGAGTATCGCGAGAAGATATAGAACATACCGCCTCGCCGCTAAACAAAACAGAGCCGGTATAGTATGTATCGTTATCTGTATCTAGCCATTTTATTATTCACATAACTGTACCCAGATATTTTAACATCGTACCTTTGTAACAGGACTGACTTTGCAGTATGTCATGCGCTTTGCTTTGCGTAGGCGCACAATAGTTGGGACACTCGTGAGTCATTCTGCGTTCTGGAGCGTGCGCCTATATGTGTGTGTGTGTGTGTGTGTGTGCGCGCGTGCGCGCATAGAGATGCACATTTATTTACACGTTTGTCTCCAGGCGCATAATTGCGGATGGTTGTTATACGTACTTAACGCGCCGTGTAAAGCCACAGTTTTTCAACTAGCCGCCACGCCGGGCGGCGTAATTGTCCCTGCTTCTGCAACTCGCTTCGGCTTTCCGAAACGGCGGCTGTATACGATGCGACATGTGCCTGTCCGACGAGCGTTACAAATTCGCTTGACACTCTTTATACACGCGAGAACTTCGCGAGATATGATCTAACATATTTCTTCGTGTAATTACGAAGCCGTAAGTTAGAATTGTATAACTTTGTCCTCCGTCGCGTTTCACGTCGCTGCCGCCACTCCTCTTATTTAAATGTGACGAGCACAAAGCGTGCCAGATATGTAAAAGTTTTGGTCGTAATAAGTGCAAAGGTCATAAACATCTGATCTCTCGCAATCGGTACTTAAATCCGTCTAGTTATCGATTTAAGTATACTTCTAGCATATATAGTCTAAATCGAAAAATGAAAACAAGCTTTATTACATGAAACCGATGAATTTATATCGGAGTCTCTAATGTGTCTCGTGAAATGAGATATTTTCCATTAACGTTATAGCGAAGTACGATATTACATTTTCCAGCTGTGCGAGTGACAGCTTGATTCTTACTCGAGTTATTGGCCCATACGCTTTTTCGTGTACTCCCGATATCGTGTTCTTGTCGAATTTATTCGTAGAACTAATATTATGGATAGAGAACGTTTTTAACATGTATACGAAGGCCCCTTCGTTGGATCGTCGCCAACATTTTCAATCGTCCTTTGCACTCGACAGAATCTCCATTCCCTCGTTCTTCCGCGCTGTGTAGACGGCGACGCATTTCCAAGAATTGAATGCGCTCGTACTAACGTATCCCGCGCGACGGTCAGCTTTCTCATCCACGTCGTGCCCACTTGTCTTCCTACTTCTGCCGGCACTTTTGTTTTTCAATGCCACTCAGTGTCCGTGCCCGCGTTTGCGGTGGTGCACGTCGCAAGGATTTTACTTTCAGAAATGTATCGACGTCCATTCCCCTCGGCAATACAACACACTCTGTCAACCGTACGACCGTGCTTGTCCTAGCGCAAAAATAAAATACACAAAGTAAGCTTTGCATATTTTGTTACTTCACATGGCGTTTCGCAATAAATGCCTTTCGCGGTCTCACAAAAGAGACCGTTTTCTGGGAAACGTGCGTACTTCGCGACATTGGCGTGCCGCGATTTAAAGCTTTTGTTCGAAATCTAATTCTGTGGGATAATTAATGCTGTCATCTTGCGGTACACGGTCCGCGTGCATTCCGTGTCAGCGGAACGGGAGATTTCATTGCCGCGAAATACAACGCCCGCTTTCTCTCATTCATCCCGACATGAAAAAGCACGTTTCGGTCGCCTTCATTGCCATCATCATAAATATGCAGGAGCGGTAAAAGCAGCGGTAAAGGCAGTCAAGCCTGGCTTGCCCCTCGTCACTTTTTAACGTCGTGTAATGTCGTCAGGGCGAGGATGTACGTTCCACGTAGCTGTACATCCCTGATGGTATGTTTCTAATTTGCGTGCATGCATCGCTTACCATAGCTTGCTGCAAGAATTTAATACACGAAACCGCACCTAGGCGGGGTTTGTGAACAGAGAAAGATATACATATATATATATATATATATCTCATATGCAAACGGGTGTCAGCACGTTGCACCGTACTGCACGACATCAAACGAGCGCGTGGCATGCGATTCCGACCTGCACAACCTGAACTTAGCAGACGAGAAGGAACGAGCCAATAACGTAATTACTTTCGATGGTTCTCCGGAAACTATTCGCACTTCGCAGATTGCGCGCTCGCGCGTCTGTAATTGAATATTCGGCGCCAGAATTACAGGATGACTGCGCTGAAGATGCGCTCAAGAAGATCACGCGGCTACGCCATTTCGTTCCCTTGGCTCGCGGAGAATGCAAAGTGTCGAGTAATTGTCCCAAGTTCTTGTCATTAACGCCACCGCTGGCACACGCGACGACGGCTGCGTCCCGATAATTTCGATACGTTCTGAATGCACTGTTTTACTAAATTTAATTAAACACGACGATAATTATCGTTCTCGTGGAAGATGCTGCTCAGTTATATCCAAATAGTTAGGACATAAATATAATCGCGTTTACATCGTGAGAGAGTTAAACTTTATTGTTGGAAAATTCATTGTTCACACGATGCGCGAAACAACGTGAAACAGTTATATTTTTATACGTAATATTAATTATAACAATTATGTGTACTTATAGTATAAGAAACAGTAATACTGTTAAATATTATACGTATATCATGGAAATAGTATTCTAGCTATTCTTTCAGTTCTTTGAACTTCGCACGGTTTATCCTTTTTCTTTCCACGTTAAAGAAAAGAAATGCACATACATACACGATATATTTATTTTATTAATTAGAAATGACTTTTTGTATCAAGAATTCTCTCGTTTCTTTTACGTATCTAATAATTAGGATTTTTTTAAATATTATATTTTTAAGTGTAATTCAAATATATATGATATATTCGATCTTTAAACGAAAATAATTGAGAGATCCTTCTGTATAAAATGTTATCTTTTTCTTTTCTGTTTTAATTAAAAGTTAATCAATCGCGTATCTTGAAACAATCTCGCTTATTGCGCGTTATATTAAAAATACAAATTATCTTCTAACAATTAAAGTTTAATTAGGATCATTCGACAGATATATCTCAATATAGCAAGTACTCCACGTATTATTACTGTTGGTCGATTCGAATGAGACAAGGGAATTAGCTAGTTAAGTATGACGAAGGCAATGACTACTGGTTATTCCTTCATGACCGTCGATAACCTACCAAGATGAGTCTGCATGTTGGATTCGGAAGCCGAAGATTTCTTCCGAGAATGACTTTACGACTTTACAATTATGTTTTGAACATTCTGACTACTAGACAGATTATTAATCAATTTTAAATTGTTGAATTCTCCCTTCTGTCCTTTTCTTCTCTCTTATAAAAATTATTATAATAAAATAAATTTTTATAAATCCAAAGAAAGATATGTTTGTTTATTAAAAATTAGTTCAAAAATAACACGATATTTACTAATAACAAAATGATGTAATATGATATGTGTATATTATCGTCTTTTATTATATAAAAGAATTATTTTAAAATATTTTAAATTAATATTTTTTAAATATCTTTATTACAACAATATTTTCTTTCTTTACTATAGATATTTATTTATCTATCTGAAATACAGAGAGTGTAATTCCCAAATAGATGAGATAAAGCAGCTTACAATATATTCATACGAAACCAACCTTCATAGCTTCTTCGTCAAGGGCTTAAATAAAGCTCCTTTGCCAGAGGTAGCCGCGAAACTCTCAATGTGACCTGCCACTTTGGTGCAGGATGTCAAACGTGAGAGATACAGAGTTCGTATGACTCGGTGATTGTGTCGACGTCCACGAGGGTTGTCCCTTTTCTCGTACTACCGTTATCTTGATACTATTAGCGCTCTATACAAATGCAGCGACAAGTTGTACCGTTGCGGATCCATAAATTCCGTGCAAGTTAAGTATGACCTCGCCTTTCCTACCTGATCATTTAACGACACGTGGTTACATCAAGCTGCGGTAAACGTACGCAGAAAGTACCCGCGTGTCTTACTTACCTGAATAAGCACGCATGAACGCGCGCGCACACTAATAATACGAGTGTGTATGTGTATTCGTATCGAGGAGGAGTGAAGTTTTAGCGCTTTGATTCCGAGCGATCGAGCGAACTTTACAGGTCGAATGGCATCTTACGTGCCTGTACTGCTCCAAGTATTTAGTATGCTCGGCGTATATCGGGTCGACAGTACTTCTCACGGCTATTCGAAATCCAGTCTGTCGTATATAAGGTACATCGGTATTCAGTATCTGTGCTGCACGGCCTGACGTGCAACGTTCATCGTCCACTGCGCTGGATATGCGAAAAGAAGCTCACCGACATAAGTCACCATCGATTGTGCGCGCTCGTTAACAAATAGCGCGACGAGCAAATTGTTTCTCTTTGAGCATGTTGGCATGGAAATGCTAACGGCGTGACATAATTGTCCGAGAGAATGGCTAACAGAATCAGGAAATTACTTGTGAAAAAGGAACTGAGTAGTATGCATGATTCTCCTGCTGCTTCTAGGAAGCTTTCTTCATAATGGTATAGAACAATTTCGGATTTACCCGTCGCCATTATCATACTATAAAATTTTATTTCATGGAACATTCACTGTATCGATTGTCATTTCATCTATTTACTAATGTAAGATTGCTACCAAATTGAAAATTAGGGAAATTGAAAATGATCAGGGAAAAGTTAGGTAATTTTGCAGAATTTTCTGGAAAATTACAATTAAAATTCTTAGCTTTAAAGAAGTTTGATACACATACCTACTGTTACATCACATTTACGCGCGCGTGTGTGATTTTCTAGTGTAACTTAACAATTAAAGTACAGGCAGCGTTAATAACATTAATAGTAATTTTCATTGCTACGTTAAATTGATCTTTCAACAAAATATTTAACGGTTTTCAAATAAAGATGAAAATGCAAAAAATTTTACAATATTGAAAAAGGGAAAATCATGAAATTTGATCTGGAAATCAGGAAAAAGTGATGGAATTTTAGAAATTTATGATAACCCTGTAATATACGTTCATTTGTAAAAACTACGTACATAAATGCGATATTATATACAAGTATGAAAAAATAATAACATATATGTCGTATATTATAAATGATATAAGATCCTACATTGTACGATTTAAACGGTAGCACTGCAAGTTACTTAACTTGTCATGCAAATCTGCGTGCGTTAGCCAGAGAGAGTATTCAGAGAGGATCGCGTAAGCGTTTTGGAAGAAGGAAGTTAAATCAGCACTCTTTCTGAATATTTATAACTTCTCTACATGGCAAAGCTTGTTTGCCTTTACCTGCAGAGGTAGCCATTCGTTTCTCGAGTTGGCCCACCGTGACCGTGCTCAACAGCTCTATCTCCCGTAGCGAGACAACCATGTATGAAATTGACTTGTGAATTATGTGTAATTTGTCATACTGTCCAACTAGCGGCGTCAGACTGCGACTTCGTGATTGTAACCGCGAAAGTGCATATAACAATTGATGTGTGTTGCTTTGTGCCAAATGGTTTTCAAATGGCGATTCTCTCGAATATATGTACGACGTCCTGTTCAACGTTTACACACATATAATCCTTTCATATCTTATATCAATTGATTTATTACTACATTATTTAGCGAATTAAACAGCAGATACGCAATGAAATCAACAATTGTCTGAGATTTGTCTTCGTGAAAATGTATGACTTTGGATGTACTCTCTGTAAACGTTACATAGATCGACTTAGAAAGATCGAGTTGAATCTTCATTCAGAGATGAACTACACGGCAAAGGCTAATCGGTTAAACATTTTTTTATGCAGCTCTATTCTATCGTAAAACTACTTACACGATAGATAGATACATAGATACGGCCAAATGCCGATACCGTGCGGTTCAATATTGCCTGCTCCGAGTCAACTCATGTTTCAATGCGCGATGATGCGGCGATACCGGCATTATTGGAAAGTCTGGTCTATCGCGGGGTCAGTCCCTCCTCCTCCCTCATCCTTTAAAGAATACAGCTGTGCGATCGCGTGCAGTCCGCTCGATGACACACATGGAAATGTTAATATCGCTCATTAAGGAACAGTGCTCTGGCCTTTCACGTTTTATGTAGAAATCGTGTTATCCAAATAAGTACATAGATGCATGTGTGGGTGTATACACACACACACACACACACATATGTATATGTATAGACGAAAAGAACGATTTTGCTGAAATATCTAAAAATTTAGCTAAAGAGTTCTGAAAATAATTTTGTTTATCATAAAATTATTTAAATAGAACACTTAAATTGATTGCTAGAATGTAAAAAAATTCTTTTATTTTAACGGTCTAACTAAATTATTTTCAGATCTGTATCTAGCTAAATTTTTTAATATTTTAGCAAAATCGTTTTCTTCATGTATGTATATACAAATTATATATATATATATATATAAATTTGTATGTGTGCGTGTATAATGCAATGCACACACACGTATGCGCGTGTGACATTATGGATTCACGGCCGTTAGAGACGGCGGTATGCGACAGGCAGGACCCGTTAGCCGACGGTTCGATAGCGAAGAAACTCGTGATGATGCGGCGGGTGACCACAATAAATACGAGAACAATCGCACCTTAGCAACTCGCTCGGCGTTCTTTCGTCAGCATTCTATCGCCGTTACTTTCGAGAAAAAAAAGTAAGAATAGAGAGAGAGGATAAAAAGAACGACAGCCGTGTCTGAATGTATTATTCGCATACTGATCTATAGTTCTAATTACAGCGGATCGTAATAAGCGCGGTGCAATTTCAGCGCGAATCGGTCCGCGCGCGTAAATCTCCGGAAATCGGCAGTTAAGAACTAGCGGCACCGGGCGCATTTTAAAGTCGGGAATACTAAAAGCTGGAGCCGCGCCAGAGCGAATCACTGGATACTTTATGAGCGCGGATTCCCGCGAAGATTTACGTTCGACGCTTTGGCACGAGAAATAACAATCGTAAGTTGGCCTAAAAGTCGACGGCCACCTTGTACTTAACGAAATTCGATAAATCCGTGAATGTCATTCGGACGTGAAGCACACTACGGGTGATGTCGTGCGTAGGCGTATTTATTTCGTCACAAAGGATACGACTCAAGTTCCGTATGTCGACTATTTAATAAACAGTTCTAGTCTGGAGAGTACCAAGCGCTACATTCGACTGAGTTCTCGCAATACGCGAACCTTCACCATATAGCGAAGTCATATCAAAATCCCGTATAATACCAACAAAGTTAAATCCCTTGGACACGAGGCGCGAACTTGGTATCGGTCTCCTAGACCGCCGCACGCCCTCCATCAAAAACGTGCAAGAAACTTTTTCTTGGGGACCAGGTTGCTCCTTGGGGCCGTTTATCCGGGTATATCGTTATAAACTTCTCGTGATATCGTCACGATTTTCTCTTTCGCCATCGAAGAAGATACGTGGGACCGTTATACACACACACCTACACATAGCGACGTTCGCATTCCCGGTTAAACAAAGGCGGAAGGATAAGAATGAAAAATGACTAGCGCGGAAGTCGTGGTATTTCGCCTAGGTGTGTCTAAACAACCATTTTTAAGAAAAATATGTACGCGATTCCGCTTTTGTTCCTTTCATCGAAACCATACGTCTTGTATAAGTACATACAGAGAGCGTATTAAAATTTTTGATTTAAAATATTATAGCAAGAAAGTTCTTGAAAAATTAAATAAAATAGTTATTTGTGTATTTATTTTGAATACGTTTTTATTTTTAACAGTTTTTGAGATAATACAATCAATTACACACCGAAAGACCGATTTTGTTAAAAAAATATCTAAAAATGTTATTAGATATACAGAAAATAATTTTGAAACTATCAAAATATTTATACATATACAAGCACGAGCACTGTTACAAAAAAGTTTAATATTCTAGCAATCAACTTGAATGTCCTACATATAATTATTTTAATAATTCAGTAAAATTATTTTTAGGTTTA
This sequence comes from Cyphomyrmex costatus, assembly GCF_001594065.2. NCBI lineage: Eukaryota > Metazoa > Arthropoda > Insecta > Hymenoptera > Formicidae > Cyphomyrmex > Cyphomyrmex costatus. The sequence goes on along the minus strand of NW_017278534.1, from coordinate 2,652,512 downwards.
GTTAAATTTTTAGGTACAACTAAATTTTTTCCGTGTAGACTACGTTTAGATGATACTTATAAATATATTAGTAAGAGTGCGATTCATGGACAGCAGGTATAGCCCTCTATAACTAGCTATATTTAAATTATAATATCTCAAAAACTATTATACTTAAAATAAAAATTTACAAATTACTTTTATTTATTTAATATTTCAAAACGCGCGCGCGTACACACACACACACAAAATATACAGGGCGTTTTGAAATTCGCGAATCAATATACAATAGCAAAAAGTTTTCGAAAAAATAAATACATAAACCTCTTGAACCTTAAAAGCATTATTAAATACATATAATTATATACGTATATATTACATATGTATGCATATATATATATACAGACACACACATATATATAGTATAGTGTAATATAGTAGGGCAGTGTATATATATATATATATATGTACATATATACGCGGAAAAATAGACGTGAACGAGGAAAATAGAATCACGAGCGACGATTGAAGAGAAGCTCAGTCGTAAAGGATAGGAAATGGCTGCGTACACATGGCGCTGATGCACATACGCATATATAAATTTTTGATGGACGTTCGTACATCCGACTACATTTATATGGAACTTCTTCGAATTCGCATAGCATAGAGTTCACGTTAATAAAATTCAAGCTGCATATTATTTTACGGCGTCGTTATAAATGCAAAGCGAATCGTATTTTCATTTTTATTTCAATGAAAAAAAAAAAAAAAGAAAAAAGATTATTTACAAAAATAAGAAAGTTTCCGGTTTTATTGCGTCGTTTTTCAACTGAAACTAATGTAAATTCGCGCATAATTTCCGCTTGAATGTAAAACGTTTGAATGTCTAACACGCTGAAACAAATTAAGGCAATTGGCATGCAGAAAAACTACTTTACATTCCTCTTGAAAAGCTTTAGTTGCGAAGATGCGGAAAGTTTTGCGTATTGCGTTTGCTACTATTAGAATATTAAGTGAATATAGATGTGTTGTAACTTCATGTAATATTAAATAATTCTAGCATTCGTGCGAGAGTAAAGAACTCTATTAAAGAAAAAAAAAGATCCACTCCATAAATTCATAAAAAAAAAGCTTCATGCAAATATACGATGTCCAATGCATGCATGTATATCGAAGAATTGTCAATATATCAGTTATCAATTCTTATCGATTACTTTGGATCGAAACCTTTACCTTTACCTTCAAAGCTGTTACGTTTATTCGCGGTGCATGCTCGATGGAACGCAAGCGCGGCGGGAATCATCGTTGCGAATCGACGGGAGCAAATTTTCCTTGTGGCGGTACCAAGCTGCGATTACGGTCGAGCCGCGTACGATCATGTAGAAAGAACGCATTAGGGCGAAGCACGGTATTAGCAGAGAATTCAACCTGCAGACCGGACGGCGTTGCCGGCCGTCTAAACCGGACTATATCGTCCAGAACTAATTGCCTCAACGGACGTTCGGTCGCTGCTGGTACCTCTGCTTGTGCCAAATGGTTGTTCGCGAATGAAGCACCAGGGACGGAAAGAGGGTCACGCGTTAGAGATGAGACGAGACGTGAGGAGAGATTGGTGGCTCGCTCGCTTGCCTGTGCAAATGACGATCCTATCGTCGACTAACGGGGCCCTAGCTTTAGAAGTTTCGTGATCGTGACGCGGTATGTCGTCGCCAATTGTCGCCGTTTTGTTGCCAACATCGATTACAATCGTGTGCTATGTATAGGCGGCTGAGAAAAAATTTATTCGGTCATTCGTTTCGGTTTCGACGAGACAAGAGTCCTGATTTGCCGGTCTTTTTCTTTTTAATGGATAAGTGGCGAGATGACGGGGAAAAGATTCATTCGACGATCGTGCCGAAAGGAAACTCGTGTCGAGCCACTATCAAAGCGTGACTGAGACCCTCTCCACTCTTCGACATCCGCGATTGACCGATTTGCGAACGATCGAATTAAGTTCACCGTCCTATTCTCGCTTCAAAAAGATCTCGACGATATCCAATACAGTTTCGCGCTGTCTTTCGTCGCCAAAAACTTACGATTAACACTAAATCTCTCTTATTCCTTATTATAAATAAGGAGAAAAACGGATGACAACGAGCGTGCGGGAGCGAGATGAAAGCAGGTTAAAAGCAGTAAAAAGAGTACTTTGTAGACGTCAAGCTGTCACATACAGGCATACTTGTGAGCTAGCACGTAAGGGGTTTTCTCGAGAAATTCGCCGTAAACGGTCGCCGGTGCGTAAGATGCTCAGAGAGCCTTTGCATATATGCGCCCTGTCTCGAATACCTTTTACTTTCTTCGCTCTTAAGACGCACCTTAACGTCCCTTTACTCGTATCTCGCCATACTACTAGATTATCACGTGTGCGTTCAAGCGTTGATGGTTTTACGACGGTACAAAAGACGCAAGCGTAAAACGACGCATCGTCGGCTAGCAGTGCGATCGCGCTTCCCTTTACCTCTTCGATGTACCGTGCCTTTTGGCAATTATCCGGCATGACGATCGCGTAAAAGAAATATCACGCAAGCATTAAACGAGATCGCAAGACATTTACTTTTTATTTCGTTCGCCAGATGTTCGTCAGTGCGCGAGTTACGTCGCCCCGGGCACCACGGCGGTTCACTATTGGGACACGAAGCCGTCTTTCAACCGAATCTGTTCCGGTTATATAGTTAGGTCTTTGTAAAAACTAGTATGAAGTACATCACGGTTAGTTCATTAAATTGTCAGTTTTTGTCTCATATAAAGACTCTTTTTCGCAGGTAGAAAAAGTATTAGAAGCAGCGCACAATGGAAACATTTTAGAAACATTTATCACTTCGTTTTAATTAACGTTATTATTCCCACGATACTATTTATTTAAAACGTAATATAATAAGTGATAATACGGCTTTCGAGTGGTAAAGAGCTATTGCACAAATTATATAAAATACAAATATCGCAATAAGTTGTCTAGTAATAGGTGTCTAAATTGTTTTCAGGCATACATAAAGACGCAGTAGTCCCCTCTTTTAAGACATCATTTGAAATATTAGTCAGTTTGTAACGCGATAGTAATTTATACACGTCTGTTTTAGTTTCCTCATCTCGGAAGCAAATTACTTGATATGTGTTACCCTTGACAGATGCGCTCGAAAAATATCAACGGAACAATACCGCTTCTCCATAGGTATAAGATCCTATTCTGCCGTTTAATTAATGCCCACAAGTCCAATGTCTGCGGACGTATAGTTTATATTAATTATACCTCGGAAGATTCAATTAGTGCGTTTCTCATTACACTTACTTATACCGGTATCCATTATTCATGAGGAACCACTGCAGTAGCACCCTCTGACAATGCACGTGATCCTTATAATTCATCGTCAGAACCGAATATATAAATGTACACAGAATTCATACATATATATGTGTGTGTGTATGTATATATATCGGTCTTCTATAAAATATGCGAAATGTACAAAAATGAAACGTACAGTTCGATATAAAACATAAGAAAGAAAGTTGACGGGAGGAGAGAAAAGAAAGAAAGAATTTTTATTAACTTTCTATTAAAATATTTAATCGCTTTGAATTTTTTATATTTCCAGAAACTGCAATTTTTATTTATTTCTTTCTCTCGTTTGATATATTATATTAAGTCATTATATTTGACACTTGAATTACAAAACGTATCAATGATGAATTTACCGCAACGTACGTGTAATTTTTATTTCAAGATTTTATCAACGTTTCAAAGTTCTGCGAGGAAGATATACTCGCATACGTATACGTGCCGTAAAGGCATTCAACAGCAGCGGGAAAATAATGGGTCAAGAAATACTCGAGAAAGAGTGTACCTCAGGGCAACACCCAATATGTTGCTCCACTGGGTGCAGCCTCTTGTAGAAAAATCAACCGCGCTGAAAGTGCGAAAGCTGTTTCGTACTCTACAAAAATTTAAATAAGATTCGAGCGAAAATCTCTGGATGCAATTTCAAAAGTATTTACCGAAAGGTATTTGCGATCAATCATTTGTATTATTTGATAAAAGAATCGATATTGGTTGATGATACTTCATTGCAGAATTTATAATTTTATCAATTTTATCAAATTGCATATTGTAAAATTCAAAGTACATTTCATTCAATCGTTGTTCATTATGCCACGTATTTGTAGGTCGCATTTTAACAGTTTAATATATATATCTATTTTTTGAAATAATTAGTGCACGAGAATTTCTAATGTATGTACATACATCTGCAATTAAATACCAATGTAAAAATACTGATTCTATCAAAATGTTTGATATATTTCTGGAAAAATGGAAAACTATAATATATTGTGAAAGATAATATTCGTGACAGATTGTTACACACGTTGAGAATGATTATTGCACAGTTCGATGCAAAATCCTCGATATTTTTATACGATATTGATTTGACGTTGGAGAATTTGTTTGAAATATACATCGGAGTTAAACATACTGGGCCATATAGATCGTGCATAGTGGGTTACAAAAATATTCGATACTTGCATACATCAGCAAACTAATGAAAGACAGTCTTATTATTTTTCTACGGATAATTATTTTTCGATTTTTTATGAATAAATTATTTTTTAATACATTTTAATATCTTTATTTTATTCATTTTTTAACCTACCTGATGTTTGATCAATCTTTTTATTAGAAATCAATTTATATAAAGTTAAGTAATGAAGGTTATTTTATTGTCTGCCGTAATTAATCTTAATTCACATTTTTGCTTGTATCTTAACAAACAAAGTATTTATTTCATATTATATTCATGTTGATAATTCTGAGATACGCTTAATATCTTAATAAAGATTTCCAAGTCCGTTGACACAAATGCGAAAATTCCTGTTTAATATTTTCACCATTTCCATAATCTAGAGAAATTATCAAGCGTACAATCTCTTGTACACGTTATAGAATCTTTAATCAACAAAATTATCTTATCCTTAATATCTTTTCATTATTAATGTATTAATTAATGGACTAGACAGGTGAAAAATTACGCGTACGGTTTGCGAGGAACGTGTGATAAGCACATCGACCCGATTCTCACCGACGTGAGTACCGGACGACACCGTCTATTATGTCTCACGTTTTGTTTCGCTTATTTTCATCCGGTAGATCAAGGCAATTGGTACCGCGGGCATTGTACAGAAAATTATTGCACTTCGCCCAAAGCGATCCTTACATTACACAAAATGTTCGTACAAGACTGATGTGGAACGATCTTAACATATCTCGGTTATCCTACGAAAAGCCATAATTGTGCAAAACAACAAGAAAACGCGCGGAACCTCCAGGCTGACTCATGTGCATATGAAAATCTAATTTTAATGATAACAGATCAAGAAAAGATTATCACGCTTTACACGCCATTCTAAATGTTATTGTCATTGGATATTTCTTAAGAGGGAAAGTAACGGTATCGCTTCGTAAACGCATCTGTTAAAGCAACGCCATTAATTTTAAATGCACGGTATACAACAGAACTATCAATATTAAAAAACGCTTTTGCACGGTAGGAATTATTCCTTTATACCACCATGAAGTTGTAGAATGTTTGTAATTAACGTCCACGTAAATAAGGCAATCAAGTAGTCCGCGCTCCACTTTAACTTTTCACTCGTAGAAAAAAACATATCCACCTTAGAACACTGCAGTTATCGGGAGTAGCCTCGGGAGTTTGTTAGCATCAGCGCATACATAGTCGATAGTTCATACTACAGTCTTTAAGAAGATACGATAACGATTCAATCTTACCTGGATTGCTGTCGGCGTTAGAGCTGAATAGGACGCAAAGCCCCGTCTCGTAGTTGACCGCCTGGCAGGAGTCGTTTGCCTGACAGGTCTCGAGGCAGTCGGTGAGCATCAACGTGCCTGGTATGGACTCGAGCATGTTCGTAGGCGCGGTGTACACGTAGCCGGTTACGAGCTCGAAGCCAACCATCTCGGGATCGCACTCATCCGAACCCGCGGATGGTCCAGTGTAATCCGGACCGGAGAGACCGGACGGTACGGACGCGGACGACGGCGACAGATCGGTCGCGTGCGTCGATTCCGCGGCAATCGCCTGGCCGTACCTCGAGATGGTTTGCAACAGCAACAGTAACGTGACGAGATATCGACGATACGGTCTCGTCATTGTCGTATCTCGATTGAACGCTCAGAATACAGTAACGTCGTGATCGCGTATAATCTGTAACAAAAAAAAAATGAGTATTTAATATGACATTATTAAAAAGTGTGAGCTTTTAGATAAACATCTTTGATCGTATATATTCTAGCGAAAAAAGAAAATCTATTCTAGTGTGATATTGAAACAAAATTGTTTTTGAAAACAATTTATTAGTCATTTATGGAGAGAACGATTTTGCTGAAGTTTTGACATTCCAACAATCAGTTTGAGTGTCCTAAAAATTTCGATGGTCTAATAAAATTATTTTCAGATCTGTATCTAGCTAAATTTTTTAATACTTCAGCAAATTGTTCTCATCGTGTTGAATTTGAGAAAATATAAAAATTTGAAATAAAAAGAGTTTAAGGAAATAGGAAAAGATTTATTTTCCACAGAAAATTGTTGTCTTCATTTTTAATTTTAGAAATGCAGACAAAAAACCGACAAGTTTGTACATTTTCTCAGTTTCCCAGAATAATGCTACGAAATGTCGTGCAACTTTCATCTTGAAAATTTCTTTTAATATTTATCTTCTTCATTATGGAAATTACTATGAAAATTTTAAAAGAAAGGTTGAAAATGGAAGAAAAATTGATGCATATGAACATGATGAAGGTTGCTTAAGATTCTCGTAGAATCTTATCCTATTTAATGACAATAGTAACGATACTACTTTTCAAAGTTAAATGCAAAATAAAAAGAACATAGAATTAAACGTCTTAAGTATTTTTCTGAACCGTTTTTCTTCGTTATGAGACTATTTTCTCTGCTGCTTAAGCGAATGCTTCAGCACTCTGACGGACTGAATAAAGGGGAATTAACGGAAGCAGGGATTAACGGGATGGAATGTATCGCCGTTGGTCAAGTGTCGCGCTGTTCTTATAAGTGAACGGGAACAGGAATAGTAAATTGGAAAATAAGATTTGCCTACATATTAATAATGCAAGATAAAGTAAAAATATTTGTAACAATACTAATTTTGCGAATGGTCAGCAATGCTTTGAAACGATATTCAATGGCATTAAAACAGGCTACGATAACTAACAGTAGTTTCAAAGAAACAAGATTTTTACACTAAAAGATTTTATAGTTGCAGAAATTAGTACAGCATCTTAATAATTCTACAACCGTAAAACACATCAACATCGATTTATAAATTAAAAATGCACAAGTATGAAACGCGATCACTAAATTTAAAATGCTTTCAATAAGACAAGCATGGGACGCGCAATTTATAATTTAATATCTATAACGTGCAATCTGGATTTATCAATATATAGCACTATTATGACAGATCGTGTATGTACAACGCTTGGACAACAGGAATAAATTGAAATAACAATTAGAATATTAAAAACGCGGAACAGAGCAATAAAAATTGAGAATCGTTCATATTTCCGTTACACCGCTGCATACATTGCGCAATAAATAACAAACAGCGCGGCGTGCATATGCGGGAATTTAAATCGCCGGATACTTTCGTGGACCACTATGACCCCATGGAATCGCGATCCAATGGCAATCCGGACAAACTCTGACAGTTTCGTTCCGCCGAAAATAACGACGAAATATACCGCCGTTCGAAATGTGCGGCTTGCATGTTCCTACGCATGCTGCACATCGAAAACACACCAGTGCACTGCTGGTGTACCTTTGGTACACAGACGAATTCCAGGAAACGTACCTGGTCGAACGGTCGAAAGAACAGCGGCAGCAACAACAGCAGTAGGTATCAGCCGATGTTATCAATGTCGAATTTTGGGACGCGAATTGCTCGCGATTTGCCACTGGTGCGATAGTGCACGTTGCAATTCGGCGGCGCTTTCGGCCCGCACTCCTGCGCCGCGCGAAGGCGAATTCCACGGGCACCTTTCTCACGGAATCATCGGTAAACACGCGAGCTCTCGGGAATGGCCGTTAGCGCACAACGTTGGAACAGTACACACAAACGTGGGCCAAGCCTTATAAACGGTCCGCGAAAACAAGAGAGACACAGGGAGAAAAAGAAATCCAAAGGGGGAAAAAGAAACCGGCTACTTTTGTTTGTCGCGCATAGCGTAAACCACACCACGAAATCACAGACGTAACACGCTGATTCGCAATACGAGAGAGCCTCGCGACCACCGCGGCCGCTCAGAGGATATAACTATGTCGGTCGACTGGCTCTTAGGCACTGTGTACACCTGGCAGTGTGGCTCTTCCACGAGCGACCGAAGACGTCTGCCGGAGGGGACCGAGGCCGCTGCCGTCTAAGGAGGACAGAACGGTACGCACAATTCGATCGCCGGTACAACACCATTGAAAACATCACTGGTCTCCTACCTCTTTCTCTTTCTCTTGATCGGCTACTTCGCGTATCCCCGCCCAAATTCCCCGCGCGCTTCTACCTTTCCGGTTTTTTTTTTATTTTTTCTTTCCTTTTTTTTTTCTTTACATTCCCAAGTCGAGATCGGTGAAGTCACGCCACTTTAAACGCCGAAAATAGCCAGCTCGCAGTTATCAAATTATTTAGCGGATCCTGAACCCACTTGTCGCCCACCTACTTTAACATCTTCCGCGATCCGTTCAATAGGGTTTATTTTCGCACGATGACACATTATGTTCTTGTTGGATTAAGCCAAAGCTGGGTGAGCCGTGGTACTTTACGCGTTAAGTTATACGCTGACAAGGATTTACTAGCTCCTTGACGTCCTCTTATCCTCTTTTAAAATATCAGCCTCCACCGTCGCTTATTCGAAAAGTTTCTCTTTTTTTGTACATTGACAAACAAGGTGACATGAGAAAAGGGATCTGACAGCTAAGCATATTGTCGTCTGTTATTTTTTAGCTATGATAAAGGTTGTATAGAACGCGGAAGATAAGCACGATATTCTCAGTACTGCTTCGAATTCTCTCCCAGCTCTTTCGCAACGCAACATAACGGATCGATCGCCTCGAGGGATCGCTGCCGAATCAGCCGCAAAGTTAATTCATTTCGCAATTGCTTCCGCCGTCAGTGGCGTGAGAGCGGTATCATTTTGTAGCCTCGTGAGCGTGCGATGTCGACCGATTCGGACAATCGCGGATGCATCCGGCCGCAAAATCACCGTTGCACGTGTTCTCAACGACACCACACGCGTACCGATGTAAGGATACGACATTGGATGGTTATGTTTAATTGGTGAGAGTATGAATGCGAATAGCTCGTATCGTGCAGCGGATACGCGATCGAGCGAGAGCATTTCAGGCCGGCACGCGTGGTGAACCACCAACCAGCGAAGGTAATTCCCTCGGTGCGAGGAACTAGACGGAGTAAACGGACGCGGGGCACTCTCTGTCATTACTCGGTACTTGTTGCGGCTATGAAAGACTCGTGGAATGAGCCGATGATGCGTGTCTGGTAAATAGTAATTATGTCGAGAGAGAGAGAGAGAGAGAGAGAGAGAGAGAGAGAGAGAGAGAGAAAGCAAGTGCATACCAAGAATTGAGAAGCGGGAGTTGCGCTATGCCGTGCGGTAAACAGGACGAATGAACGGGGCGTAGAAAAGGGAGCGATGGAGAACGGGGGAAAAGAAGGGGCTTTCAAAGAGAGCAAAATTGAATGTTCACGTGTGAACAACGCGACCCAGCCGAGCATCGGTGTCTCCGTGGAAACACTCGGGCAAGTGATCTGCACTCAGAAAGCTTCCAGCGCGAGACGCGCGGGAAAAAGATGGAAAGAAGGAGTGAAAGAAAGAAGGGGACGACAGAGAGGAAGAGGGAAAGGATGGTCGGAGAGGGGCAGCGCTCGGTACCAGGTGCCTGTACCATCGCGTCACCATGGCGGAATAACGGTTTCTGGATGTCCCATCGGGTTCAATCGCAAACGGCTATCTCGCGCCGCGGAATTTCGCAGGGAAACGGCCGCTTCGCTGTCGTCGCGACCATCGATTTACGACTACCATCCGTCCGCCCTCGAGCATCAATCGACTCAACGATAGGGGGGCCCCTCTCGTTCTGTCTTGCTCCATAATTCGGTGTCTGGCCCATATATCCTTTTGATAAAGAGGACAACGGGATAATCTTACATCGCCGACTGTCCCATTTTGCGCGAACGGTAATTTGAAATTCTACGCTCGAGAGATTATAAGTCGTCGGACAGTGTGTGATCGAATGAGATTCTGGCTTCCCGTAGAATCTAAGGAAATGATCGATCATCGTGCTGTCGAATAGTCGAGCTCGCCGCCGTAAAATCTCTCGTGCCGGACACACCGGCAACCACGTATGAATCGTCTGGATATTATTAACGTGCGTGTTAAGTTATTACTAATAAAGATACCGTAGCGTTGTGGTGGCGGTGTGCGCAAGGAGAGCGATCGCGCGGCGCGATAAGATAATTACTGCAGCAATCGGTGGCAATAGCATCAACGCCGCGCGGTTATTGCACACTGTCTCAAGGCGTGGGCACGATAATGCCGATGTCAGGTATACGCCTGTATGTGTGGAGCATTACATTAACTCGTATCAACCACTCCGGATGAACTGAAGCAATTCTTATGGAAATTGAACGGACAACCAGTACCTATACCTGCCTGCCTGCCTGCCGAGTACGTTACGCCTGGCGTTGCTGAAACGCCGATCGATTACTTCGCTCCTACTGCGATCGATCGCTTCGTTTTCTCATCTATCTGCTAGACGCACTGGGGCGTCGTGAGAACTTAGTCGATCGGTCAATTAGAATATGTTTTCCCGACTGGCTGCCAAATGTGCTACGAGGTTACGACGCGGTGACTCACGACCGCGAGTGACTCGCGTAACATTAACGGACACGCGACTTATCACATAACGGCGTAAGGCCGTTCTCGATACCTGTTCTCGGTCAAGCAAAGTTATGTAGAAGGTTACAGGAGTGCGGCTTTCGTGAGCCACGTCGTCGTGGATTCCACGGTACGTTCGGTCGCGTACATACGAGCCCCTTAGATTTATGGATGGTACCCGCATCGTTAAGAAAGTCACCGAGTGATTTAATTCGTACCACTTTATTGCGCGAGGCTCTCTTCTCTCGAGTGTTAAATTTCTAATGTTGGTGTCTCACGGTTAGAGAGACGCGAAACTTCTTTTTTATGTGAAATAACGACGTTCCATTAAAACGCGCTGAAATTTCCATACCACTTGTCTCCCGAGTCGTCTCCCCGATTTCGTTTTTGTGTACCCAGCACTTCGGTTAGATTAAATTACTGGAATGCGTTCCGTAAATGTTCGCCTATCGTTCGATAACATCTCTTCGATCGATATGCTCTCGCACAGCGGCTCAATTCACGCCTCTCACGGATACGGAATGGCAGTGTCGATTAACGATTCCGCGATCGAAAATTCACTGGCAATCTCTGAATCTCGTTTCCAACGCTCGCAGAATTGTGCGGCGCATACCAGACGGATGGATAACGTCTCTCTTCGGCGATCGTCGCGAGAGGAGGGAGCTCGTTACGTAATTATTCGATGCTCGACGTCGAGACATGTGCGGGCTCTCTCTCTCTCTCTCTCTCTCTGAGAGTGTCCGTGCATCGACGACGTCGCTTTAAAAGCGATACGGCAAGCCTTTAGGCACGCTGGTTGGCATCACCACCGGTTTGCAACCGGCCCCGGTTGATCGTCGATCGCAACGGCAGCGCGCTACGAGTCCCGCGGAATCGAGCCGGGGAAGCCTCCGTTAATGGTACGTTCCGTGCGGGTTCGACGCGCTATGCGTCGACCAGGAAAATGCGAGGAGTCGGATAACCAGGAAACTGGTTTATGCGTGGCTGCGCTCTGTGCACAGCTCGCTCTAAGTGGGTACCCACTACCATCCATAACGTTGCGCACACCAACACTGTCCGACGGAAGAGAGATGGAGGAGTACGAATAGAATGGAACGGAGCTGGATGGAGAATTAGATAGAACACGAGAAAGCGGACGCGAGTAAAGAGCGAGGAGAGGAGGAGAACGGAGAGCGGTGAAACGGGTGAGAGAGCTGCCACGACGTGCTGCTCGCGTAGTTACGAGCACGAATGCTCGGAAGGTAGTGGAAAGATGAAACGAGAGAAAAGCAAATCGCGAGAAAGACCCCACGGCTATGGAACTTGGCGGACGAGCGACTTAAGGACGACACGTCTCTATCTCCCACTCTCTCTTTCTCTCTTTTCTCCCGTGGCTATCTCCCCGTTTATCTCCGTACGTCTCCGGTCCTGCTAGAATAGCCGTCGTGGCCGCTGATGAATCCGTCGACGAAGTAAGGCAGAGACTGGGCGATTTCGGAGAATCGGGTGAGCCCTACGACACCGTGGTAACGCGAGGTAATTAAACTTTGGTCGCATTATGCGAATATCTCGCTCTATTCCGTACTTTGATACTCGCTCTCGCTCAAATGTGCGAGGGTTTCAGCGAAGTGTCGCCGAGAGATTGATGATGGCCCAACGTGGTGTGGTACCTTCTCCTTACGTTCTCTCCTTCCCTCGTCTTTCCTTCTCTCTCTCTCTTCGCTCCCCGATTCACGTCGCCTCTAGGCCTCTATCGTCGTGTTGCGCATGGTTTCCACGACGTGCCGTGCCTTTTCTGGTTCTGTTCTCTCTTGGTGGCTCTTATCGCAATGGCACAGGGAAGGTGGCGTGTTGCGACTCGTGCGTTCAATCGCGATAAAAGATCTTGTCACGAGGCTGGGAGCGGCATTACGATCCGCGAGCTCGAGTCTGTATATCGCGCTCGTTCGTTGCGTGAAGCAGTTTATTTGCATAGAGGCTAACGCGCCGGGGGTGGTAGCTCTTCATAGCTTTCTTATTTTTTGCTTCTTCTTCTATTCCTATTTCTCTCTTTTTCTCTTGGGGGATGTCGGTTGTCTCTGGCTCGGTAACATCAGTTTTCAATCTAGTATTTGCTATCTATCCTTTGGACGCAAGCGTATACGAGGAATCTCCTCTTCATACGCGGCAAATGTACATTTGTGTAGCGCGTACTTCTTTCACGAATAGTTCCCACGTTATCGAATCCTTCATTCAAATGACGAGCTTATCCGTTACAGAAGCTGAGTTTGAGAGAAGTGAACGCGCATCGCGGAAATAGTATCATTGAATTTTTCTATTTTATGAGTTTGTCGAATCCCTTGAGTGACGCTGAAAATAAAATCGATCTGATACACGCACTCGTCTCTAGTACCAAACAACGTGAGTACACGTAAAACGGAAGTGCGTTTGCGGGCTTATAGAGAAGCTCGGTATCTTTTGCCGCTATTAAATAGTATGTACGTCTTGCGGAACGCGAGGATGGGGAGTGGAAATATGCCGCCGCTAGACAGACGCGCTCGCGCAAGGTCGTGGGACACCTGCGAGCTTACCGGTGAATCGGCGGTTACGCACGCATAATAGAACTACCGCTCTCTGATTGTCATTACCGTTGCTTTCCGCGCTCATCACCTTCGCAGTTGTATGTACACGCGGTTGCGCGGGTTTACTGCACTCGGCGGTTTGCGGTGGTGAGGAAAACGTTGATTGAAGATAAATCGCCGAGAAATATAGTTTGACGCGATCCCCCGTACGATCCGTTGCCTTCAGTTTTAGCCGACGTGACATAACATAATATTTCTTACGTGCCTAGCATACGTATCAAAACGGTTGTTGTGTGTCCCCTCGCAGTCATGTTAGTCACTGTCACAATGAAAAGCTAATTAACGATGTTTGTGGACGGAAAGGATTCGTATCGCTACTAGAAGCGGGGGAGCGGTGGGACCGGTAGTAATTAACTCACCCGGTGTTACGATCGATAACCACGACGAAAGCTGTTAGATTGTCGGGCGTAAATCTTAACGACGACGACCGCAACGACAACTACTTTCTCGATCGTGCAGAACATAAGTTCAAAACTACGCTCGATTTACCCAAACCGTTCGTTCGTACCTTAGTTAAGCGGCGGTTGACTGACTCTTCTAAGGGAATCGATCCCTTAACGCCTATGACGCTTTGAGAGACTCTCATCGAGGACTTCGTTTGAAAGCTTTTCTACGACTCGTGCCCTTAGGATAAGCAGTAACGGTTGCAGTGGCAAGGAAACGCTGTCTTTCTCATGATCGTTATCGGTGAATGCTGCGTAACGTTTAAAGAAGGCAAGGTTTATCGGAAATCACTGTCGACACTTTGCCGATAATTAACGCTTTACCAGCGCACTACCTAGTTTCAAACTCTCGTAGTCGGAAACCGTATTGCAGTTCCGTATTCGAAAGATTAAACGGATTACTGTACCGATCATTATATATCCAAGTAACGATGTGAAATATCAATTTGATGATGCAATGTGTGCGTCATTATCGAACTTTATATCACTCGTGAAATAACTCACAGAGCAACAAGTTAATCCGACGATTTTTAAAATTGACATAATTGTGATAATTAATATTATATATTTCATATTTTATTATCCATTTTAATAACTGACTGATTATTTAATTATCTTTCGATTTTTAGAAATTAATAATTAGCTTTCTTATAAAATAGTTTTTATATATTTTATAGAAAAACTATTAAACGTTATCTTACATATACATATATACTCTCAGAATATGTAATAGTAAACTTTACTGTTTACAGAAATTACATTAAATAGAACAATCATTTGTACATTGAATAGCCATAATCATTAGACACGTAGTGCATTACACTCCTACATAATGCATTAGTTAATATGTTCAATCTGTTTATCTAACGGATGGTATACGAAGGAAGGTATCTCCTGCCTCTCAAATTTGGTAACAATTATTTAATAATACATCAACATTTACATAATATTTATTTGCAATACTAATGCTTGTTATATGTAATATAATTTGACGAGATAATACTTATTGTTAGTATAATATATCCTAGAACTTACTATAATTTCTTACTTATTTAAAATTATATCCAATGTTTGATATACTTAACGTTATTTCTACGTTTACAACTGTAGAAATAATATTTATTTTATTATTAATATGACACAGAGTATTTATGTATTTTATCCACTAAGTCTCTGTGGATAAAATACATTCAGAATTTTACGAAATATGTATGAAGAAATCACAATGAAAAGTTCCCCATGAGTTATATACATTAAATTTATTTATTATTTATAATTTTCCCTTTTTTGTATTTTGTGTTATATCATTTATTTTTCAGTTGTATTGACAATTTTCTCTCGCCAAATGCAAATGAAATTTTTCTCTCCAGTAACGGGGTACACACTCTTCTGCCAAACAAGCTTGCCGAGTCCCGCACCCTGTTCTCGTCGACGCGTTGCGAGGGAGCAAGTCGTTGAGAGCAGACTTTCGCGATTTAAGCAGCTCCGTAAAATTTCACGTTTACCAGATGCTCGAGCGACATCACGCGGAAATAAAATCGACACTATTATTTGTTTGCGCGTCAAAATTGTGTATGCAAATTTTCTTTACCTCATGGAGGCTTTCACAAGCTTAACTCAATTTAGGTACGTTAGGTGAGAAAATCAGATCTACCTTCTTGAAACGTATTTTTCTTACTAGTTTCCGACATGAAATTATTATATGCAACTTTACTACTTTATTCATTTACTCATTCGTTTCTTATTTAAAATATCATGTCGCTAACCTGGTTTAGTTATAGTTAATGATAAATAATCTATAACTGCAATGTGATGTGGTCTAATTATAAGTATAAGTATGTATAGTTTAATTAGATCAAAAATAAAAAATATATTGATATTTCTCTCTCTTAACAGGAAACTATTTTTCTGCGCCAAACATTTCGAATGTATAAAATTATCGAAACCGTAGTCAATATTTAAATCGAGAATGAATACCGTTAAAATGTGTCTTTATATGTCACGTAATCACATAAAATAACGTGCAGGTCACATAATATACCGCTGCTTTAAACATTTTGATAATAATTCCTACGCTTAGTTTTACTAATCGAGCGTACGTCAAGCGCAACTGGTTATATATTGCGTAACGTCTGAATTCATACACACTCCCACGTCCGGATAGCTTTGAGGCAATCGCATATCAAACTGCATTCTGATTATCCGTTCTAAAGTAAGCTAATATTTACCACTTAAACGCACGCAGATTATTAACGCCGTCATAAAACGTTTCACCGTTACCTCACACTTCTACGAACATTACCCATTTACCCTTCAAGGCAAGGTCGTTGGACCCGCAGAAATAATCCATCGCGAAATCGTATTTCTGCAAACGTGTTACGGCTCTCGCGGGTGGCAGCGCAGCGTGCAAGAGCCTCCACTTTCCCCCTCCTCCTCCTTCATCATCGTTCATAATAATAAATTATTTTCCCATATGCGTGCTTCGGTAACGTACGGGCTACGCGGTAGCTAGCGGCCACTGTCCGCAATGATTTATAACAATTCCAGCTACGGGTCTCATTCAGCTAGCGCGCCGCGCTGCCTTTCTTCCGTCTTGGTCAAGGTGATCCTCGAGAGTTATCCACCTCGCACCGCTACTTCCAGCACGGCCGATTGCCATGATATTATACGGTATTACTTTCATCTCCTCGTTTTCCACGGTGCCCAAGAGTTGATACGCTGATGTTTCTACTTTAATGAAATCCTTGAACTTCCCGACGACCATTTCTCACTCTCGTATCAACGGCTAAATTTACCTCCCCTCCGATAAGCACAACATCAAGACGTAATGCACGACAGCTTGCTTTTCTTATCAATAATGATAATTTTGTCTCCCGTGAGAAATCCATGTCGCTCCTTCTCGAGTACGCTCCTTCTAGAGATTCGCAATATCTAAATGTCGGAGTTTCTTGGTAATGAGATTTATTTTTATTATAAGTATGAAATGATAAGAAAATACTTAACGATTGTGATCCGGAGGCGCACATGGAAGAAAGTCGATGATATCTGTTGGATACTTATGATGACATTACGAAATTCGATCGGTGTATCTTGGATATACGCTTTTATCGTCTCGATGTCGGGGGTGTGCATATGTAATCCGTTATCGTGATCGACGTTTTATGAACGATAGTGGAAGAGTTAAGCTCATCATAGCGTGTCGACGATGTGCGTTCTCGTATAACCGGTAAAATGATTATCAATGTGTCCTCCGCGGTAGATTTATCTCATTCATTGACCTTCCCCCCCCCCCTTCCTTCCTATGAATTTACTATCGAGAAATAGAAGGAAACACGCAGAGGCGTTCAAGGGAAGTGAAGAGACGATGGTCTCTAGACGGATTTCGCAGCGACCGGCGTCACTTGTGATTCACGGATGGTGATTAAGGGTTGACGATCGATCGTCGATCATCGTCGTTGCTTCATCGATTCTACCGGTATGCGGACGCGATTAGTTCTATCATACGATCGTGCGGGGTTAAGCGTTTCCCAAGGGTGTGCGAGAAGATGCGTCTTCGTTTGGCATATTCCCCAGTATCTCCTTCTGCTCGTCGTTTTCTTCTTCGTTAGGGAACAAGAAGGCACACACCGTGTGTCGTTACCCGGGCCATAACGATCGGTCAACGAGGTACAAGCGGAGATTAGTCATCCTTGGATACTTAGTAGCGGCCTTGTATACACACGCGTTCGCGCGTATGTACATACGTATGTCTGTATATATCCTTCATTAACGCCGGTCGCGCGGTAAGACCGGCTAATTACGCGGACACATAAGGCTATGGCGTTACGCACAATATATTCACGGCAGTTAATCGACCGCATCCCGAGATTTTCACCGGACAAAAACGGACGAGGCGCCATTATAACGACGCGCGCGAACTCCGACCGCGAGATCGATGGTTCACCGTTTCGTTCTCCGCGCACGCCGCGAGTACTCGGCCGGAAGAGTTTCGAGATGCAAGATTGATTCGATGACATTATGATCTCGAGTCCGGGACGTAATAATCGTAAAATTCCGTGCTCTCCTTTCGCTCGACTCGCTCGAACGATCGTTCTTTTTGCCGACGTTAAATTTAATTTTGCGGAATGGCGTGCGTGAGCAATATCATAAGTTTTTGCTTTTATAAACGTTTTAAAAGAGAATATCCCTGCGAGCTACTTTTAAGTATGTGGAATATACCGAGCTGTCCGCAGATGTTAGTGTTAGTCTTCTAATATCATCTTTTTATCGTTTTCCCGGACTCCAGTAAACG
The DNA here is from genome assembly GCF_001594065.2 of Cyphomyrmex costatus. NCBI lineage: Eukaryota > Metazoa > Arthropoda > Insecta > Hymenoptera > Formicidae > Cyphomyrmex > Cyphomyrmex costatus. The sequence goes on along the minus strand of NW_017278534.1, from coordinate 2,634,194 downwards.
ATATAATTTGCTCTGAGAAAGGATCGAGTATAGAAGCGCACTGTTAACACTAACAACGTGTTCTGAATACATACCGAGGAGCGAACAAAACCGTCGGTCGGTTCGACTCGACTATCTATTCATTTCAAACAGCTGTAGCTTTATCCCAGATGTTTTTCTTAGAATTCCACATGTTGCTGTAACAAATTTTTTTTATATTACGCAATTAAGTTACACTTAAAAATTATCAAAATTTGTTTGACTTTTTATAAAGTATATCTTGAAATTATAATATTCATAATTACGAAAATAAAGCATTAACTAAACAAAATTGTAATCTAAAGTTAGAGTAAAGATCACAGTTAACGTTAAAGAAATATATTATCATGAAAGTGTAAGAAAGTGTAATCATAATCCCGACTGAGAATACATAAGGTTACATCAATTTTATATCATCTATCAATCACCGCGGAAGTTGCTTCTCGGTCAAGTACACGAAAGTAATACTGTTTCGCGTGAAAGTAAACGTGCCGGTACAATCGGTAATCTGTCATCACGGTAGGCATCATAAAACTTCCAAGAATGATATATTACTGACTTAACAGCAATGGAAATTACTCACGCTGCCAATCGTACTCGCAGAACCGACACGCGTGAGCGTGTGAACGCCCGGTGCTGCGACGAGCGAAATTACGAGGTGTTGTTAGCCGATGCTCTTGTGGCGCCCAGTGAGAAAATATAATGTCCGCTATGAGAAACTCGCAAGTATCTGTCTCTATTACTTGTAGTCGAACGAGTATTCAGCTTCGTGTTACTTCCACACAGACGATTGCGTATGCATATCTGGTTAAATTACCATTTCATTGCCGCTGTCGACTTTTATCGCATCGCGGAAATTATTAAATTAACGATCGAGATTCTGTCCTCCCGTGACGTCTCGAAGGCAATTCCGGTGGTTTCCATACGTCATCCGCAGAAACCCAGCATGATCGCCTCTCAAGCTTCATGGCGTTTTCGAAATCTTGTTAAGCGGTAACGGCGATTTAATTATAAGCGAGCGTAGTGCCAATTGCACGATGCCTTTAACTCCACTTTACAGGTAGATATTCGAGTGATATACGAATAGATGCGGGCGCGATTAGTCCCTTTTGATCAACGGTTCTCAGACGCGTAGAATTAGTGAGGCTATACCAGACAAGGACACATGATATATCATTCTTGCTTGTATGGGCGCTGTTTAGATTGATGCGATGCCAGTACTTAGCATTCTGATCGACTTCTCCAATTTCGGACAAAGTCAACGAACTTATCGAACGCACCGGATGATATTCGAATTTCTTCTGAAATTGATGTTTACTTATTTTATAAGGCATCGCATTCTACACGAAAAAAAACAATGGAATAAGTATCTAAAAAAATTTGAATAATATAGATCAGAAAATAATTTTGAACTATTAAAATAATTAAGTAGGACGTTCCAATTAATTACTAGAATGTAAAAATTTTTTGCAGCATTGCTTCTCATGCTTGGCTTTCCTACATGTAATTCCTACAATAAAATATATAATGCATATAAGAATGTAATATATTTCCTGTTAAAAGAAAATACATGATAAAATGATGGGACTAGTCTCACGCTATGTAGTTAGATATGAGTACTTGTGACATTCTTGGAAAGAATATGAACGCTATCAAGCTGATTTGAATATCGACAAAAGTTTTTTATAATTGAAAGCATCTTGATCACTGCACGGAAAGGATGTAGAAATATTTAACTAGTTTACAGAGTTGAAAATGATTTTGTTGGACTATGAAAATAATTACGTGGAACGTTCAAGTATGAGATCAGCAATGTAGCAAAACATCTTAACATTCGTGCAACTAGCTTGAGCGTTATACATAAATAATTATTTTAAGTTCAATAAAATTATTTGTAGATTTATTTTAGCTAAACTTTTAGATACTTTAACGAAACTATTCTTTCCGATTAAGACGATTCCGATCATGAAATGAAGACTTCATTTTCTCGATCGAGATAAACTTGATAGCATTTGCATTTTTTTTCAAGAGCGTCACAAGTCACGCAGACAACTCACATCTGTCTGCATACCGCGTAGACTAGTTCTGCCATTTTATTACGCGGTTTCTTTTAGCAGGAAGTATATTACACGTTCTCACGCGTTATATAACATTTATTTCTACGTATGATAATTTCAACGTAACTAGCGCCGCTTGATATCTGCCTAAAACATCATTCCGACGTTTTATGCTCATTTCTCTTGATTCGCATCGGGGGATTAATCAGGCCATGTATCTCATTAGTGCAGCAAGATTATCCGGAATAGCGGTCGTTCGATCACGCCGGCTCCAACGTCGCCGTGCTATAATTTCTTGTTCGGTCTACCGAGGCTGCTAGATTTTCTTGCCATAGATGACCGAAACGAGCTTTATCGGACTCGCATCGATAGCCGCGTTTATCGCCCGCGCCTAATAGCGTCACGGATTTTCATCGGCGTTACGATTTATCGCGGCGACAGTTTTCCATGGACCTTCATCCACCGTGAGATACGGCAATACGAAATCGACCTCGCTTCGGTCAGTTCATTGCTCGCGCTGCTCATTGTTCTATCACCTAAGCAAATCTCGATATACCAATCTTTGATACATGACTGAGATGACGATAAAAAAGGCGATCAGTTTTACACGAACGCAGTTTATACGAGGTTGTAAGTATATTACGTGAAATTTCGCGCAATTTCGTTTATGACTAAAAAATATAAAATGATGTTGAAATGCAAATTAAAAATAGTGATTAAGAATGAATATACATGGAATTATATAACAATATTTGATAATATTTTTGCATATGCAGAAAATAATTGTTCATATTTGTAACATGGATAAACATGGATCAGTATTGAAATAGGCTAAATCGTTGAATTCACCATAGAAATGTTGAAAGACGTCTGTTGAAAACTTGCTACGGAAAAGTAGCAGTCAACGCGATTTGCTTATGTGATAGTTGAAAAGAAATATGGACAGAAAGAACGAGAAACGGACATACGCGAATGCGCGATTACTATCTTCTAATAGCCCATTCTTACTTATATGGTATTGTTTCTGGTGCACACACTTCATTCCATTCCATTCTATTCTATCCCATCTTATTATTCCTTCTGTATATCACAGCTGTGTTCTTGCAAGTACGTTTCCAAATTTGGAGTTTACGTAATTCATCGAAGATTATTTACTCTTTGCCTCTCGTTGCAAACTCATTTCACTATTGATGCATAATATAATAAAACATTATTTAAAAAACGATATAAAATTTCTTGTTTTTATTTTAATACTTTTTACATTGTGCATCGAATTGTTTTGTATTTGTTTTCTATGAAACTGGTTTTAATCTCTTACAAAACTCTACTATAAAATTATTATAAAATTAAATTTCATATCTCTATCTATAATCGTTTACACGATACATATAATTTATGCTAAATGATGATAATTAATTAACATAAATCTCTCCCTCTCTCTCTCGTCTCTATATTTTCTTTTATTTTTCTTCTTTCGTTAGTGACATAATAGAGAGAGAGAGAGAGAGAGAGAGAGAGAGAGAGAGAGAGAGGGAGAGAGGGAGGGGGAAACATGAATAGAAATTTATCACGTCCACTTTTTGTTCATTTATTTACTTTTTTTTTGTAAGTGATTATATCAGAAATAATTCACCTTTAACGCTGTCAATTATTATACGATGGATAATACACATTTTCAAAAGAACGATCTTTCATCCTACTCAACCGAATGCGCTTCTGTCCGTAAAACGCGCTTTCCATCTCCCCTCGTAATATTCAGACCGCGGCCTGAGAGTTTTTCCACGATCTTCACGGACGTCCAATTCATCCTCAATTCCCTGAGATGTAGTAACTATTCTTCACGAAGGAGGATCTCTCACTTTCTCACGAACTTCTCCCGGAACTGAGCACTGATAATGAGGACCGAAGGAAAATCAACGTCTTAGCATGACAATACGACAGGTTCGCCCTTAATGGGTTACACGGTGGTAGCGAGGGAGGGGAGAGCATAAGATAAAAAGCGTCCTGTGACGGCCGGAAATTTCCATAAAACAATACCTCGGGTATTAATCAACCTTTCTTGCTCGTCCGTCCAGGTCGTCGACTGCTTTCGTCGAAACTTCCCCCATCCCCTTTCGACCCTTTCGCCTCGGTTATCGCATTCTAGGTGCAACGAAGATGAGCGCTAATAATCCAACTTACCTCGGGCGCCGTGAGTTTATTCGTGAAAAAAATTAATACTTCGAAATACTTGCGAGTGAACGACTTCCATTAAACTGAAACGCGAACGATCCCGAGGGTTCGTGTTCAATTAGCGTGCGATTTAAATCGAAACCTCTGTTACGCACGCACCATGGCTCTCACACCCGAACCATTAAGGATCAATTTCGTTGAAACGGTTCGGTTTTATCATCATTTTTACTATTAATCGCCAATTTGAATTTGGGACGCATATGTGAATTCCCTTTTTTTTTTTACTATTCTCTTTTCTGTTAACGGTATAATTAACTTAACAAATGAAAATTTCATATTCCATTCGAACTGAATTCAAAACAACATAGTCTCTCAATTCTTTGAAAGTGCATGTAAACAAAATAGCGGATAATCCCGTGAATACGCATAAAATGTATAAATTGGAGCCAAAAACTTTTTTATTTGCAAAATGTTCCTCAATTACTTTCACATCAAGTCCACATCAAAGATTTGTTGATTTTACGTTTAATGTTGTTTAAAAATGCATTGTGTTATTGAATATTAAAAACTTAATATTATACACAAATATATTAATCTCAGGAATATGCATTTTCCTTTTTATTGCCAATATTTTGACACATCCGTATATAATTAGTATAATAAATAAATAAATTTGCTTTATAATATTTTTACATTTTGTGAAATATATATATAATAATAAAGAAAATTATTTTAAAGAAAATGTAACAAAATAAATTAACGCTTAATATTTTTCGAACTTTAACAAGTCTTTTGCTATAAATCATTCGAAAGTTTTTCAGCGATCACGAAACTAAAGTAGAGAAACGCTTAATCCACATGCGAGATAGAAACAGTCGAGTATTGGCGTTTCGTGTGTGTCACCGACTTAAGTCGTCTATCACGGTGGAAAAAGTTTCTGACTGCCTTACTCCACCTTTACCGGAAAAGTTACATTGCGTGACGTGCAAGATCTTCTTTATCGTAACTGGATTAATCGAAACTCGTCGAATAGCGTTTCGCTACGCTGTTTGATGTTCCGTAAATGGGCATTTACCACAATGGCATTGCAGCGCAAATTAATATTCCCATAGGTACCTCTAAATAACTACGTCTTGCATGACTCTCGTACTAATATCGCGTTTGATTTTCGCGAACGTGTGCATAAGTATATCACAAGCCTACACGAGCAATATCGCGGTCGTATATACCGTGCATTTTGTACCATTACGCGTAAATACGGCTACACAAGATTACAGAGTGAATTAACGCATTCAATTAACAGTTACGATCGCACGGAATAACGAAACAGCGCAATGGAGCATCGCATGCACCCGCCGCGCCGGCACGCACCTATTTCACGGGATTTGTCCTGGCGGCTCGGCGTATCACGCGTATTGCAATTCGGTACGATATAATGCGCGAAATAGCCGGGTGAGCGCATCGGAATAGCGAGAGCACGAAAGCAGTAAGGGATTTCTTTCGGATTTCAAGATCTGTCGATGCAACATGCACGCAACTTATCGGCGACTCGATATCATGTCACGTTCTCGCGCCGGACTTCGGAATTGTCGGTGCAATTCAGCTCCGTGCTCTAAGACTTATTTCACGAGATTTCCTCTGTCGGGAATGCGGCATGTACCGCATTTTGGCACGATACAGCCGAAGAAATTGGTGCACATCTAAGAGCCATCGATGTATTTTATCTCAATGGCAGGTTGTACGTGCGACACCGCTGTGGTTCGACCTGTGTGTATTAGATCAAATCGCGCAAAAATTGTATTTACCGATCAGCAGCCAAATCACCGAAATTATAGCGTTCTGAACGAAACGAGCAATGTATCACGTTAATTCTATATATAAAATCACTGTCTTGAAAATTACTGTCTCAGTAAGAATTTCATATAACAGCAGAAAAATAAAACGCTATCGTTCGTTTTGTTGCGTAATGTGCTTTTAATGTCAAAAGCGTCATTCACAGTCTTTATTAAATTTGACATCATTAGCGTACATTTTAATGCATAAAATCATGCCGTATCTTCGTTGAGAACGTGTACGCCACGAAATGTAACGTCCGAGATTATCTCGCGCGGACTCTCGGACGACGGTAGTTTAATCGAGTCGGGGTGGTAATCTAATTCGACCTTTAGAGTCTCACCACCATCGTCGCGGTAGTGCAAGTAACGAAACCGTCGAGGACGTCGGGCGAAGAGCGTCCTCGATTCTCGCCGCTTTTCCCTGCTTTTTTCCCTTTCCGTTCTTCTGGTCTCAAGCCGACATTCCTTGCTCGTTGAAACGAAATTAAAGCCGCCGGAAAGAGCGACCGTGAGAGTATGTCACGAGGATCGGAGACGCAAGTGCACACACGCCTGCATGCTACAACAGCCTTGTTTTCGCAGACACGAAATTGCGAAACGCGACAAAACTCTCCCTACTGTGAGTGTTCGAAGCAACTTTTAATTGTACCCATTGAGAAGCGCTACAACTATAGAGGAGAGACCGAGCACGTACCGAGCGTTAAATCATGCGTTACATGACGTTTTAGTAGCCATCACTTTACCGCGAGTAAAAGTTTCGCGGGATATGTCCGTATTACGTGGCCACGAGTGATGGAATGGCGAATCGAGATTTCATTACTTCATGTAATTATCTCACTCTGACCGAGAAATTATTCGACATATTTTGCGTGATGTAATAGATATGCTGATAATTAAATACTGAGTATCATTTTTCAATCACTCTCATAAAATGAGAGTAATGTCATTTTCAGTTTATGGAGCATATTTCGCCATACCATATAATACCGCAATTTCGGGGAACATTAAATTAACAACGGGTCAATTAAATTACATTGATAAATGGATACTTATGTTATGAATTCTGATTCCGATTATAGAGGTTGCATTTTATGTGAAATGTAATGTATAATATATTTTATTTTCTATATAATTTTCTAAAATAATACAGACAGATCTGTTATGATTATATTATAATATTATTATAAATAAAAAATTGTGATGAAAATTACTTTTGTATAGGTACTAAATATAAAAGAAGTTATATTCATTGATTTCATACGGATAAAAAAACATTGCGGGCGATTTTATCGTAACCGTTGAAATATTGAAATGACAGCTTCTCGATTTCCGTTCGGTCTGTTCACATGCTCACGCTCATGCTTTTTGCACATTGTCTGCATATTTCAAATATCAGTATTGATTTTGAATTCTTTTCGTTCTGCATAATGATTGGAAAAATCCAATATTCATAATGTAACACGAGTAACATTTGATCCTTACTTGCGTGTTGGATTTATCGAATGGATATCGCAACGCGGCGAAAGTTACTGTATCAACGAAAAGTTGCAGAGTCCCAGTCAAAGGCGGTAAACTGCAAGAAACGTCGTTCCCTCGTGCCCACAATGTCGCACCGTTGCGGCGTGAATACAAATCGAGGTTTTTTCATGGATACCCGGTGATGTTGGCGTGATGGTAGGTCAACTCCTTCCCTCCTCTTCCCCGATCGTGAACGAAACGCGCCACGAAGTCGTCCATTTTTCCAGCGGGTTAAATTTCTACGACTCGACGGCACGACGTTGACGGATGCACCGGCCGAAGAAATCGTGCTTCGCGACGCGCCCGGACGTGCTCGCGCTATCGTTTGCATGAAAAATCGGCGTGATGTACCCTAAATCCCGCCGTGATCAGCTCTCGTTCCGTTAGACCGTGACCCATCCGAGAGACCTTTGAATGGCCGAACAGTTCGTTCAAATTATTCCATAAAACATTTTAATCTTCAAAGTATTTTTTTAACTGTTAGACTTTATGAAATATGTATTTAATCTACATTCTCGTCATAGTATTTAATTACGTTAATTACTCTGGAATTTATTACTTTGGAAATGAACAAATTGCAACTTGTAAATTATTACTATCGCATACATTGGACGTGGGGAAATTTGATTACAAATCTAAAAAGCTCATATCGATTAAATGTTTAATCTGGTATTAAATTGTGCAATTTATATGCTGCAACAAGACATTCGAAGATCACAACTTAAGCTTATATCAGCTCGTTTACATATAGATATAATTCATTGTTATATGTGAAGTCAGTAAAGTGTGCTATCTGAAGTCATAACGCCGGAATAATTTACACCGCGATAAAACGCGCGTAATCTATTTGATTGCCGTAAACGTTCTTATTGCATCAATGATTGTGTCCGTGTAGATAACATCGTTACTAATCCACAACCGCGTCACATAGAAACGGGTTATGGCCAGGTGGATTCACAAAAGAAGGAGCACAGAGCGCGAAGAACGATTGAGGCTTTACAGAACGAGATTGCGAAACAAAACGATCGTGCTACATTGCTAAACTCTTCGTTTAGCGCATTCGTAGACCTTTGCGATATGATATAAAGATTACGCAATAAAACGAGGATGTGATCGGCGATCATTAATGTCGCACCGCCAACGTTGAAAAAAAATAAGTAGTGGCGGTGCTATCAACCGGTTTTCCCCGAGCCCAGAGCAACGCGAACCGGTACTCCACGTATATGTAGATTGCCGAGCTGAAAGACCGGTTGATATTCGCGATTGTGTGTCCAAAGGCGCGATATTAGTCCAATGAGAAAAAAAGACGATATTACACTAGAGCATTTAGATGCACGTATATGTTGTGTACGGAGATGCAATATGCTAATGTTTATACAGATAATGTTTATACAGATACATTTTTGTTTCTCTCTTTTCTCGTCTTCATTTCAGCTAGTTCTAGATTTTATTTTAACGGAATTCTAATTGAAGACTCTTAGTTATCGTAATGTTAAAAGCTATTTAATGTTGAAGATTAGAAAAGTGTATACGAAGAGGTAGCGCGTAATCAAATTTTTCTATGGTAAATCTTGTTTCCGAGCCGGTTTGTATAAGAAAGGGAGCGAAGATAGTTTGTCTGGGGAACGTCTTTTGTATTACTTTTGTTAAACGCAGAACCTCTTGCGAGACAGCTTTTGAAAACAAAATCCGATTTGCATAAATAAGAATGCCCCGAACTAAGAAGCTTAATTAAGACTTTGAAAATTCGTAATTTTCGCAGTTGGTGGAACCTTCGCTTATAAAACCAGTCTTAGTCGTGGCATTGTGTGCATTATTTCGTGATGTTACTTCCGTGATCTTAGCTGAACTCGCGAACGTCGATTGCAATCGAGGCGTTATGAATAGGTCGCTCTCTCGATATTTCTCGCTGGCGCAGCCTCGACTCTTTGTCGCCGATCGGTAGATCCGAAACACGGATTACGTTTGTGCCTATGGCTGGCACCAGCATCGAGGATTGTAAACTCGCGCAAGAGATCGTGTTCGGTCGTACACATAACACGTATTCGAATGCATCTACGTGTACAATACAGTCCCGTAGAGAGCTCTCTTTCCGCGCTGTTCGTTCACGCGATTCCGTGCGTGTATATGGTACACGTGCTCCAGTCGGCTTCCGGTCGCGATTATCACACAGTGTTCGAGGAAAACTTATAACATTGTTGCGTGCAAAAGCAGTCAACAGAGATATTAACACTAGTATGCTCGGAGATTAGACTCAATCTAGATTTCCGATCTTCCCATTTTACTCGAATATACTCTCTAAAATCCTTAGAATAGAATCTAACTCTAAAGAATGAAATCTCTTTTTTAAAAATTAACGATTGAGTCATTCTTTTTCACTCTTATACGAATTAGATTCTACTTGAAAAGTTTTAGAGAATAGAAGGAGAAAAAGTATTCGTATGATATAATGATAAAAAAATTAACTGCATTTATCAATTAATGAATAACCGGACGATGAGACATCTATTCTAGAGATTGTTCCCATATACTTATGCAAATATTATTAGTCACTGAAAGAGAAACGCGCTGTTATCGCGCCGTGTTAATATTGTAAGAATGCATTTAATATTTATTGTTGCATGCGTGCAAGTTATCGTCATAATGCATTTTAGCGCACAGTAACGCATGATGAACGCGTGCTAATGGACAGGACGGTCGCGATAACGACGTATATTAATGAATCGCTACTCGCTCGCCACATCGCAAGGGATATTCTAAAAGAATTTTATAGGCGTATCTAATTGTACCTGTATGTTGTTACCACCTGAACACTCTGAGGCTCGCAAGAGCGTCCACATTTAAATTTATAGATGCAGTTACATATACATAATGCCCGCACTGCCACGCGAGGCTTATAGGGTACTAACTGAAATATGCTCTTTCTGGCGCCCCATGAAATCATAAGTGAGATTAAAACCACTATCAAACGTTCGTAATTTACATTCGCCTAATGCGCTAACTTGAAGATTATGATTACAGGATAAGCGAGTTTTAAGTGTTGCAAATGCGAATTTGCGCTTCACGAAGCGTCATTTCGATAGTGAGGAAAATTAATACTCATAACGCACTAATGATAATGAAATTTCTGTTAATGCAATAGCTCATGTATAATATACACAAACGATATCTCTCTAATGAACGCCTGCTATTGTGACAATTGCGTACAGTAGATCAGAATAATTGAGGACTTCAATCGATTTACTGTTATAACATATTGATGAATTTAAACCTAGGGGATGATAAATAGAAGCGTAATCGCGCGCGTAAGTCTCAAATTATCTTAACTTACGCGTTACGTCGTAGTTGAAGCACCGGTGCTTTATTATAAATGTTACGTACAGGGCGAAGGGACATCCGCTATCGCCGCGCCGCGCCGGTTTAATCGACCAACTTTTCTGCCGTTCACGGTTATATAGCTGCTTCTGACGCGAGCGAGGAAGCAGCTTGGACGAAAATTAATGGATCGAGTGTACACGCGCATACAGATACGTACTTATGCATTGTTGCACGTAACCATTCGTGAATTCACATAAATTGCGTCGCGCGTTTCCACAGAACCGCGGAGGATCCATACGAAACGGTGGCGTGGGCTGCAGGTTATCGTTTTGCGTATACCGTTACACGAGGAAGCAAAGTTTTGCAGCCGAAAACTGCAGGATCATTTGTTATAAATTTTTGTCGATTATTTGTTTTTTTTTCGAAATATGCTGCGGATATACGAATGTGTGACAACACAAACCGTAATGTATGAGGAATGAAACTTGCGACAAAGATAAACTTTAGTGTCTACAATTTTTTTTCGATATATATATATATATATACCCGGCAGATTACAAATTTTTTGCGCAGAAAGACGTACTATATTATATCTTTATCATTTTAATAAGACTGTAATAAGTGAAAGATAAAGGCATCGTGATTGTTTGAGATACTCGACTGTCGCTCAACTTTTCTTGCTTTATTTCAGACATCGTATCCCTAACATAAAAAGATATCTCGTCTTCTGTTCTGTTATATTATGATATTTATGGGCAAGAGGGTTAGTTTTGCTCGTTTACTTCAGGTCGACTCAGTTATGTCTCGTTTCTTATACTTACGTGATATTCAATCCCTGGTATCATATCCGTCCTTCAGTAGGATTTCGCAATAAAATGTTATACGCATCCACCTTCTTCGCATGGAAGAATCACGAAATTACCTCTAATAAATTGTGACTTAAAATGCTCACCGACGCCAATCGTGTCGTAAAAGTGCAAAATGACACTCGTAATGTGTATATATTACTTTCTCATATCAAAAATAACAATTAAAAAATTATTATTTTCGAGTATTATGAACATGAATTTACCATTATAACATTATCATGAATCAGTTAAGTAAACATTATTCTATCAATTATTAAATGCGAATTAACTTTAATGTCATTCTTTAAAAATTCTCAAATTTATAAACAGTAATTGTAAAAAATATTGTCAAAATGTTACAACTCAAAAAGTTATAAAACAAAAATGACATTTGGTCGTGCTAAGAATTTAATATTTTTTAATCGATATTATTAGATTAATCAATAATTTTCTATCAAAATTGAATATTAGTTTTTCATGTTTTTTAAAAAAGCTTAATTTTTTTAATTGCATCGTTTTTGAAGTATAGAAGCAATATGTTGACTAGAATTGATATTATCGATGCATTTTGTAAAAGAAACGAAGCCATGTTTGATAGGTATTCTCGCGTTTTATTGCGCGTGACTTTAATTAAATTCCGACGGATGAAAAGAATTAAATTTTCAACAATTTTCCTTTGAAAAAAATGTCTCTTTAGTCGTTCAAATCATCTACACCGTACATGCAGTATACGTTTCAAGGAGCTCCGTATAGTTGTGTTGAAGTACGAAAATTGTCTTGCGCGTATCGCGCGCGGAATGAGAGAAAAATATTTAATTTGCCCGTCTACAAGAGCCGCAGGCAAACTCAACAGGATGGCAAAACAACATCGTTGCTTAATACTTGGCTTATTTATTCTGCTTTACCATTCAAATTTGTAATTTTACGTTTAAAAATAATATCTTTCTATTTCGCTTAAGAAAGCATTACATAAGAAATATCGATGTTAAGGCGTTTTTCTTTCTTTTTAACGAACAATTTAAGATCGATTACTTTTGTTGTTTCTCTTAGTCGCTTTGATAATTATTTTATCCTCCCTTTAGTAATTAATAATTTTATCATGATATGTATGTTTTGATTTGCAATAAAAAATATTTTTTTCTTATTTCTTCTATTATAAATGTAAAGGAGTTGTTTATCTCTGAATCGATAATATATTTGTATCAAATTTTACTATTATAAATGTTAAATGAGCTATTTTAAGAGAATATTATGATAATAACTGTATATATAAAATCTGTATTTAGTCTGTATTTAAAGTCCGTAAGTTAATTACGATTAATCAAATTTAAAAAAAAAACATAATTCATAAATCACTTTATGATCTCAAATTATACTGTTTTCATAAGTTTTTTTCGGTTCTCTTCCATAAACTATTTTAAAATTATTTTATGTATAGGTATGCTACTGGGTATTAAATATAGATGTGCTTCGTGTTACATCTACATTTCCCTAAACAGTGTAACCTTCCTCTATCATTCTCTGGAATGAGTACCGTTTCATATAGCTTCTAAGAAACGTAATATCCGGTTGTACATTGGCCCCGATTCCACTGACACCTTGAGAAACTTTTATCAGGGAAATAATATCGTTGGAACTTTGGTATGAAGTTGCGCCTGCGAGCTCTGCCGACGCGGAGAACCATCCTAGGAAAAGTTCGTTTCTCTCGCGTCATTGCCGGGTAAAAGTTGCACCGTCCGCGTGGAAACACACGTCGAAACTCACGAGTTTGGTGGATGTTGTTACCACGTACGGCTTCATGCATGGATACATCATACATATCATACACAGTCTCGTATGATATCGACAAGAATTATCGCCACGTCAGATTACGGAGACTCATTTTACCATCGCGCTGCTTCTATCGATAAAACTTGTTTTTATCACGTAAAAATTTTTACGGACAGTAACGAGCGAGCTTACGAAGAATAATGGCTAGTGGACACTTTCGGTCGTGGTCACCTGGTCGAGATATCGATCATCTCTCTGGACCACGGATTCCCGCATACACACCGAGTGGACGGAAACCGCGACAAACGCGACTGTTCGCTAATAGATCCGCAAGAGAGAGAGAGAAAGGGACAAGAATAAACAGAGGATAGGGGAAGCGGGCGAGAAGGTAACGACCAACAGAATGAGATAGATATAAGAGCCTTCGAGCCAAGAGGAAAGTTGTGAAAAATGGACGACACTGGACTTGACCTCTCTTACCCGCGCAAACAACTTTTACGTCGGTACCGCATAATCTACCGTTGTATCGCTGCACCCCAAGCTGATGTCAGCGTCTCGCCACTTTACTTGAACAGGTGATACCGGAAGTGCCGACTAAGTCGGGCACGTGTACATGTACGTCTATGATATGTATGTGTCTATTCAAACGTCTTAGAGTGTGGGCGTGTATTACGTAGCCTTGATCAAAGAAGAGTGAGGTAGAAGGAAGCGAAACCGCGACGGAAATCAACGGAGCGAGCATGAAAGAGTGAACCAAAACAAATAAAAGACCGCAAGTACATGTCATGTGGTTGTTTGCACAACCCTCCTAGTCGATAAACTCGTAGTCATGGTTGTTGCCGACGTTGTCACCGCGATTGCATGTTACGCCACTGTTGGGTATTCTCTATCTACCCTTCAGTATAGTTTCTCTTCTGGGCACTACTCGCCGCTATCTCGCTTGCCTTGCCCCCATCCTACTACTTCTGTTCTTCGTGACTTTGTCTTCCACGTAATATGTATATGTACACAAGGTGTCTCTAGCTAACTGCAATTGTCTTCATTACGCGTAGAGAATTGTTTCTTAATAAAGAAATCATATGTAAAATCTATTTAAAAAACGCTTTGATTATGTTATATCAACATTAGGTGAAAATGACCGAAAAATGTTTAACACAAATAAAATACAAAAAAAATACTAAATTTTAATAAATATTTATTTAAATAGTTCTAAGTAAATGTTTATTGAACGTAAGCAATATTTATTTTATACAAAAACCATTAATTTGATTTAATTATAATTTTTCTATTAAGTAAATGTTTACTTATCGTTAGTACTATTCAAAAAAATATGTGTTAAGATTTAATTTTGTTTTCAGTATACTTATTCGGTCAAAACCGGATCTTGATACTTGACATACTTTTTTTTTGTTTTACAATTTCCAATTCATGCAAACTGTGCCAATTATTTATTGATCTTGGAACACTGTCCTAGACTGAAACTGGAATACATAATATCACAAATTAAATTCAGTAAAAGTGACAAGTAATTTAATATTATTAATGTTAACATCTTTAAAACATTGTAAAAAATTTATTATAAAAAATATATTACCACGGAATTCGAATTTGAGTCTCATTCCATACAGGTGGCCTGTATTATATTAATCACCTGTTTCTAATTACGTGAAATGTTTATTCTGTATATCACAGGATGTGAATGACGAACTTTTCTCGAATTACGAGTTTTCTATATACGAGCTTTCTCATATTCATCGGTATAGCCTTCGTATCCTTTATTTGTAATAAAACTGGACAATACTCTATCACCGGTCGTGTTGAATTTGCAAGGAGAACAACGGCGCGATTTCGCACGGCTGTAATACTTGTGCGTTAACACAAAGCGCGGTTAGTCAGAGACACTCTGTATGTTCGGCAAGCGCGCACGTATGTACCGCGAGAAATGTGTGCGTTTACGTGAATGTGGTGAAGCGGTACACAGCTCTACACCACGTCTACATGGCTCGTTTACATGTGTTACCGCGGGGATTCTCTTCTGCCGGCTGCACAACAATGGGCGATAGCTTCATCAGCGGCGCGCCGACGCTACCGGCCGGGCGAGAGGGTGAGTCTACGAACGATGTCAGGGTGCTGTCGTAACCGCCGACGAGCTGCTTTCAAACTAATCAAGCGTCGTCAAAAGGAGACGGTACGTTATCTTTCGACGACGACACGATAGAAGCTTGTCGCGCGATGACGCGTAATACTCGACGTCGCTTTTCGGACGATGAAGCATTCACTGACTTCGCGGTGCACGGCATACAATTCATCGTTCCTTTCTTTTTCGCGTTCGCCGAAAGAACGCGGTAGAAATGGAAAGGCTGGTCTGTTTAATGAGAGCGTGATACGCAGACGCGTATAATAACGCGGTCGAGTACTCGGAGTGACCGATCGTGTTTCCCTTACGTTGAAGTATCGTGTATACCAGATAAGCTTTTGTATGCGAGAGAGCAGAAGGCTGTTCATTTTTGTTGCGTACACAAAAACGACGAAAAATCGTTTAACGTACGAGCGTATGGGAGGCTCTTACGCTGGCTCTCGGCGAAGGAGATCGTTTGTGACGCTCTACGTTTTTGCGTCCGGCGATTGAGGCGAGAGTTTTCTGGGCAGATGGTACGCTCCGTTTTTGCATAGAGGAAAAATGTTTGGTGGAACTTCATTATCGTCGTAGAGATTACAACGCTTTTAGTCGGCGTGATGGTATTTGCCGTGGCTGTCCCGTGGCGTTAATCCGACAATGACCGCGTCTGATTACTCCGTGAGTTTTTTAGATCACGCGCACACACGAAACGCACACACAGACGCAGTGATTTGTCATCCTCAATCTCGAATAATTCGCTTTTGTCAGAAAGTAAAATTATTAATCAAGAAGAAACGACCCGTTCGATGCACCTTTCGCGCGCGAAAGTGAAGCGTCGCGTCGCCTGCGTTTCTTCCTGTTCAGCGGATTCACCTGGGTGTTAAACGATATACCGTAGTCTGTCAAAATGACGCATTGCATTTACCTTTGCAAGTACGTGACCAATGACGCGTGACGTAACCCAATCAATTGCTTATCCCCATTCGTATATTTGCCGATGTATATTAATGCGTTAGTGTACTCCAGCGAGTTGTGATTCTCTCACAGGGATGATGGATAGCTATGAGCGGGGTCATACGATGATATGATCTTGATTAAGCGCCGATGTTTACAAGACAAACGTTAGAAAACACACCAGGTGTCTCAAGCATTATAGCTGTGTGTCCTAAAATACAGAGTAGAATACAGAATATCTCTCCTAATCTTCTCTGTTGAATAGAGAAGAACGTATAGGAGAAAATCACACACTTGGATTTTACAAACTATTTAATTACTAATAAATTATTCTAACGAGTTGTGTAATAAGAAAGATATTTTTTAATATTTTTGGAATAAAATCGATATACATATCATGAAATACTGCCTGTCATAATAAGAATAAAAAGCTTTTAAACGAAAAATCAAGAGAACTGTTTCATGAATAAGATGTCTAATTGTAGCTAAATTTAGGAACGTACATCGGAATTCGGATCATAGTAAAATGACGTTTTGTTATTTGGGATTTGCTCTGTTTTTTTTCTGTCTGCATAGTCCACACGAGAAAAGAACGAACAACAAGCCAACGGCAACGATAATCGTAACGTTTGGAATTCGTGTGGTACTGCTTGCACAGGAAGAGAGAGAGAGAGAGCCCAATATTGGTTTTTGATGAAATCGGTATTTGTTCCACATTCCGCGCGTTGAGCGTGGACGTCTACTCTTTACCCACGTCACCGTCCATCAAAAATTTAATATGCGCTGTATGCTTGTCGAGAGGACGTTTTGCTGGTGTACGTAACGCTTGTGCTGGTGTGTGCTCTATTAATCATTGCGCCCATATTTTGTTCAGTTATCCTAATCTCTTTTTGTATCTTATTTAAAAGATGTAGCCAATTATTAGCCCCAGATGTGTGTTAGCTTTTGCTTAATAGAGGCCTAAGGCAAATTTAACTACACGCTATCGTATCGAGATCTTCATCCATGTCTCTATTTCAACACTATAAGAATTATAATCATCTTGTGATTTTTTTTTTAAATATTATACATTCGAATAATATAGCTTATTCTTATTATAGAATAATAATAATAACTTCGATTTTGAGAATTATAATTATTCGATCGACATTTCGATACAATTATCCGTTTTATCCGTTTGTAAAATTTCGATGTGTAGACTTATGTGAATCTCGATCGCATGCTATTATATCTGTTTATCAATTTTATACTACGCTTCTGCAACCTGAAGTGAAAAATAATCCGCAGATGAAAGCCGTGTACAAATTTAATGGTTTGAAGCGAAAGCAGTGGGTTTTCCCATGATAAATAGCGGTCTCTTGTCTCCCGCTCCTAAACAACTATGACACATTGCAAGGTGTGAATTTATGCTCTCGTGAAATTTCGCGGCTGAATCGTATAAATTTGTCAAATAATGCAATTATGTGCATATTATTTGCATTCATATTCACATTTGTGTTAGTCGATTCAATGAAGTTTCTCGTAAATCTCACAAGCGTTACAACTTTTGCAATACTCGATAATCTTCGTGATATTCTGGAATTGAAGAAACATAAAGAAGATACGATATAACCATAGACGTTCAATGTCCCTGGACTTACTCATATTCATATCGTATTGATTTACGTCACAGAATTATCAATGATTATCGTGATTTTAGTTGAATCTCCTCAATTATTTTTAACACATTGCCCAAAACGTACCTAATATCGCTTACACGTATATACCACCGTCACGTTTCCACCATTCGGTGTCCGTAATATTGAACTGCTGTCTCCTCTTTCACCGGTTATTGCAGGATCCGAAATTATTCGTAATGGGATTTAATAGGATTAGTACGCGAGAGAGAGCGTACGTCACACATTGCTCGGCGATAGCCAACAGCCGATACATACCAATTTATTCGGTAACGGCCTCCGCCTGGAATTTCTGTGCTTGGCGAAAGCGACGTACGTCTCGTTACGCGTTTAAACAATTTATCGACGATTACGGACCTCTCTTCGTGTATACGCATCTACACAGATCCATATACATACGCACACTTACCACATTCTCGAGCTGTTAATCGCTCGATCTCCTTATATGGGATTATAGTTAAGTCAGTGCCCAACCTGTGCGTCAGCCGGTCGTAGCGCCTTTTTATTGCCAGCTGATGACGCCTTAAAAGCGCGTGGATAATAATACACGAATACCGCGTACCGCCACCGCCTCCCTTTTCGACATGCCGCTTTACCTGCAAGATAGCCTTTTTGCCACGCAACGTTCACCTTGCTCCTCGTCTTCGTTACGTGGCCGCGACCAGTTTATAGCGTTTTCGTAATCGTTTTCGGATCAACAACTCTTGATCGAGAGACTGAGACAGAGCGCGTTTGATTCGAATATCCGGGGGCACCGTTAACTCGTTCGACTCGATTATCAGTGCTGTCAGGTTCCAATCTACCGTCAGCCGTCCCAATTAGCCTGCGTCGTTAATGAACGGAGAACGATTCCGCGTACCCGCAACACGTCGTTCGGCCGACATACCAAGTTTTATGGATAGATCCGTATAATATCGTTATAAACCGGAGGATTTGTTACGAAAGCGACGTCAAAAAGGGCGCACATTGAAGAGCGGTTTGCAAGATAGAATTAAGCGTTCTTCTAAATCAAGAGACCGGTAGCTAGGTAGCGCGTAGGGCCATTAAAAACTGGATTTATTATAACTGAAAGTATTCATTACGGAAAAAATATGGCAACAATTATGACTGTCAGTGTCTTAATAAGGACAATGAGTATCATCGTAAAGGCGGTAAAAACCGTCAGATTTGCGTAATGTCGACCCTCGGTAAGAGCTTACGTTTCACTGACCGACCGTACAGATTTCATAGTAATCAAAATTTTCTGACGTACAGATTAATTAATTATTTTGCTCGAAATATAGTGATAAATTTAAAATTTACCAGCAGAGATATTAAAACGGATTTTTAAAGATGTACTTTGCATAAAATTATTCTTGTTACAGATGGTTTGCGCAAAACGTATATAATATTAAATTATTCATAATACATTATTGTGATACATGTGCATGCTAATCTATGTATTTTTTCAAATTATTTGCATATATTTGAATAAAATGCAGCGAGAGTAGTCATATACTATTTCGATGTTGCATGGATTTTCTAATTATACGTCGAGAACAAAAATTCATTAAACCGTGGATCTCCGCATATCGTGTGATATATTCGGGCTGTATCTTCGTATCTCCTTTAAAATAATTCGTCGTCGTCGCTCGACGTTAAGTTATGCGGCCGCTCGTGCGCACCGCACGAGAATTATGTTAACAATGCCATTAAGACTCGCGTTACACCGACGGAGGGGCATCATATTTTTTATTTCCTCTCCCGCGCCGCTCGAGGCCCAATAATAGTTGAAAAGAGGAAGCAGAACAAACGATGAACGTGAGGTAAAGGGCGAAGTGGAGGCGAGGGGGACGCGTCGGCTACTCGAAAATTGCAGTCACAATTCTTCGCGAGACAGATATTATTACCGTCCTCGCTGAAACGTTTCCGTAGCGCCACGCCTTCAATTACGCAAAATGCATTTAAACTCGATACAGCGCGCGACAGTGGTGCAGATGCTATAACAATGACATTGCGTGATTCGCGGAGACACGCTCTCCCAGAGACGAAGCCGGTTATTCACATTCGGTGCAACCACGTTTTGCCGCTCTCGCGTTCTTTTACGCGATTTCTATGCCCGCTGATAGATGCTTTTCCTGGTATCGTGACAATTCTCTGTATATACGCAGCCTGGTAAACTGTAGATTTTTTTTTGTTGCTAATGTTTTGTCTCTTCATCATCCATCGATATAGGAAAACGTCATTATTTGTCCACAATTTTCGGGTATGTATCAAATAAATTGAATACGATCCTGATGACAGGTTGTTTAAAAAAGTTTTTATATTGTAAAATAATTTTGTACCATCAACTACCATTTTTACGAGTTCCGAGCGAGATTTTACAGCGGTAACTTACTGAATCACACACGCATACATAAAATTAAAACTATCGTAAATCCGAGCTATGTATATGTATATTATTCGCTGTTTTATATGTCCACACATATCAAGAATTTCAGAGAGAAAGAGGAAAAATTACGAATATATGTAGCTATAAAAATTATGACTGTGTAAAAAATCATGAAATTCTCAAAATTGTTTCAAATAGTAACATTAATGAAAAATAATTATTTTAACAGCATTTGTTATACATTATATATCAAAGAATAAAATATAAAATAGGTAGAGTTAATGATAAAATAATGAAAGTTGTTAATAAAAATTCTGAAAATTGTGAGAATACGTTTTATATCGATTGAAAATTTCGAATAAAAACACATTTGCACGTATTCTATTTTACAGTAAGATAAAAACATCCGCAGCCAGTACTAAACGTTTAGAACTCGACAGACAAGATATACGAAGTATCGATTCTACAATCTGTATCGAAATTGCGATCGGCTATCTTACACGCGACGAGACTGAAACTATACGCGGATGTAAAAGATACGCACATTACTAAAGGTACCGAGTATAAATTTTATGCTGTCGTAGCAGAACCCATCGGGGCCCATACAACTTTGTACATGCATAAACCGCGTACTTCCGCGATCTTAAAACGTGCCTCATAACCCATAGGACCTTTTTATGAAATACTGCCGCGAAAAAGCTCTTACTTCGTAGGACTTGTACGTGACCAAAACGGAAGACACAAAATGTGACTTACATCATTCGAAGAACGCTTTCCTACGAATAACTTTATTTATATTTTGGTAAATTAATAACACGTGGTCCGATAAAAACATTTTATTCATATGATATACTGAATTAAATATTTTTACTTAAGTTATCTTCAATTATTTTCGATGTATCGGAGTCATTAATTAATGTAGAAGATTAGCGATAATATATCAAGCCAAACCGATCCGTGTGTTTTTCAAAGATATTTTATTATCTCGGAGAAGTAAATCACCCAGATCTTCGGACGTAAACGAACGGACATTCTAAGCCCTTTGAGAAATGATCTTATAGAGGATCTTATTTATATATATATATTTTTTGGTGGAAATAGCGTAACACAGCCGCAAAACGTGCGAACGTGAACGATATAAGAATCTAATTAATTTTACTCGAGAAAATCCTGTGAGTTTTTCTTTTTTTATGAAAATTTATCATTTTGTATATCTGTTCGATGCTATTTCCTTTCGATTTCGAAGGTATTTACGGAATGTAATAATTACATATAATATTCGACTCCTTTTGAAAATTCGAATATTTCTATTCTTATCTCTCGGAAATAACTTTACTTTTTCCACAAAACTTCTCCACCTTGGCGTGTAAAAAAAACCATAACACGACGTGATATCTGCAAGATTTTCAAGATGTTGAATGGTTAACGAGAGTCGGTATAAAGTCGTAGACATCATCCTCGTTTCGGTCGAGGCGGAAGGACAAGGACGTAAAGGGGTAGAAAAGTGGGGAAACTGGAGTTTCAAGGAAACGAAATGATTTGCGTGGTGATTCGGGCGCGCTGATATCACTATGGGACATAAAATAGTAGCGGTATCAACGAGGTAAAGCGGCGGCCTTTTCGCCTGTCGTGAATCAAGCACCGCGTAACCAACGCCACAAGCTCTCGCCGCGGTTATCCCGGAGGCCATGGGGGTTTTACTTATATGGTGATGTATTCCGTGCGCGCGCAGTCATCTAGATATATCGGGTTATCTCAGTCTTCCGACACTATGCCTCACCGCACCACGAAATGCTCGTTCCCTTCCCTGCCACCGTCTCACTTAACTCCCATCTATTCCTCTTACTACTCCTCTTACCCCTGTCCGCGATATAGTTGTACATAATTCTATATTGCGGTATCACGAGTTCTCTGGAGACGTTATTCTCATTGTATGCCGTGCCGCCACAACACACAGTAGGTAGGTCTTAGGCGGGAGAGACACGAGGTGGACGACGCTCCCGAATGCCGGAGAATCGTCCGGGATGGTAACGGAGGGACAAGGAGGGAGACACGGTCGCCAAGGGGACACAAGTACAATTCAATGTACAACGTTTGAACATTACTTGAATGCTTAATGAAGTCGTGTCTTATATCGAACAATGCCTCGAAACGTTCGCTCGCATCTAAATCCCCACTATAAACCAGTCTTCGTTTGCTTTTACCCTAGCCAGCCACCCTCTCGATTCTATCCGCTCGTTTCTGTGTCTCCGACAGACGTCTTTCTTTTTCCCTTTTTCTCTCCCCTCCCCCTTCTTCTCTTTTCTCTCTTTTGCGTATTCCATTATCTTCTTCCACTATCGCCTTCATCGCGGTCTTCTGTTCTTCTATATGGCTCCCTTTTCTATCTTCGTACCAACTCACCATTACATCGTAGCCCCTCTTTACCATCCTCTTCCCTTCGCACCTCTTGCATCGCTGTGTCTCGACTGCGCAGCCTCTGTTACACCGAGAGCAACATCATGCTCCAACTTCTCTTCGGGCACGGTAATACGCTACTACGTAAGCTAATAATCCTCGTCGTCGGCGTCTTCCGTGTGATCTTTGGTTCAACGACACACTTCATAATAACATTTACCGCTGTTATTTCTCGCGCGCGCGGCGCCGCGAATGAGTTATACAGAAACTTTATCTAGCAATTTATACACCTTGTGGAGTGCACCGCAAAGATTATTTTCGCTTCCGTGCGGTAATTACTATCCCCGCTGATACCGCCAGCTACTACCTCTGAACACAAATACATCGCGCACGATTGCGTAAATAACGCGCTGTAAACAGTAATTGACACGCTGAAACGTGGATGGTAACAATGTTCGATCGTCAAACTGCTTCTTCGCTTCAGCACAGAATCGCCGAACGCAGATGATTCGCGGTTTACCGCGCGATCTCCCTCGACGTAACCAAACCGTAATCTCCGCTCAGCCCACACGGATACCTGACGATCCTTAACTGGCCCTGGCATCTTCACAGCAGAGTGGCCGATATATTAGATATATAAGCGCACAGGGCTGCGCAGCGACCGCGGCTGTATCGCTTGTAAATGTAACCCTCATCCGTACCATTAACTCTGCGGGTTTCTCTTCAGACTCGGGGCACCTGAAAATCGTTCTCGATGTGCGCTGGACAATCGCTCTCGTTAGATCGGTACGTGGCTACAGGTCTGGGCGGTTATATCTGGTTCGGACGATGATACGTGCGTGTGCCGCCAGCATCTTGTACGCTGAACGTATAGTCTTCGTCGTCGTCATCGTTGTCGTCGTCGTGGTCGCCGTGTCGCCGACACCACTGCGGCCAACGACGACCGCATACCTAGTTATCTACCACAGGCACATCCCAGAGATCTTACGGCGCGTTGCATTTCCAATGATTCATCTTGTGTGGTAGCCGGCCAACGATGCGGTGTTCCACGAGAATAGGGAAGGGACGCTTTCGCAGAGGGAGGTAAAGAGGAAGGCGTGAAGAGAGCGACGGATGTACACCTATAAGTGCAACGCAGACCTTTCCTTGGTAACGACTGAATTCACCATTCGCGTTTATCACAGAGCGTACGATACCAACGCGATAATACATAGCGCAACGTGCGGGCGAAATTATTGGCCTCCGACCCCTTGCCACGTAAAACAACTCGATGATCTTTTGCATGGTATAATATTTGTGTACGTGGTAAAGCGTCTAGTATAATTCTATCATGATCCTTTAGAGATGATTACTCAACTTCTCCGTATTACCAAGGTATCTTCCTCATTGAAAGTACGAACTTAATTATAACTGAGAATTAAGTTAGTTAATCGTTTAATTGTAATTAAAATAGGATTTATAAATCTTGCGTGCTTTCAAGATATTCGAAATCAAGAAATTGCTGTAACATTATTTTGACGATTAAATGGAATTATTATTTTATTTATTGTGAAAAACACAAAAAAACAGAATAAAATTATATTAAAATTATTACTACATTTTGTAACATTTTTTTTTTTTTAATATGACATACGCTTTTTTTTTAAATACTTGCCTACTCTTTTTTGAATAAAATTCTTCGATATAAAATATTCGAAGATTATCATCGACAGAGTTAAAGCAGCATCCAATCGATTCTCGACAGTACCGTTCTGTATTGCTTGTTACAATCTGAGGATACGCCCCGATACTGACGAAAACGACGATGGAAATTCCTGTGTTTTCCTTCTCGTAAATTTAGACGACTTTAGACCTTTCCAAGTTGCCGCTTTCGATATATATGCACGAGGAAATCCAACGGATAACAAGCCCATCGGTGGTCACTATGTGCTGTATATCATCGTTGTGGCAGGAAAAGATTTGAACAAAGATCATAACAATTCCCGTTATGGGGCGATATTATATATATATATATATATATATATATAAACATTTCATATACATATCGAATATTCTGTCTAACAATAGCGGTATATATTTTATTCAATCTTATTCGATATCGGAGAAAGGGAGGAAAAAGATGCTACCAAGGGGATGCCAAGTTTATCTTTCAAATTAGTATTCGTCGCATTTACCAATTGAGCTCCGTGAATTCACTAGTAGAAGCGAACGCGAGCGAACGCACGGATAATGCGGTTATCGGCTTGCAGCCGAGAGTATTGTTTCCTCTTTTAATATTGATGCAACGATATCTTCGTTCGCCACCTGAACCAACCTCGCTCTCCTTTAAACCGATACCTCGTTGTCTTATCGTTTCGACCTGTCCGCCTACGAACGGTTATACGAACGAGTGGCGGTACCAGCCGTGCATCGGGTACCGCTATTCTGGACGCCGCGCCGTCGATATCTATCCTATATTCAGGCTGCGTTGGGTCTGCGTTCTGGACGGCTCGTTGCTGTCAGAGGAGGAGGACTCCGTGGCCGGCCGTGAAACCGCTACGGATATCTGAAGGTGGCACTAAATCGATCGGACGAGCCGCGAGACGCCAACGAACGGATTACACCGTCGAGATGGAAAGAAAGTCGTGAAGGCGGGTAAGGCTTAGCGCGCCAACGTGTCGTCGTCGTGTTATAACAGTTAACGAGAGCAGAGATCGAGCGAGAGAGGAAGATCGCATCATCGCGATGCGTAGCCGAAAGAGCTCGGGCACTTTCCTCCAACGCAGGAGATTACCTTCCGGCTTTGAAACCTCGGAGATGTACTATATGCATGAGAAATATAAACGGGTGATAATAATCGGTTAGGCCTGGATACTTACGGCGATGGTAAACGGACGCCTCGCCTGCGAGCCAGTCTTTCAACGAGATTATTTGCGGAGTTACGTAAGAAGATCAGACCAGAGCTACCTTGAATTGCATCAGAATTCTATCGGCTCCATCCTATCGTGATGTACGCTGTTATGTAAAGAAAAGACTCCAGTCCCTTCGTTATCTATTGCGGCATATTACACCGCTTTATGTGTGGATACATAATAAATCTTTTTCAAAGTTTTCTCGATTTAATCTGTATTATAGGAACTTTTACAACTTCCATGTAATCCGCGAAAGATGGAGCTATAACGACTATGATTTTCTACAATAAATTTTTCCTGATGCCGATAGAGCTCGTAGTAATAGCGCTTAACTGTATATATATATATATATATATAAATTGCTTATTGACTGAAGTGCTAATTTCTTTTTCATGTACGTCTTGTATGAGATATAAAATTAAAAATTTATTTTGACTAACCATTTTTCAATTAATTTCGTAATATTCGCACGATGATTTTTATTAACTGAAACGATGAAAGACAGGAAAAGTGTAATATGTCATAAAAAAGAACCGTTATTAATATGTTTTAGAGTTCGCAAAACTTATAAAAGCTTTTTACTTTAAAAATTCATTTTATTTTTATTCTTTCTAATATCTACTGATATTACTCAAAATGTTTTTTCCTTATTCTCGAGGAATGCCACAAACCTATAAATTGTTAAATTAAATTTGAAAACTTAGTGCCGTCATTCTGTCACAATCATCAACCAGTTTTCTGCGCGGTCATTTACGCGCCATGCACGCTAATTATATTAAACGTAAAGCGTTCATTTACCACGCGCAGCGCCAGCCGTAAATTCGCCGGAAGGGAATAAAGACGCGCTCATGCTGCGGAGTAACAAATTAAAATACACCTCGGAATTGCGCGACCGCGCGTTACAGAAGTGGGTCTTGCCTCGCATCGCGAGCATAATCGCACCACGAGGGACGCCGAGCGCGAGTAATGTCGTAATAAGCCATGGTAGACGCATCTCTCGTGGCCTGCGTGGCTAGGCGCGCGCTTAGCCTCGGTAGGAAGCGACCTGGGTTTTCTTCCTGCATGCACCTGCAGCTACACGAGCGACACACTTGGCCGCACACACGTGTACCCCCTCACGAAGAGCTCATGGTGGTCGAGACGACGACACACGCCCATGGTCATAGATCAATGGGACACGTTTCCAACCATATTTCTACGACTGTTACCACGACCGTTGCTCATCGTAGACGTACAAGTGAAAGAGAGGACGCGGCGGAACGGTCGTCTGATCGCCGGTGTTGAAGAAGAAAGAGCCCGCGGCGATCCGTACACGACGACGCACACGACGAAACGACCCGCGTCGTCACCGTGGATAAAAGGAGTCGTGGAACGCGGGTAGTAAGAAACACGCGGAAACGCGATGACAGTTCGTGCCGCGGCCATAACAGCGGCGACGCTATTTTGCCGCTGATGCTTCTTTTTTTTATCTCTTTCCTCCTCCGTCCTTTCCCCTGTAAAACGTTATCTTGCTCAATGCGCGTTTCATGCCACTAACCGTCAAGGAACAACGTCGCCGATCACGATTCAAGGTAGACCACCGATGTGGCGCGTAGATAAAAAGTCAGAACAAGGGGAAGGCTGTTGAAAAAGCATGGATGTGAAGCGAATCCCGCCATGTATTAGATAGATGGCCCAATCGGACCGCAGTTGCCTCCGAGTGCGTTTTGTCGAGAAAACAATAACGACCGTTGTTTCAATTTTCGGTTAAAGGTCAGATAATCGTGTATCCTTAGGGCAATTACGAAACGCGCGTATTGTGCAATCAATAAAGGCATTTTGTGGAACTACTAAGCCACCGGAGATTGGACCGTCTGCACACCAATTTACGTAGTTGAGATATAATTTAGATTATGCTCTCTCCAAAACAGTTGCTTTATATTGTATCTCTTGGAAATGTGTATACCAGCTATTCTAATTAAAAGAGTATATAACTATTCTAATTAAGTGCATTAAAAGTCATATTATTAAGTTTTCATTATACAAGTATGTAAATATATGACAATTTCCTTATTTGCTGAGAAAAATTTTTCTTAACATTGAATGGAGATACGTGGGAAGCGATCACAGGTGGAAGTCGTATTACTTCGAAGAGAAGATATCCGGTAATCAAGCGATTCATTATACGGAATGGCAGTTCCGACTCTGATATATCGATACAATCTGATGATCAATCATCATAGTCGATTCAAAGAATCATGCAATTTTATTAGCAATTTTATTAATCCCTATAATTTATACGAGTCTTCGCGAATCTCTCGTTAAAAGTGCATTGTTTATGGCATCCGCTATCGTGAGATAGCTAATTAGGAAAGGAAGTAAAATCTCACCACTGTTAAGTGCAACTCGAAAACGCTCTTAATTGAACGTAATCCATATTTATGCTCGTCAAGCTACAATGTTGACCGACGAATACGCTCGTTTTTTTTTACAGAAGAGAGTTTTTGCGCTTAAATTTTCTTAGCCGAGAAGCGACTGAGAAGCGTAAACCGGAAATGCATTCCTTACGGTATCATCGACCACGTGTAAGCTTCACTTAATTCCGTCAACCACGAGACTATGCGCACGTGTGCACGCAAGCATCAAGATGGGTTATACACCGAATTACATCAAAGAATGATCATTGATATTCCGCATTCCGTATACGTCGTACCTTTTTGTATTTAGTATCAAACAATCAAACGGACGTTTTTCATTAATTTAGACAGAATGAACGGACAATGAACAGAAATACTCATCTCGGAGAATGTTTTCTTACGATGAATATCTATCTTTATACGTGCGGGATCGCGAGTGGCCAGGTTTGCAACACGCTACGAAGGAGCCTATTTGAACGGCAAAATTGCACAGATTAGGAAACATACGCTTCTGAATTTCCATTAACTGTAACAGGAAATAGAGAGAGGATAGGGAGCGGGAGTGGTAAGGCAGATACCGAGAAGACTAGCCAGCCTATCTAATGCCGATCCCTATCTACGTGCAAGCCGTTGCGAGTAGCGCAACTACCGCACAACTAATATCTTATCCGGCGCAAAACCGGAATACCGCCGCGGGATTACAACTTGTATTAATTACGGGCGACATTACGCCGACCAGATTAGAAATCGAAGGATAGAAGCTTACCCAATCTTCTCGAAGTCGCGCGCTAGGACCGGGACGGAGCATCTTCCATCGATAGATCTCGCTATTTCGAAGCTGTTCTGCCATTTGTTACTCTTTAATTACTCACGACAGCGCGCTCGTGCACTGTAAAGTTCTTTCGATGGAAATACAAGAGCGATTATCGTCGCGCGAAACGGTAACACGCGCAGTTCTTCTGCCTGCGGAATAATAATCTTTCGCGGATAAGTCGGCATCCGTTATGATTCTGCCGGTCGTATCTATGCACGAGGTCGATAAACTCGACGAGTAAAAGAATGTAAGCGCGGCTCTTCCCACTCTCGGGATTCGATAAGGGTAATTGGTCGTCGGGTGCACACCCGTACAATTTAATTCGCTTCTTATGCGACATGGGCTTCACTGGGAAAATTATATTCGATACACTTCGCGCGCTCAGGGAGATTAGTAAGAAATTAATAGCTCCCATAATCACACGCGTCGCGCGATCGCGCGCGCGATAAGGAGTGAATTTATCGAAACTGCATTGTGCTAATTGATTGGCTATGCAGATATCATTTAAATTCTTACTCCCGACAAAATGTCGATGGTAATGCACGGCATGTTATTAATGCAAATTTATTTCCATCGCGTCCCGTTCGTCTAATTACCATATCATATTATTTTATGAGATTCATAATGTGACTTACGAAATGTGGTGGGCAGTGAAAAATTAAAGATCTGCACAAACTCTTTAAATGATTACAAATATATCTTTGTTCGAATGTTTACTTAAACGACGCGGAGAGAAGAGATCATTCTTCTCTTTGGAGAGATCATAGAAGAAGATATTCTATAACGTATAAATTACAATGATGCGTAATATATCTTGTGTGAAGGGGTGCTTATTGGAAGTTATTGGTTAGCTGGTATATTAGACAAATACTAAGGCCATACGTTATCCTTGAATTATTGACGCGAAATTTCTCCTCCGCACCAAGCGATTAATTCCGCGTGTACCGCGCAAAGTCTTCAGTCGGAAACTACACGAAGTAGCGTAATGGTAATTTATTTAGATCCTCGAAGCGTGCCCACACATAACGGAAGAAACGCAGATGAGCCATTAGGAATGCGCATTAGAGACGAACGCCTCTGTCGGAAAGGGGTTTGATTTACAATCCAGTGTTTTTGTTACAACGTTCCAGACCCTTCCACTTGTTTCATACATTCCACTTACATTGCGACGTTAACCTTGACTGGAGATTGAAAATCTCCGGTCGAGTCTCTAATTGACTCTGTTCGCTAGAGAGGAAACCAGGAGTTCGAGGTCGACAAGGGACTCGGGATTTCGGGAATTACTTTGTGATGACGAAGCAAGCTATCCCCTTTCCCTAATCCAATAACTCTCTTCTATTCCCGAGATACCATTCTAGTCGTGTTATAATCGGCATACCGTTATGTTACTCTCTAAATTTTTCTTGAGGTGAAATCTCATCCTGAAAGAGTTAAAATACTGCCACTATCGAAAAAGAGTGAAAAATGTGCACTTTTGAATAAGAGTGACAGATTTTCACTTTTTTTTTTTAGAGTGAGATTCATCCCAAAGGAAAATAATTTCACTCCTTTTTAGGAATAAATCTCGTTTCAAAAGTGTGAAATCTCACTTCAAAAAAGAATGAAAAATCCGCTATTCTTATTCAAGAGGGCAAATTTTCACCCTTTTTCAACAGTGGCAGTATCTTAACTCTTTTAGAATGAGATTTTATTCCACGTAGAAAATACAATTATACGTCAATAAGTGACTGTCTTGTACTCACAAAATACGCGATTCGTTATTTACAGCTCTCTCTAATACATATTTATTTACATTTCTTTACGTAATAACTTTAGAACTGAACACTTTCTGAGATAATTTCTAATTATTTTTAGTTTTCTCTCTTTCCTACATTTTATAAATCAAAAAGTAGAAATATACTTGCCGAAATATTTTGTTAAAACACTGATTACACGATTAGAACGATCCTGCGGATGATTTTGTCAAACGTGAATTTATTCCAATTTGGAAAATACAGCAGCAGCAAACTCGCAAATATCAAAAAGTAAAAAGTCTATTTTCTGCAGTCGACACAGAAGCAGGACCGTCGCTGATTTCAATTTGTGTTGATTTTTGACATCGACAAACAGACTCTTTCCCGTGTCTCTCCGGCTTGTTTATCTTTCTCCCTCTGTCACCTCGGTTCATTTAATTCTACGAGCCAAGGCTATTTGCAGCATTACTTGCAAAATATTTCGTGTACATTTTCAACTGCACATCTTTTGAAGGGTGTTCCTTCGTCAAGTAAATCGCATCTGTATACTAATATTTAATATTTAGAAAAGTTTATAGATTTTGTAAGGTAAAATTCTTTCACTTACAATTCTTGAATAACCATCTATATATTATGTAAATTACTATAAATTTCAATAATATAAGGTATTACTATAAAAATTATTAAAATATTTATGTTATAAATTATTTTATAAGTTAATAATTTATTGTTTTTTCGTACAAAATTTTAAGAGTTAATTGAATATGATGTAAATTGTAATATGCTATTGTATGTAACGAAGTAATTATAATAACAGTAGAGAAAATAATTGCGATGAAAAATTGAAATAAAAATTTTAATAAAGAAACAAAAAACTAGTTACACAGCAGATAATTACAGCATTTTTCGTTATTAACATTTCATAATAAATTATAATTAATGTTCATATTGTATATATATATATATATATATATATATATAATATATGTACATAACATTTTTCTTCGAGCATCAATATGAGAATATTATAATTTAAATAGACTTTATCTCAATTATAAAGAAAAAATCTTATACGAAACAGACGAAATAAAAAAGAAATGTAAAATCTGAAATTTTTCTCTGCTTCAATAGGGAGAATCTTTCTTTCCTAGTCGGATTACTCAGCGAGAGAAAAGAATTGTTCGATAACAGGGATAGTGGTAGATCACCAGAAGAAAGGATTCTGTTCCATCGATCTTTCCCTGTCCACACTTTCTATTTTTATCGAAATTACATTTTGCACGATAACATTATAATAAGACAGTAAGTAAAACTTTGTAATATTTATTTATCGACCAATTTAAGATTACGCTAGACGTTTTATCATTAATATTAGAAACGAGAAGAAAAAGAGAGAGTATGGGATGAAAAAAATTGCACTTGAGTTGCTTGCTTAACTCACAATATCTAATAAGCCGCGCGTAATTTCGATTCCGTGGGAAGTAATCACTTGTTGTTGGCTGACTCGTACATGCTCTTACGTTACCATATGATTCTACATTCCGTGATATACGTGCGTCAGGAGAAACAAGCCAAACCGTGGTGCATTAACGGATCTTCTGTACATATTATCACGTAATCAGTGAGAGAAAGATTGAGTGCCGGTCTAGACCATTCTTAGATCTAATACGGTTGATAATGTTAAGGAAGAATCCACACGATACATATCTCGCAACTATATTACCTGACGCGTTATCCGCTTTACGATCCCGCTTTTTCCGCTCCTCGATAGCGTGCGAACACAATTTTGTAGGGACACCCGCGTCCGAGAACGAAATAAGACGCTGATAAGACATGCTGTTGTTCCGATATAACAGAAATCGATATGCTCATCGAAAATGCGCGGCGAGGGCAAACGAAAAGTACAGAGGCGATAAGATTCATTGACGAGATTTCGAAATGTAAGCTGGAGCGGGGAAATTGGCACGTCACGACTTAGACCATCCTGTTATAAAATGAGTGCAAGCCAACAACCGATCGGCTCTCCCATATACATTAGGAAGTTTCTCCCAACTCTTGGCCACACTTGGATCGTGGTAGCTAGTTTGGTGACACGGAATAGCCAGCTAACCTCCCCCATCTCCATCTTTCTCGTTCAAAGTCCTTCCCTTTTCTACATTGACTCCTTTGCTTCCCGAAAACTCCTGGTCTCCTTCGACTCTTGTACGTACTTTGGCTCGTTTTTCTCTGTCAGTCGTCTACTTTTGCGGGTCCTTTTCCACATTTCACTCCTCCCTTTCCCCCTCGTAACGAAAGCGCCAAGGTTTCCGCGGCTTAACCCATCTCGCAAGATAGAAAGAATGAAAAAGGTAGGAACCGGACGGAGGGATAAGTAAAGAGAGGTGAGCGCGACGTGAGAGGGGACTCGGTAATCTCCCAAGATACCACTGCGACGGACTTAGTCGGAGTCTAGGGAGTCAAGAACCTCGGCGAGAACGCCCGCGGCCGTTGCCACAATATTTTGCTCGATTACCATCGCAGGAAAAGCTGCCCGTCCGACCTGAGCTAGGCTAAGCTGAGAGGGGGAGGAGGGTGGATGCACATCGCCCTCTGTGCCTCTCGTTAGTATGCTAATTTATCGGAGCATTAAATTTTCGCGCCTCGGCCTTTGATACTGGTCGGAATTTATGTTCTATATTTCAGACTCAAAGTAGATTACCGGCCGCTACGGATGTACCGTTTTCTCTCACTTGCTCTCGCGCCAACGTTTAAACTTTACGTCAGTTCGCCTTTCTCGTTCACTGTCTGGGGTCTCCTTCGGTTGCGCAATATTGTTCAGACCGCATCGATCAGCCAGTGGAAGTTGACCCGAAACACCATCTGTTGTGTTTCATAACGAAATAATGTGATTCATGCCGCTGATACAATGTTTCAAACTTGTCTGTAATAGAGACTCTGTACTTGTTGTTGTGTTAGCGGGAATACATGTTTATCGAACAAGCCACTCATAAAAAGTGCATTCATCACAATTTATCACATTGCAGACTACCTATGTTAAAAACAGATATTTTGTGGTAAACTGATATTTATGTCCGCGCTGTGATATGAGATAAAGAAGATAAACTTTAACGTTCTTAGACGCAAATCCGTCCTGTAAATATTCAAGAATAAACAATGTACGAGTTCACTTTTATCATCGTACATTCAGCAATGATGGAACGGAGTGCAAATACTCGCATCTCAAGAAACAGAACATGATGTAGAAGCGAGTAATTGAACAAAATTAAAAGAATCTAAAGAAAAAAAAAACATATATGTATAATTTTGTTCTTTTCTACACATACAGACGTATTTTTTTTATTACTTTATAAAATTTAAAAAATATCATTTTGATAAACGAGCCTATTTTGTAGTTTCACTAAGCTACGATTTCATTTCGATGCAATTCACACAGTACAAATCTCACTGAACACAACACAATATTTGTATATCACGACATTGTTGAGTGTGTCATGCCATTCCTTGTTACGATTATTGGCATACTAAGAGACCGAGTGGATACAAAGAGACCGGAGTCCTCATCTGAATATTCGGCATTCGACCGCGTACGATA
The DNA here is from genome assembly GCF_001594065.2 of Cyphomyrmex costatus. NCBI lineage: Eukaryota > Metazoa > Arthropoda > Insecta > Hymenoptera > Formicidae > Cyphomyrmex > Cyphomyrmex costatus. The sequence goes on along the minus strand of NW_017278534.1, from coordinate 2,599,715 downwards.
TCTAGGCTGAAAGCGACGGAAGCAACGGAGGTAGAGGATCGTATATTCGGCTAGTAACTGGCGCACAGCTGGCGAGCCTTGCAAATTCACGGTATTCGCGAATCGGTGGAAGTTACCATGTACGTTTCTGGAGCTACGGTGGTGGTTTACGGGCACTCCAAATCAACGCGAAACAGGGTTCTTGCCAAGCCGACTCATCAGATTCCGGCGTTCCCCCAATCCAGGTCATAGGGGTTATTTTGAAATGGCAAAATTATTATTTCGCCTCGCTGTTTGAAAATTTCTGATAAGGGATGGATGCTGGCAGCTGATTCCGACAGTGCACGTTGTACGAATATACCTAGCTAACTAACCCATGCCTAAGCTAACCCGTAGGGCATAGTTCTCTAATGTACGTTAATTCTCTTAAGGTAATTACCATGTATACGCACATTCGCGTATTCACACGCAGCTGCGTACGCCACTTTACTTCGTAAACTGATTGTTCAACGCAACGCATAAACCACTTGATATCGACTATGAAACTACTTGACTCTTGTTGACTCTATTATCGACATCTACGAACGTCTTATTCGTATCCTTAAAATTCAATCATCCTATATTATTAATCTTGACACATTACACTTTGACACATACTTTAAACTTTGAACATACGACGGCGATCAATTTTCTTCGTGCATGCTTTTGACAACGACTTTTCACGTAAAGAAAATAGCTACCATTAATCGCGTAATGTAAATATTTTATGTTCTAAAAGCCGAGAGAAAAGTTTCGAGTGACAGAATGACTTTAAGTTTTCCAAGAATATTTTGATGCAACGATATATTCTGTCTAAAATGGATAAAATTATATTACTACGTATTTAATAATCACATATTGCAATAGAATAAATAATCTGAAATATAAGTTATGAATAAATAGGTTTTGCATTTACAGATTTTTTTATCGAGCTAACCTCTTTCGGCGTTACCGATACAAATCAGTTTTTTTTTCCATTATAATTATCGTATAAAGCGTATCTGCCAAAAATCACTATACATCACACATGCTTACATGAATCCTCCAAGTACTATCCGCAAGTGTCCTCAAACATGCACAACGGTTCATCGCAGAGCCGATGAGCTAGGTCGGTATCGAGTCCGAAAATATACGGCATCCACAAGAAGAAAATTGAACGAAGCGGAGGAACGTAAGGTAAATAAGAACCTCTACGAAATAACGGGACTCGTAGGAAAGCTCAGTCTCATCTCCCTTCGCTCCCGTTACCTTCCCGTTCTTCCTCCGTTGGCCCCCACGGTCCGCCGAGTATTATATTCTACCCACCGTGAGGATTCCCATTATCGAGAGCAGTCACGATGTATCGTCTATGGAAGAACCGACCTAAGACAGATCGTAGCGTATTTCACTTTCTTCCCGAAGGGCCCGCCAGATCTCCTCGTTCCCCTTCCATCGGGCTGTTTCTTCGGACAGATGATGCATTCAGAGATGGTTGCGGGGGAAGCGAGCGAACGCTCTCTCGCCCTCATGGACACGAGAGAGCCGTCTAATCGAAGGCGGAAAATCGCGATCGCATTACCCACGCCACTCCGCGACCGTGCACAGGGTTACTCTCCACGGTCCTCGCTGCGGTCACTCTGCGCAAAGGGCATCTCTGGCACGAGAGAATTATGGGATCAGATCAAAGGAATTACGAAGATAATTATAAAATACCGAGAATTTAAAAAAATATAAAAAATTGCGATAATTCACAACCTCTTCCGTTCCTGATTTCGCTGAGAAGATAGACATCAAATGTATACTGGTAAAAAAAACTTGGATCGGGAAAGAACTTCCGGGATTCGTTGCAGAAAAATACGGGAATTTCTAGCCTGTCGTCTGTTCCCGGAGAGTGCTGCGCTACCAAGGCTCGTTCCTAGATCCGCTGGTATGCGCCTCAATGGCAGATTGGCTCTCGCCCAAAGCCGCTCTCATCGTTCGTGCTAGCGTAACCGCGGAAATTTTTGCTTGATTAACGATATAGATTTCGATATTTTTCCGCGACCCCACCGTCCACCTTTGGCACCGAGATTCCTCTTGCGTGTCGACGTCCTTTACGGTCACCGTAGCGGGAAACCATGCCGACGGAAACTTACGATCGTGGCGCGAGGATAAGACGATCGTCGAGCAGTAACGGCGACGCGAGCGTTATGCGGAAGATCCGACGCGGTAAGGATCCTCCTCCCCTCCAAAGTGCGCGCGTGTAATGTATCCCCGTTATAAGAAAATATTTATCTCGTTACGTAACACGGATACCCTTCAACGAGACCCTCGACGTTCCTCGCCTTGTAGACCCAACTGTACTCATAATTATATGGTAATAACGCGCGCTTTATTACAACCGTGGCTACACGATAACAAGTCCAGCAAAGGGCCGTGGAAAGGACAATACCGTGGCGCACTTAGGTTCACGTGTTCAGCGTGTTCGAAGAGTCATCGCCGACGTTCATCGCGTAAGGAACGGGACACGATATGCTCGTAACTGCTTCTGAAAATAGCTTCCCCCTTCTTCTTCGAAGCGTATAAATACTAGTGTGTAATGTCTTCAGGGGGTACTAGTATCGTGAAACACATATTGTAAAGGCGAAAAATTAGTGAAGATATATCATGGCGAATTTATATCGCGCGTTTGAGTAACGTCACCATTGCGGACGATGAAAATGTAGATGTACACGCGTACATTTTTATACCGTTAACCAGACGTTATCCTATCGCTAAGTATTCCGCTCGCGGTTTCTGCCAACAAGCGGAAACGTGCGATATCGTATTCCTGGATTCTGAACAAGACGTGACTTCATGGAGGTGTTAAAGTTCCTCCTGTAGTTTGTTATGTCCTTTACTTGAACTACGTTCATGATCAGAGTGATAATGAGTACCACGTAGACGTGATTATGAAACGTCACATATGGAAAGCAAAATGTTTTTTATGTTAATTTCGAGAATGTTATTTATGTTATAATAAGAAAGTTATATTAAGAAAAAATTGCAAAAGCGTGATACGCTTCTGAAAAATTAATGATAATATTCACTTTTATAGCACACAATTAAAATAAACTTTTTTCTTTCCTTTTTTTTTACTTTATCTTCTTGTAAAAATACATAATTAATAAAATAATTTTAACATTAATAAGATGCTGTTTTGTTGTTAAAAAGGAAATGTGCGCACAATGTGTACATAATTTTCGAATTTATGAAGAACACGTATATAAAATTATAACAGAGTCGCTACAAATTCCACACCTTAATATTCTGTAACTTTTCCCTGATTTTCAGACAACATGGATTATTCCTGATTTTCAATAACATTGTGAAACTTTTAGTATTTTCGTCCTGGTTTAGAAACCGATAAATTTTTTATTGAGAGCGCAATTTAACGTAGCAACGTAAATTACTATTAATGATGTTGACACTGTTTGCATTTAATTGTTAAATTGATAGTATTCCAAAATTGCGTAGTACAAGACCGTAATGTACGTATATTAAATTTCTTTAAACTAAGAAAATTTTAATTTTTCAGAAAATTTCCTGACTCTTCCCTTATTTTCCTAATCGTTTTCGATTTCGCTGAACATCCAGTGTTTCGTAGCAACCCCGTATAATATAAATATTTATGAAAAATGATTTATGAAGATAATAAAATCTCTGATAATAAGAGGTAACACACAAAGGAATTTCCAACCAAACGAGCAGTCACAAAATCATTCGAGGAAACGACAGGAAATTTACGAAATGTCGCTCGCATAGCGTTGATGAAACCTGGCATGGAACGTGCAATCGCTCCGCCGCGCCGGCAGGACGAATTGGCAGTCTGGCGCTGCGATACGAAGCGCGACAACTAAAGAGCGACCATAGACATGACAAAAACGGCCGGCGCGAAAACAGGGAAAGGAAAATAGGAGCGGTGCTTGCCGCGCGCGCGTTTCATCATTCCCGGTGGACGACATGCAGGAATGCATACGCGCCGCGGGCCAAGCTGGACGCGTGTTTCACGCGCGCTAACGACGCGCTTAGCTCGCGCTATTCTTTCGCGATTATTATCATTGTCGTCGTTAAAGATAACATCGTAATTGCACGTCTACTCGGTTTTTGCATGATAGGCTTTGCGTAGATGGCGAAAAAGCAAGAATTTTCACGCGAGCGACTATTCCGCCGACACACACACACACACACAATATTCCAGTAAATAACCGACACACACACACACACACACACAATAATCTAGTAAATAAAAAATAAATACACAACAATGGCCGGTATTCTTAGTTGATTCTTATATTCGATGTACTGTCTTAACCTTTAACTGACGTAAAGAAACTCCTATTATACCTTTTTGGTGTTCAAACTCTTAATTAGTTATTTTTAATCGAAACTAATAATAAAAACTAAAAATTAATTATTGCATTAGTCCTTATTTCGCTTTAAAGCATGTTAATAGATTCTGTTAGATGTGAAGAATTCAATACGAGTCCAACTGACTCACGATGACATGCAATTAAAGGTTAAGATGTCACAGGGCAATCAAAGGGTTATATTGGAACTTTAAGATGGTCTTAAAGTAAGAAAGTAAAAACGGGCTATAAATACCACCCAATGAGCAATTTCGCTACCATCGTTTCTTTATTGACTCCTTTCCCATAGTGTTATTTGCAATCGATCGAATAGTGATCGATAAGACGGAATATCTGCAGCGTGCCGAAGGGCACGTTACACATAAGAATATATTTATGTGTGTAGTTACACTCTTCGCGTTGCTATTGTATACTAGCCTGTGCTTTCGCTGCTTATTCTTCCCTCTCACCACTTTCTTAGGTAGCGCTCTTCTACGATACTTATTTCACGATGGACGGAGCCAAGTCAATGGCGAGTGGCCCCAGCGGTAAAGAAAATACACACTCGTCGCGTATACACGTACAGTAGCCCGCGGTGGGATTGCGGCTTTTATTGCGTTTCAAGGTTTGTTAGCATTGGCCCGTGGCAAAACCCGTTCCCCCTTCGGATCTCTCTATCCACTTTATCATCTATCTTCATTTCTTACTTACATTCTAATGGCACGACGTTCACTCGATCGCTTTACTTTACGGATGTACAAATATTCGAAAGATGAAATTAAGTGATCCACGACACACCCGTTTGAATCTGACGTTGCTCAGCTTCCGAACTATGGATTATTAATCTTATCAGCAATAAGAGCGTGTATCGAGCAATTCGCGTATCTGGTACACTGCATCCCACTGCACGCGTGGCTATACAATATATGTAGGTACATACACGTGCATTTGTCGGTGTACGTACAAGTGTAGGTGTAGTTTCTCGCCCCTATATTGCACAAATAGTATTGAACGACTCGTCTGAACGTGGCGAAGAGAGATAGAGCTGTATGGTTGCGGATATAGAGGAGATGTAGTAAGGAGGACGAAGGACGAAACATGCCGTTTCATTTGTTTGGTGTTCCTCCGGGGTATTAGAGAACGTGCCGGCGATACGTGGTATCCGTATAGACACTACTACCTAATAGAAGCAAAGCAATCTGATGAAACCAATAAGCGTGAAGGAATGCGGGCGCCTTTCCCTCTTGCCTTCGTTGTCTCCCCTTCTGTACAGTGCTTCTTCTCGCCTCCACCGAGGCGCTTCGTACCTCCGTCTGTTCCTACAAACCCCCGGCCTTCCCCGTGGCTACCTTCGCCAGCGATCTTCTTATTCCGATCTCAGAAGATCGAATATCTGTGCAAACTTAACGGAGGCGGGATAGATGGACGACGGCAAATCGAAGAGGTGCGAGGGGAGGATAATCACATGGTTCGTGTCAACTTGGGTAACAATCAGGAGGGAAGGTCCAATTTGGCGGAGAATTTTCGTATGAGCAATGGGATCACGTTGGTTAATTAAACCGGACGAAGATTAGCGGGGGGAGACTTTACATTGCGTCCTGAGAATTATTCGTTTTGCATGGACTTACAAATTATCAGATAAACCGCCTGTAAGAAAAATAATACGTGATATTCGAGAAAAGATAAGCTCGCTTATTTGACAAAATCTTTTTCATAATGAAAATATCGAAATCGCTTATTCGATATTGATTGAAGATTACGCTAATCATCAAATTGATTTAACAGACGTAACGTACGTAATACAAAGACGTGGAAAAATATAACCAACAGCGCGCGCGATTACTGTGCCTGTCGTTTCCTTTTATCCGTTCGAATCCGGGATTAATCTCTCGTTTCTTTGTTAAAAAAGTTCTTTTACTATTCGATGTAGCCGTTCCTCGAGTAGAGTAAAGGGCAAAAGAAATAAGATAAGGAACAGAATATAGAGGCCGGGTAGCTTCCTGTCTCCAGAATATACAGGAACTATCTTCCCTTTATACTCCTTCGTTCTTCAAGAATGGCATTTTTTATGCGCTTCAACTGAGATTCGCCCCGTGTTATCTTCTTCGCTACGATATAAAAGGCTTACATACATGAACATGTATTTTCGTTTCTCGATATTATTTAATAATGTCTCAAAAAAAAGTCTTTTATCCTTATTCATCAGAGACTTTTCTCACTCAGTTATACGTATATTTTTTCAATTTTCAATGATATGATTGTCTGTTCCTACGTTGCAAGATGAAAATCTAACGAATATAGTTAGGTATATATTTCCTTTCTCTTTTATGGTTTCTCTTTTCTTATGTAGGTTCTCTTTTGAAAACTGTGATCTTTGAACACGTTAACAATGCTCAGAGGAAAAAATCAAAGCTGTAATACTTCGTAGAAATATAATATTATATATATTGTGTGTGTGTGTGTGTGAATTTCGCAACTAACGAGATTAAATCTGCAAGATTTAATTGCTTCAGTACATTGCGAATCGAGCGAAATAATGCGTTAAGTAATATCAGTATGCATTTTTATACAATAATATAAAGTATTACATAATAAAAAAGTATAAAAATATTGTTAAAAATCGTTTCACGCGCGCGTGCGATGTCTGAAATTTCTAATATTTGTTTTAATTCATGATACCTGATAAGATAATATCGTAGAAGACATATCTCTTCCACATGATGGTCATAGGGATAATATATATTGAAACACGTTTGCAATCTAACTTCAGTGAATAGATGATAGCATGGTCTAATTGGTCGACGTGCGCCGAAGGCAAAGTAGCTATACACTTCTTCGATGCTGTCGCGTTGAATAATAACGGTTACAATACTCTCTATATGATTGTCTTGCATATAGCACAAAAGATACAGTAGCGTCATGTTGATTTCGATATAAAGATAATATTTTCAAAAAATTTTAAACATATAAATATTATAAATAATTTTGGTTGTGGATCTATAAGTGTTCTAAAAGTAATACAAGAGTGTCATTTTAATTTTATTATTCAACGCGTATCTGTAAATATCCTGTCCCTTATTTATAGAATTCAGTTATTATTTTTAAATAATGTTTTACAATTTAATAAAACGATTGATTTTTGCGCGATATTAAAATTGATATACATTATTTTGTTAATTTTACTTTTGAATGCTAATTAAATTACTGTATGGTATTAAAATATCCATTCATGTTTTTATTAACGTGGAGAACGCGACGCGTCAGTTTGATTAAACATGTGTAAAAGGGCACGCGGCTGCCCTGATTATTCTCCTGAATGGCGGACATAAATCGAACTTCGAGACTTCAGTGTAGTTACGCACCGATCATATTAACGACCATTCTGCCGTATTTCCTGCGTGCTTAAAGTGCCGGCAGCAGCGCGAGACGCGGCTCGAGAGCTCGCTCGGCATCGCCGATACAGTGTAATTTCACGGTGCCGTCGATGCAATTCGCGCTTTCGATATGCCACAATTTCTGCGCGAACCGTTATGTGAATTACGATGTGGGTAGGAAACCCGCTTTGAATGGGGAGCACGGGGTTCCCCGGATGCAAGCGTGAGCAACAACACAACAAACGCGGACAAATGTAACGCTCACGTAGGGCACGTTTGCCGTGAACTATGCTGATGCAAACTGGTCGCGTGTTGAGAAAGGAACACTGCGACAAAGAACCCGCGCGATGAGCTATGTACGTCGTGGCTAGATAGAGGCGTTTATTTTGCCGTGAATTTTCTGAGAGTACTTATTGTTAGCAGAAGCTGAATAATGCAAAAAATAAACTGTTAACTGTGTATAGCGTGTTTATTAAAAACTTTAGAAATATACCGTAAACACGATAATGAACGTAACAATAATTAACGAGGTAATAAAGAAAATAATGAGAAAGAAAAAATACATTAAGAAAAAAAAAGTTGAAATATTTGCATTTTTTAAATATTTATTAGTCATCTAACAAAATGATTGTGATGATGAAATATACGTACACATTTTTATGAAACATGTCTCATTAATTATAAAAAAGAAAGTAAAATTTATTTGCTAGGAATAAATTTTCGTCGTATCTGAGTGAAGATTTACTTCAGTGAAATAAACATTATCTGACAAAGAAATTTTTAAGTATCTTTTTCTTAGTATAGCACTGGAGGCTAAATCTAACGAGGTTCGTGATGAATAAAGTTTTAGCCGTGAATAATAATCTTCACAAAGACGTAAGACGTCAAAAAGCTGTCTTGCAAGTCTGGCGTATCAACTGACAAATGCAACTGGAAAAATCAGACGACACTCTCAGCAGATACATTCTATATTGCAAAAAGAGAAAATATCTCTATATTCTCCATCGTGCCGTAAGAACCGCACATGCAATCGCATCGTTCTCTTTTCCGCATTGCGGAGACAAGAATAATCGTGTTTTCGGATCTTTTTTGAAGTAAAAAGCTTTCGCTTCGTTCCCGCATAGTCGGCCGTCGTCTGTCGAGAATGGCCAAACCGTAACGCGAAAGACGGTTACTCCTGATTGTATCACGGTCGTACGGAGATCGACGTACTTCAGGGATCGCTTCTCGTAGTTTCGTCAGAGGTAATCACGTCGCTACGTTCGTCCCGCTGAGAACGGAATACAGATGAAAGGGAAATTCATTCCATCGGTCCGACAGGTAAACTTAGCAAATAAACTTCGCCCTTGAAACATCCTCGCTTTACATCACGGCCTTTGCTTTCTTTTTCCCAGGAAATTCATAATACACCGAACTCCTACGGGGAGTATGCTGATTTTACGAGCGCACTGTTATACCCGGCGTCGGGTAATATTTTTCGAAAATTGTCGGAGCCGTAAAGCACGTAATCGCGACTCAATTTTCACTTTGAAAGGAACGCCCATACTTCGCTCTTTTTTCTTTCATTCTTTTATATTTTTTCCCCTCTCTTCATTTCCTTTTTTCCTCCTTTTACCCACGATCCTCCTCGATATGCATCTTCTCTATATTTAATCGCGTAGGTACATCCTGCTGCCTCATCATTATTTCATACTTTGCACGTTACTTTCTCCCGCCTTCCCTTTTTACACGCTTTATTAAATGACGTCTAACTATACCGACGGCAATCTTCTACACTTGTGCGATGGATTACGATCTCCTTAACTGAAAGATCGCTACAGGAATGGGCAGTAGAAAGCTTATTCACAAGATATTATGAAATTATCGTCACTAACTGTCCCATCAAAAAACAATTAAATAACAGTTATTCGTAAATTATATAGTTAAATATTAATATATTTCAAGGCGTTATAAATTATACTGTTCTTATATTCGTCTGTAATATTTATATAATAGTAATATTCTCAATTTATCTTAGAAAAATAATTCAAAAAATATTGAACGAACAAAATACGAAATATTTGAATGATGTAAATATCTTTAATAAATTTTATTATATACTGAGAATAATGATTTGGTTAGATTAAACAGTAGGTAATTCTGGTGGAAAATGGATGAATCAGAATTTTCTGGTTAAATCTTCTAGAATTCTAGTTGAGATAACTAGAATTCTGATTGCGTGTGATATATTATAATTATTCTGATAAAACTGAGAATTCTGGTAGATTTTACAAGAAATATTGTATCACCTAAAATTTTGTTATCTCAATTAGAATTCTAATAAAAGCCAGAAAGTTCTGATTCGTCCATTTTTGACCGGAATTTTTTTCAGTATATTTATATCCAATATTTATTTATGAGAGAAATAGTGATGGCCAAAATTCGAGGCGTAGAGAAACGAAAGAGTAGCGAATTCACGTTAGTTGAAAGGGTAGGCGGGAAGGAAGAACGAGCGACGAAGACGCGTGTCACACATCATCGTGCAAACAAGCGTAGAAAAACGCCCTTGAAGTCAATTCGGTGCAGCAAAGGCGAAGGAGAACGAAGCACAGAAAGGACGTTCCGTCAGTCGTGGATGCATTACCTTCCGCCAGGCGTCTTTTACGACTTTTTAGGAAGTCACAACAAAGTTCGACAGCGAGAGTTTCGCACAATGGCTCTTTGCAATCGTTCCCGCCTTCTTTCGTCGAACCTCTCGTTCCTCCCGTACAGACATCCCAGGCATTGTCTTCGCGCATCGTCGGTTGTCCGCGCCATTCCGGTAAATACCGGCCGGTCGACACCAAATCCTTTGCGCCGATTATACTCAATAAAGTTTTCGAGTCGCTCGTTAAACTGCTTTGAGATTACTGCGGCGCGGCCGTAAATGAGTTTCGGGATTTAATTTTGTTAAGAATAGTGGATATACGCTCGCTCGCTCGCTCGCTCGCTCGCTCTCTCTCTCTCCAATTCAACGTGGCAAAATGGGGTTACGAAAACGAACTTTCGAATCTATGTATCGAAATCGTATTTTTCTACCTTCAAATAGTTTCCGATGATAAAAGTAAGTCCGGAGGGCATTCAGAAATGTAACTCGAAATATATACAATAAAAATGTCATAATATCATAGATATTGAGAATTCAATGGGCAACGATTAGTTTGCAACAGTATAGATTCTGTCGTATAGATTTATAATAGATAAAAAAATATGTTGTAAACATAATATAAATTTAATGTGACATTAAGTGACGTTACTACGTATTTTGATGATGGAAATTTATAAAAACTTTTTGCTGGTGTTATTAATTTTTATCGATACTGTATATGTATGTAACGCAATTTCTATATCATCTCATAAATCAAATTTGTTTCATATTTATATTACTAATTACGCGTATCATGTATTTATATTATATTAACAATTACATATTTCATTATTGCAATTTTTTTTATTTAATCGCTCCATTATTTCGTTTGGTAGAACTGATTCGATTAGACAAAGATTCTGAAATTTCTACTTTTAATTATCATGCCCTAAAAATTATATTCACTTATCTATATTTTAAGCGATCATTAAACGCAGACAGTGAAAAGAGAGTCGTATCGGTGACTCGTTACAAAACGCGCCCGCAAACACTTCTCACGCTCTAAAACGCGCGTTAGCCACGTTTAAAGGCGCATATAAACTTCGCGCGGCTCTACGTTTCCTTTTATTTCGCTCGATAATTTCACATATTTCGCTCGCGACTCGCGGTTAGCGCGGGCCGTAAAAGTGCCGGGGATAAACCGGTACATCTTTCCCGCGCAACCCAGCGAGAAATATCTCTTTCGTTGCATCGTGTCTCGACGAATGCATAACCGGCAGATTATGGAAACGGCGCCGAGCGGGTTGTACGACGTTGAAGCGACGATAGAAAAACGTGCGTCGTCGTGAACCATCGAGCGCGTCGCGTTTGCGGATTCACCATCGGCACCATTAGATAGCCCTAACTCCCCACGAGAGTCTCTCGATGTTGACCGATAATAATATTCCATTACAGCGCAGCAAGACCGTACATTACCGGTCGTCACGCGGACTACCTTCGCGTCCACGACAGCGATAGCATCTACATGAGGCGTTAATTACGTACCATCCTACCGCGTTACACTGGCACTCGAGATATCTCGCGGTAGTCAAACAAAGATGGGAAATCGTCAACCCGTTCTCTCTTCTTCTTCTTCTTCTTTCCTCCTACTCATCGCGCTCCCTCGGAGGACTGCCGTCCCTTCGCGGCTCTCTATTGCGGGACGCAAACATGAGATCAAATTCCAACGTTTATTCAGACCTGCCGCTGGCGTACGATCGCCTCTGATCCTTTCTATCTCGCACCATTGCAACATTGCGAGATAGAAGGAAGACAGATGCGTCGAGGAGGTATGAGGAATCGTCTGTAACGTTCAACGTATAACCGTCTCGAACGACATTTTCAAACCGGTATCCAATGTTCCGCGATGAATCGAGCTCAAGATGATCGAGATAGTTACAGATACGAGTAAATAATACATCTCAAATGGATCTATCATACATCATGTCGATAAGTCTTTAATTTTTTTTTCTCAATACTAAGCAAACTGCATTAAATAATAAAGAACTCGACTCTTTATTAAGTAATAAAGAATTGCTCTTAAATTCGATGGGGTCTTAATCGTATTTTTCGTTTCTCTTTGTAAAACTTTTTACATTTTGCAATATCTCCTTTATGTGTACTTCCTAAGAATATCAAAAATATTTCTCAACTAAGGAAAATTCGCACGTACATTCCATGCAGTATTCAAGAATTACGAATGAATACATGTCTCGTGCTTTTGGTTCTAAGACGTATAGAGTTACCCATTTCCGCACTTCAACTACTGAACTAACTTATGCTTCGTGTAACGCTGCAACACTGTTATGAACACATTCTGTGCGTCAATTGGCTTGATTCCAATGCGTGTGTAGAATAGGCAATCTACGTATTTCAATTATAAACTCAGAGCTACATGAGATATAGCATGTATGCACGATCCGAGGATATTCTACGTTTTATTTAAGCGCGATACGAAGATACGTGAGAAATAGATGATTTATAAACTCTAACGAAACGTCTATTATTATACATACATATATCACCGATTGCACGTACACTAGTATACAATTCTATTAATGAACGTTCTGTTTTCCGAAATCGAATATATTTTTACACACAACGTGCGAGCGAATTTCGGATACTATTATTTAAACCTTTCTCGAGATTGCGATTAAAAAGACGTAACTAACGGAATTAATTTAACGTGGACTTTATGCGACATTCTAGCGACAACCAATGCATGGAAGAAATAGCAAACCATCGGACGAGAAAATAGCTAGTGACAGATTCAGTCGATGGAAAGGAATTGTGCAGCAAGGTGTCGGAGCATTTTACCGCAAGAAGAATATAGGAGTTGTACGGTTTTCTCTCCTTTTGCGGCGATTTCAGCAAGTACTGTCAGCTCAAGTGACTAAAATTCCTTTGGATCATTCGTAATTTAAAGTGTATGTGCGTTTTCACAGTTAGAAGTATATCTTTTTGTTGATTTTATCGATAATGAGATAGAAACGTTAATTAGATAGGTGAAATAATATTTTGAGTGCGATCAGATTGAAAATCTTGATCGCTACTTGTCTTTGTTGTAGTGAGAGATGATCGTTAGGCGTACCGGTAATAAATTCCCAAATATCTAGGATCAGGTAAAACCCCGGGATTACAAAGAGCAGTCGTAAACTTGCTCGGGTGAACTCGAGTAATGTTACCTTATCTGCACCTAGAGCGATTCTCATTAACCCGCCGCGCCGTTGCGCCATTACGCGTCACGGAGAGTCTCGCTTTTCCTGGACGAAAAGTTAGACATATTTGGTATTAAAATACTTATGCATCACTTACCGCTGTTGTCGTAACGTTCGACCCTCGTTGAAGTTCCTTGATCCTGCAACAAAAAAAAGACAAGTTTTAAAAGATACGTTGAATAAACTACAGAGTACTTATAGTTTCTTACATATTGTAAGTTTCGCAACATTTCTCTTGTTATACAAGAAATTTTGAACGATCACTTATTATGTTCGCGTATAACCAATAATCTAGAATTAAACACGTGGAGAATAGAAATTTTCATTTCTTCTCGCACGTGCACGTGTGTGTGAGACAAACTGCAATTCAGACTGCGGCTGGAAATATTCAACTCTGCAAACGCGTAAAAATTCAAACTCTGTCTTATCAAAGTAAGGAATAAGCGACGTCGGTGCGCGACCGCTGGTGAACTTTGCGATATGACATATAGTCCTCATCTTACCGTCGTGGTACGCGAACGCGGGGTACCGAATTTAAATTCTTTTCGCAGTTTCCCGAGAATCCGCCGTAGAAAACGAGCGATGGTGAACGAGGTAGGGCGTGCATGACTGCAGAGAGAAATATTAATTCCAGGTCTTTCTCTCACTCGCTAAGAAGGTGCGGACTGTGTGCGCTACTCATATTCCGAGTACGTAGTGGTAACGGACCCATGAGAGCTAGGTCGGAGGTAGAAGGACGAATAAATTTCCGTCCTGTGAGTCGGTAATGGAAGAAATGGCGGGGCACGCGTGGTCGGGTTAACAACGCGCACGAGGGTGGATTGTTAAATCGGGGTAGGCCCGGACGCAACGTGAGCACAGCTGCTCGCATGGAAAACACGCGCGATCTTATCGACGTTTCCAACGAGAGACGTGGCCGTCAAGCAATAGACGACAAACTAATCAAATGTCGAATAATGCCTTACTTCGTCAAATGTCCATACAACATTAACAATATAATAAGCATTGATAATTGCTTAGCCTTATTTAAAACTGAAAATGTACTTTGCGCGCAAAAAGTAAATTTAATAATAATAATTTAATTTAAAGTAAAGAGAAATGCAAATTTTTTAATTAAAATATTTTTTTGTGTCAACATAATTTTACAATAATCTTGTTACAGTAATTTTTTGAATTTTCTAATTTACGTAATTTTTTTTTTTAACAGTCACATGTCAAAGCAACGCGTACTGGTCTTTCTGGGATTGATCTTCTTCAATCACGTATCACTATTTATTCTTTGAATTTCACGGAGGGAATCGAAGCGATGATCAAATATCATGGAATGTCAATGCAATTGCATCGTGCCGGCTCTCTCATTCGACTGCAGTACGCGTGTGCTGCACGTACACGGCAAAGGACGCAGAAATGCAGCGGCACGATGCGGTCAGATTCGCGAGTAGTTTCAGCCGATTGCTGACCGCGTACATTTTGCGGACAATGCTTTCCGGGAAACGCATCCTGGATCCAGTTTCCTCCGCGAGAATGCAACGCGGGGATGAACGGTCGAGGAGATAGCGCCGGCCCCCTGCACATCGGCTGCATCGTCATTCGATGCGTAACTACATCCAATTGCTACCCGACAAACCTTCCTGGGAATTCAGCGAGCCGTGGCGCAGCCGCGGTGGTTACATCGTGGCAGAGGTAGACGAGCCGAGAACCGTGAGGAGCGACGATGGCAGAAGGAGAAGGTGATGAACGTAGAATAAGAGAGGCATTATACGCCATGGTTTATTGCACAAAGTGCAGCAAGCAGCTTGGCGCTGCCATTTGCCAAGTGACATATGCTCGGAAAGAGAGGCCGCTCGGACGACAGAGCGGAGGATGTAAAATCCATCACTATCGTATCAACGAGTGACTGGTTGGTACGACGTCGCTAATGTTGTCGCTGATGTCGTCAATGTCAATATCGACGATATCAGCGACAATATCGGCGACGTCGTCGTCATCATCATCAACTTTTCTTCCGACGACACCTGGGCATCTTTATTCTACTCTACCCGCTGGTTCTTTCAAGAATCTTACTATCATCCCAACTAACTTCCTCCTTCGCCATTCAATATCTCTAACGGCACGTTACATAAACTATCAACGCCTCGACGTAACAACCAACTTTATCGCCACGGTCGCGCGGTTTGTCATTAACGATTTTACTGTTAAACATGCGTAAGAAACCACCAGTTATCTATACGAGCCTCCAAGGCGTTGCGATGTGTTATATCACCGAGCAATTATTAACTGATTGAAATTATTATTGTACGGTCATAAAGCGGATATCCTCGCTCGGTTATAAGCCTCTTTTTTACCTGGCACGATGAGACGCCGCGCCGCCAAGCTGGTGCGCGCCTCGCGAAAGGATCGTAAAAAGGAGCGGGAGACTGCAGTACAGAACTTGATCATCAGACCGTCTCGCGTCCCTCTCGATCTATTATAGTAGGCTGTGGTATACATATAGCATGGCATGGCGTGGCGTGGCATGATCACGGTGTGGTCGTGCGCGACGAACGGTATGGCACGCTTCCGCGGTAACTCCATAGCGCGGTTATTATAAATTCTCTAAGAGTAAGCGCGGAGTAGGTAGCCACGTAGCCTACGTACTTAGATAATAGTCTGAAACAAGTACCGCCGCGGAAAGGGCGAGGTCAGCTTGTCTGTCGCATATTAAAGACACCAAGGGGCTTGTATCTTCCCTGCGCGTGAAGGACTAGGAATGCACATACGTGGTTGCGCCCAGCCGTAAGTGGCTCGTATATTCGACGGACGGCCGCCGCGCCGCGCCGTGCCCCTGTATCGATGGTCAGGCGGAAGAAGTTGGCCCCGCTCCACCACCACGATACGGTCTACCGCGGCACACGGACTCACGGGCGGCGCGAGTAAATTAAAGGAGCTCTCGCGACAAGCGCATTGTTACACAGCTTGATATATGATACGTCGTTCGCCACGCGAGACGGTGGAGACTCCGTAAAATGCAACATTATAAAACACACGTAATTGATTTCGCATATGATAATCGCCAACTCCTAATTATCTGGATTTCCCGCCACGGGCAATTCTCGTTTTAATTACATTTTCTTGCTAAAGGAGATAATACCACTTTGTTGTTTTACGACGTTAAAAATCGCATTATTAGCACGTTGATTAGAGTCCTTTAGTTATGCGTACTCGTAATTGCATAGCTGTTTACCGGTGCTTTACCGTTTTAATTTGCTCAACCGAATTACGAACGATCTTACCAAGTAAAGCTTACAGTATAAGCGCACAGAATTTCGGCGTAAATTGGTCGTGCGAAACACGCACAGAACGCCGTATTGTCCTATCACAGTTTGCAAGTAGTTTGTAGATAATTAACGTCATGTGATCCCTGGGAAGCGCCTTATCTAGCCACGTTATCGGTCAAAGTGCACTGAGTAGACGCTTTGTTTCTCTCGGGAGTTCAATACTGTCAAGGGAAGTATACATCGGTGGTTGACCGTAAAATTAGTGGAACGTCTTGGTAACTTGCTCCAAGTAAAATCGAATCTGCTTCACGTACAAGTGCCGAATTACGTCATAGACTACGAATACGTACGATTAAATTCGCAAGCCGGAGAAGCAGCGAGTGAGAGAGAGAGAGAGAGAGAGAGAGAGAGAGGAGCGAGGATTTAACAGCGACAGGCAGATTACCTACTTATCTTAGAGCTGAACGGGGAATCGAAACATGTCTCATCCTTCTCTCCCGATCGGCCATTAACCAATACGAGCGTTTAGCGACTACCACCCATTGATCGTTGAAAAATCCCCGGCGCTATCGTCTGTTTAACGCGATTAAGGATTAAACCACTTATCCGGCGGCGAACTAGCAAGACTGTTAAAACGAGGAGGGTAAAGGATTTTCAGAGGAAGACACAGCGATATTTCACGCGAGAAATTTCGAGCTGGGATATCCGCGGCGGCGTGTCATTCTCGTTATCTTTACTCTTCTTCCTCTCTTCTATCTCTGCCATTCTCGGACCAATCATAAGGCAAGCACTGGTGCGTGAAATTTCCATAAAAACCGTAGGCCACATAAAATGTTCGTACAAAGGACTGCTTTATGAATTCACGCGAGATCTGTCCAGTCGAAGCGCGTATAATATGCACCTGCTGCAATCGTCAAATGAGCTACGTGCAATCGTTCGTTCTAACCCCTATTCAGGAGTCACGTTCCTATCGAATATTCGCCTGAATTCACGTTTTATTGTCCGAGACTTAATTTTCCTGTGACTGAACCGGTAACTTCCTGGACCGAACATAACCACGTTATCGTTTCCGCGTACAATTTTGCGGACCGAATTCCAAAAGACATTTACAAAAATGCAGCGATTCGCGCGGCATTTGGATAATCGTATACATTTTTTGAACAATCTCCAAGCAAAGTTGTGCTAATTCAATTACATTGTATTTCAATTACGTAATTTAATTACATCGTAATTCAATTGCGTTGTAATTGAATCATATAATTCAGATTTCAGAGTTGGACATATTATTGATTAATAAATGTAATTAATTACCCTTATAAAAATTTTTTACCATTTTTAGCCCGTTTTTAGCCCGCGCGAACGGTTAGCTTGAATGGTGAAAACATGCATTTCACTCAATGAGTACGACTCCATTTTTAGGTTCGCAAACAAGAACTTTTCCGTAAAAATGAGTGGTTAAAACTGATTACACTCATGCAGGACACGAATGGTAAAAATTTATACATTATGAATATTTTTCAGTGGTAAATACGTGCTGTGTAAATTTGAAGTGAAAAAACGTATCTTTAGCTACTAGTGTGAAATCTTATTTAGCACTCACAAATACTTACAGCAGATAAACGAGTATTGAAAACAGACAATCCACTCAAAAATACTCATAGCGGAAAAACGAATATTGAACGGACGATTCATTCAAAAA
The DNA here is from genome assembly GCF_001594065.2 of Cyphomyrmex costatus. Taxonomy (NCBI): domain Eukaryota; kingdom Metazoa; phylum Arthropoda; class Insecta; order Hymenoptera; family Formicidae; genus Cyphomyrmex; species Cyphomyrmex costatus. The sequence goes on along the minus strand of NW_017278534.1, from coordinate 2,581,159 downwards.
TATTCATGATTATACTCGCATATTGGACGTTTGTCGTTCATCAGCGAAAAAATGAGAGTTTTGAAAACGGATAATTTCCTCAAAAATACTCATACGCATACTCGTTTATACTCGTTATCGTTCCTTCCGATACATCGCGAATGCTTGCGAGTGCAAGAAACAGGGAGGAACGGGCTAAAAACAGTCCATATGAGGGTCAAAAAAGGTGAAAAATGTTTATAAATGTACGATTATACATTTACTTTCATTACAATTACATGTAATTATATTTACAGTAAATGTTGAGTTATGAGGGTCAAAAAAGGTGAAAAATGTTTATAAATGTACGATTATACATTTACTTTCATTACATGTAATTATATTTACAGTAAATGTTGAAATGTGCAATTACATTAATTCAGTTATAATTGTAAATAATTGCATACGATTACTACTTTTACAATTACACTTAATTCCAAGAGCATACGTTTCCGCATTTCATTAATAAATGGCGCACAGATGTTAAGTTCGGTTTTTTCGATTCTCTGAATAGGAAGAATGCTTTGAAGTTATATGGGTAGTGCGACTTATTTTGTCTTCATATGCGACTTATTTTGTCTTCATATACGGGAAATCTGGAGATCTCTCCGTGATATTAATGGCTGAAAGTCTCATGAAAAGCATGCCTCACGCTGCTAGGCCATAATAAAGTAAATTGGACAACTTACAAAGTAAATGCATTTTAATTTATTGAATTTATTAATAGATCCGAATCAAGTTTTTAACAATTCTGTGTTTTTCTTTTTTAGCAAAAACAGCCTTGTAGAACTGACTGTATTTCAGATTTCACACACTAAATTTTATTTCCATTCTATTCTATCCGCCGTAATCTAAATGTAATCTGTGCAAAAATAATAATCAATTATATACCAATTACAGTAATTGTAATTGTCTGCAATTATTTTTCGTAATTACTAATTATAATTGAAAATTTTAGCAATTACAATCACTATTTATTGTAATTGCAGAACACAATTACAATTATTCTTCAATGTAATTGTAATTGTAATTCAATTATTAATTATATTAATTATAATCTGCCCAAGTGCCCTCTGTCTCCAAGTATATTCCCGTTACGTCGACAGATATCTTACGTTAATGTTAACGTTACACTTGATTTCAATATAGGCTTTTACATTTTAAAATATAATAACACGATTTTGGAATTTAACAGAAGCAGCACATTTTGTTTAAAATAAAAATTATGTAAAAAACTATAGAATAATAATTCATTTATCTAGATTGTCGTATTTACATAGTCTCGAAAATGTAAACTACAATTGAGAATATAATATTGTAAAATTAATATTAATTAGCACAAAATTGTGTTAAATATAATGAAATTACATGGTTATACATCTATACGAACACAAAATTTATTTCCTCCTGAATTTATTAATAATAATATAAAATATATAAGTATACAAGTAAAATCACGCATATATGCGAAAGGTAGGCCAACATTCCAGATCGTATATTGGAACTGTTACTTTGTAATGAAGCATTTGTGATCTACAGACTTAAATGATAGTAATGCAGCAGTTGGTTGTGCGACCACATAGCAAAAATATTAATTAACCACAAACCGCACGTCGTAAAGATCGTGGTCAGAGTTGATATGTAGACTGCGGTATGTAAGCAATAGTGCCATTCGTTGACCTACCCAGAAATCTACCTAGCCTGAGGTCGTCACATAACTGAGTTGCCACAAATTCCTTGTCATAAAATTCCATATCCTTTTCCCTAATTTTCAAAGAAAATTCCATAATTTTCTCTAAACTTTCAACAACATTTTGAAATTTTTATTATTTCCATCCTAGTTTAGAGAAACCGTTAAATATTTTATTGAGAGAGCAATTTAACATAGCAATATAAATTACTATCAACGTTGTTGCTTGCATTCAATTAAGTTGATAATATTAAAAAAAAAAAACTGTATATGTGATATGTAAGTATTAAATTTCTTTAAAACCAAGAATTTTAATTTTCCGAAAATTTTACAAAATTCCCTGAATTTTTTCCGATTTTCCTGACCGTTTTCAATTTTTCTAACATTTCCCTGATTTCTAGTTTCGCAGCAACCCTATATAAGTATATAGTCATAAATTGTCGACTGGTAACATATGTATATCGGAAGGAATAAAACAGAAAAGGAACACACATCAATATTAACAATTTTAACGCGCACGTATTTTCAGGCAAAGATTTTGAACAGCCGAAGAAGATATTCGCGTTATGTTGAAATCGTTTCGTTACATTTACATGAAATATGGTCACAATGTCATATATGCGTCACCATACGAATAAATATGTACACACGTATATAACGATGCGTTGTGTACGCGAGGAGATTTCGCATGACACAATACCGCTCGTGCATTCCGCACCACGGTCTTGTCAGGCTTAATTAGTGGGATGCCTTAAAGCCACTTGAGCTAATGATTAAGAGGAAATATTTTCACGTTGTGTATAAAGTAGCGGTCACGCACGAGGTCAAGAATCATTTCGATTATGTAAAAATTATAAACTGATAAAATTGCGAACATTATTAACCAGATATTTAGATTTCAATGAACAGATTAACCGCGCCTTGAAATGTAGAAAAAAGAATATTAAAAAGGGATTGTGATTTTTATCCAAAAAGGAAAAGAATGTTTTTTTTTTATAAATTTTGATCTTATGAATACGATAAAATTATTAAAAAGTTCGTAACGTTTGAGGAATACTTCAAAAATTGAGCACAAACATGATGTCCAAATTTCAATATTTTTGCTTAATTTTCGAGATATTCTCCAAACGCCACAAACTTTTTAATAACTTTATTGTATCCATGAGGTCAAAATCTAAAAAAAAAAAAGAAACGCTATTTTCTTTACTTACACTTTTTTGGACAAAAATCTGCCCCTTTTAATATTCTTCATTTTGCTTCACACATTACCAAATTTACTAACAATATAAACCCTGTAACATCCATAGAATGAAGGTAGATGTCGGTCTCGAATGCTTTCACGCATTTGTCACGGCGACAAACAGATCCATTTATGCGCGGCTCTGTTTATATCGGTCACACGGCTTACGTACACGTTGCATTCACGGTGAATGCACCTCCGCTTGCATGAGGCGTTACGTGTTATTTTGGCGCCTGCCGTAACCAGACGCATATTTCACGCGTCCCACTTTCTTGTCACAGATACAAGACTGTCGGACAGGCAGCTACCTGCAAAAGGAGCTCGCACTCGTTGTTTTGTTTATGGCGGCAGTATGTACACGCCGCGACGTCGTCGGGCGGCGAAGCCCTCGTAGCGTTTAACGGTATCCAGCAGATTGAAACTATCTATGATGGCTTAGTCGTTACTTTTGGTCTAGCACGGAGAGCCGAGAAAATGCGCCGCCGTGACACATCTTACGCACGTCCAAAGAAATCGTTCAAGCGATAAACCCGTACGCATTCATACGTAAGATTAATCCTTGAGCTATGCGGCATATCGGAATAATCAAGGATGCGGGAGTCGCGAAACTATTCCAATATGAAATTATCCTTTCGGGGGGAAAGAGGTAGTTTATATCTCGTTTAACTAGACAAGCGACAAGCACGGACGATCAATGGAGGAACACTTATGCGGAACTAGGTGAACAGGAACGCTCAAGCGTTGATATCTCGAGAGAACTTTAATTTCCTTAATACGTCAACCGTAACATAGAACCAATTAGTATCGAGCGATATACTTGGGGAGGGATCATTCTCTCAGTAGTGCCACACGCGGCACTGACCGGTCAACCGGTGTCCAGCCTCCAATTTCCTCCCGTTACCTCGTATCTATACCGTTGCGTTGTATCTATACATTGTCGCCCTCCACCTCTTAGTCTACATCCACGTACTGCGCGTTGTCGTCGCCTATGACCCGACCTGAATGCACATAACAGAGGTGAATTGCTGCAACTGCAATTATGCGGGACAGCCCGCAAACGATGTGGATATTCTCTCGCGCGCGCGCCTTGTCGTTATCGAGACAAAGGGTCTTAAATTCCTTCCATTCAAAACCATGCGCAAGAAACGCACGTAAAAAGCGCAGCTTTATTTCCTCCTGCAATGTCTCCTAACTCATAATGACACTCCATTACAATAACGACTTGGCAAACGGTGAATGAAGTTGCAGAGTCTTAAAAACGATATTCGATCGACTATGTGTTTAACTTCTCCAACACGTGCCATCATCGATTCCTGTCGGTAAGAAAATATTATAGAAGGATGCGCGAAGTCATTTTTATTCCTCAATTATTTCAACCACGTTAGGTGTTATTACGCACATTATAATTTCGTCACGATTACTACGACCGACCAATTAAATCTATTCGCGCAATATATCGCGTTACGCGTATTTGATTCGCGTCCGAGATTAGAATCAACGATGTTTTAGCATGTGCCTACGTAAAATCGCCGTTGAGAGCCGCAGCGGCGCGAGACCTTTGCCACGTGATAATATACAGCGGGTGTACAGGGAGAAAATTGAATTAAAGTCACTTAAGTGTTTACTCACGTTCTCAATTATACACGATGAACCCTTGGCATCGAAATAATTATCAGTCCATTGCAGCCCGTTATTCCGGTGCACATAACGCGCAAGTCGACCATACGATCTTAGCAGCCGTCATCGAAGTTGTCATCTTCACCGTCATGAAGCGCATTACATATAATATATATGTATATATACATATAATACGATATATATCGCATAGGCGTATCGCATACCTCCTTACACTGTCGCGTGTGCAGTATACACCTATCGCGCGTTCATCAAATGTTACAGTGACCACAGTCCAGGGTATCGCGATCGCGCGCGGGGGCTTCAAGACTCATCTTCCATCGATAAGAAGCGCAGTTAGCTCTAACGTAATAATTATCATGATTTTCTATAGATCGCGGGCGGCCCCCACGGTAGGTCGCGAACCCTCTATACGGGACTGCGGACCTACGGGATCGGGTATTAGGCGCAAGAATGGCGACCGGACGAATCCGCGGACGAGATTTAATGCGGGTCTTATCCAGGAATGCCGAGCTCAAGATGCACGAGATACAGAGCTCTTCTGTAGAGCCACGGCATACGAGATCGTGTCGGGGTGGTCTTCAAATAACAGTAAATCGGTTTTATTTTCTGTTCGTACAATAACGCGATCGATAAGACGTATTCGCCTGTTCCTCGCTCTTTATGTCGTGCTGATCGACAAATCAGTTCCGTAGTTTAATGGGAGTCACGAATGAGATGAGCTGTCCCGTTCTTTCTCAACGCAGTTTCTTCCATGTATTTTTATATATGGCTTTGTGTAACATACTCGATGTTCGTAATTGATACCTAATACGTATACACGTACGTATACACGTTAACGTCTAATTTAATGCGAATAAAAGCAATTTCTTGAAAATATTGGTATACCGAATTCTTTGATATTTAATTCGGTGTAGAATTGATTTAATATATAAGTTTTTTTTCTTTTAAATGAAATCAACATCGATATTAATATTTAAATAATTATTACGTAATTTTTTTTTGTTTCTGAATTTAATATTTTTCTTTACGATAAAAATGGTATGGAATTCGGCACGAGAAACTGCGCGTTTATTCTGTAAAGGCAAAGGTCTTCATGAGCAAAATTAGACGGTATTTCGACCAACGTGAACAAATATTGACTTTTATATGAAATCAACTATGAAACGAGCGAGGCGAAATGGAAGATAATAGAAGAGATATGATGGACATTAAATTAGAATGGATAATATCAAGGAAGAAAGGAGCGAAGCATTGTATGAACAGCGCGTGCCGCAGAACAACTGTGCATAGAAAACGTGGGAAACGCGTGGAAAAAAAAAAACATTTTCTACAGACAGATGCGTGGGCCGCTTAGTCGGTTACCTTCTCATTCGTCACGAATGAGAATGTCAGCTGAGGTGATGATACGGCTGTTACACTTGTTCTACAGGACAAACGCCAACGTCCTTCCGTCCTGGGCATCCCCCTCATTTCGCGCACCTTCCTTCAGTCTTCCTTTAGTCTCATTACGCCGTTCTGATTTGTCCCTCGAGACAAAGCCGGAACATGTCCCCCGACCCCTTTGTAGTCTTTCAAGAGGAAGAAGTACAGTGCGCGCGAGGCCAAGCGCCTTGTTCAACGACGCGACAGGCAGCAGTCACGAGCTCTTTATCGCCGCGTGCTAATCAAATTCAACGTGGTGGAACGGAATTAAAGTCTCTCGGTCGTTTATGCGCCCGTGATTAATCCCTCCACGATTCACCGCCCAGCGCGTCTTATACGATTTATTATCCCCCGGCCTTGAACGAGTCGACAGATTGAACATCTTTGAAACATTCTGATTGATCAATAGACAAGAATGAAGGATAGTAGGCCGGATTCCTCTGTCGTCATTTATCATAACATTATCGTATGCGAATTATTGCGTGCGTCTACGCCGGATGGAATCTTTCCTATGTAGATATCTAGTCATTAGGAGACTCGCAAGTTATGAGTGTGCAACGAAAACGTTAGTCTTGTAATATCAGTAATCATAACTACCCTACTTTTCGTAAAATAATCTTTTGTGTGTACGTGTGGATGTAATGTAGATTTACATTAAAATTTACACGGAATGGATTTATTGTAAGAGACTCTTTTGTGTTACGTATATGTAACATATATATAGAATATGGCATCTCATATTTTCTGAAAGGATCAGTGAAGATATTTTCCTTCTTCTTTTGATATATAACCGATGAAATTCGTAACATTCTGTAACGTAACATTCTATGACAATACCACCAGCAACATAGTATCCCTATTTTCCTCGATCACTGTTTGCAAATGGGATTCCCGTGATCATACGGCAAACAAGATCTCGCGCAAAGTTCGTAGTGTCAAGGAAGGAAGCACACTCTGCGGAAATCGTCCTGGGACAAACGGACGATGCTTCATCTTCCTGAAACGATTTACACGCTGCGTCCGCGCCGTTTCTTCCGCGGCGCACAGGACGGTTAAGGTACGCTGAATTATCCATCGTGTAGACCGAAGATGGACACGAGAGTTAACCTCTAGTCTCGGCTCGAGACCGCATCAGCACGTTAATGCGGATAGGAGAGAAAATGAAAAAGAGGAGGAGAGAAAGACGTGAAAGGAAAAGAGGAGAGAGAGAGAGAGAGAGAGAGAGAGCCCGCCTCGCGTTCGCGTTATCTCCGCGAGTGCGCATACATTTGCTCCGCGAAACAGTTCCGTTTTCTTTACTTCTCCCTCTCTCTTTCTCTATCCTCTTCCTCTTTGTAGCGTGCGCCATTCCCGACCGGTAGACGAACCTAACTGTTCCGAATCGTCGCGATAATTTCGTATCTCGCATGCGAGGCGACAAGGCGCTCGCTCTCGTGCATCGTACTTCGAAACTACGTCGACCGCCCGCTCTACGTGCTCGGCCCTCCTCCTCTTGCTCCAAATAAATCGATAGATAATCCCGCATTACGGACCGCTGTATAGTCCGAAGAGAGGAGGTATGCATGTCGTGAACTGTGTAGGGTATCTAGAAATTGCTAACTAGCTCAGAGTTCACGAGCAAATGTTATCAGCGAAGGAAGCGGATGGAAATATTATGAGCAGCTACAGGGCACACTGAGAACGTGCCAACTACGATGTAAATGAAATGAGTTTTACCGCAAAATAAATAAGAAGAACAGAAAATTAGTTCTTTCTCTTAAATAATGCAAATTAGATAAATTTTTGTGATTACTTTTTTATTTTTCCCCAAGAGAAGCTGACTTTAAAGAAGTAACGTAGGTATATGTATATTTAAATAGCTATAAATAATATTCAAGATGCGATAGTTGTATACACTATTTTACAATTGACTTGAAATACGTGGTCTCTGTAACTAGAAAAAATTTTAACCAGCACAGCGGAAAGATGTATCCGACAAAACGTTCGCGTTCATGGACAAGAGAAAAAGAAAAAAAAAAAAAAAGAAGAATTAAATAAAAATATCAGTTGTATCGCTTTTTTTTTTTTTTCGCGGATCCCAATTCCGTGGCAGCCGCCGTAACGCTCCTGTATAAATCAATAAATAATGCCGGCATTATTGCAACGTAACATTACGACGTAACAACTCGCGTTTAGCCTTCCGCAAGGAAAGGAGCATCGCGTACACGTTGCGATGTATCCTCACGATGAATCCGCCGCCTTCCATCTTCCCGCCGTGTACCGCAACGCGCGGCGGTGCAGAGTTAATGACGCCATCGCCGAGAATTATACCCAGCGAGGTCGTGCGTCGTACTCTTACACGCTTGAATCTCTTTCCGGTATTATTCATTACTCCTTAATAATGATCTTCGCGGCTTTCTTTGTTTTCTTTCCTCCTTTCTTCCGTTCGCCAGCCGGAGCCACGACCGTGACAAAGTGCAATGTGTGCCTGCACGCCCGTGCGAGACTGTGTGTGGAAGAGGTGAAGGGACAAACCACGGAACTTACGACGGATGCACTTACGACGTATCGCTCTCGTTTGCCCTCTTTCTTCGAGTCCCCGAGCTATCTGCTCGCTCTCGACATTCGATCTTTTCCCGCTTTACTCTTAAACATAAATATAAATCTCAGGAGCACTGGAAAAGTATTGAGATCATTGGTTGTACTCTTCTCTTCTGTTTTCACGTCGCCGAGATCCAATGTACGTGTGTGTGTGTGTGTGCTTTCGCGTGCGTACACATTCACATATGGAATGTGAATGTAAGAATGGTACAAGAAGAAAACCTTTGCCACACGCTACCAATGTTCCTCCGGTAAAATCGATCTTCCCCTTCGGCGTTTTATTCACTACTCCCGGCGACAAAAGAATTTTCGATCTGGGACCTTAGACAGACTGACTGAAAGCTCGTATATTCCATATTCTGTAGCAATAACGTGATGCTTTATGATTTCGTCTGCGATTGACAACCACGATTCTCGTCTTTGGTTAACGCTCCTGTGACGGAAAATACAGTAATATCGTCTCTCGGGATTTACGAAAGATATTGCGAAGCAATAAACACATCCCCGCTTTCGTTGGCACGCGAAATGATCTACAGTACACATCGAAGTTACATGGACGATACATATATATCATCGCTCTGTGCAGAAAATATTTATGATATTACCTAAATTCTTTACGATAACCATCCTACCAAAATAACGCGGAATCTCATCCTTTTTATAAATATATTATATAGCATAAATATATACAGCATCAAAATGTTCAATACTGAGAAGTTCCATTATTTGCTCTATTTGTTATTGGCGAATTCAGAAATTTGTCAAGAAAACAAATTTTTAGGGTCAAATATGAAAGGACAGAATATTAAATTATTATTTAAATTATCATATTGAAAAAGTATTTAAAAATGTATAGTTCATGATACGTTTTACTCAAAATTATACGAACGAAAGAATTAATATAGAATCTATTGTATGTTTTTTATATCTAGAAGTTACTTAAATTAAAAAAAAATTTTGAAATATCAAATTGTGGTTAAGCATTTTAGAAATATTTAAAAAATGTAACACTTTGTTATTTTGGAAAAAAAGGAGCCCCTACGTAGATCCACAAAATAATTTGTGGCTTATAACATTAATGAGAATGTCGAATGTATTCGTGCATATGATGTCATAAGCTAATGCGAACATGTTAATAATACACAGATGTTCCACGTATATGCATGTATACTTGATGTAACCAAGCGTGTACATGAAGCGATCACACTCCTCAGCCGACGTTAATTATCTCTGCGCTTCCGGAAGTTGTCTCTAATACTCCCTGACACTCCATTGAGTACATTGATTAGTAATGTTTCGTGGTTACATGACACAAATGGGTCAAGCTTTCGTGAGCTCAAGTATGACGAACAGTACCTTCATTCGAAGATCTATAGAAGGGATTTATGGATATTCATACGCATTTAATCAACACAATCGCGGGGACAAAATCAAATTGAAATGAAAACTTTTGCGAAAGTGCCTACAGTATGCATCGCAAAAGTAATGAAACAACTTTCATAACAGTACTGAATATTAAAGTGTGCGTATATTAATATCTGCTACAGATTTGAAATATGTAAAAAATTATTAAATTACATTAGTTTAGGAAAATGCAGAACATTATATGTTGCAATATCATCATAATTCTTCCCAGAACGCTAGAGAATAATTTCCGGAACTATTGAGAATTAGATAATAGTAGTAACTTCAAAGCGCGAGCATGTAATCTTTTTTTAAGATTTGATCTCATTACTTTTTTGTCATGCGTTTTATATAACTATTGGCCGGAAAATGGCGATCAAGCTTGAAGGTAATTCAAAGGCTTTTTCTAGGCCATTCTATTTTTAAAACAAAGTGACGTATCGACAAGAAACTCAGCAGAACGCATCACGCCGTTTAATAAATCTACTCATTCTGCGTCGGTGAGGTCCGTGAAAAATGACATATATTCTATCCATCTAGTCATCCGCGCGCGGATAATATTAACGCGGCGTGAGAGACATCCGGGGTTCCCGGGGTTTGCGCCTGTTCTTCCTCATCGTCTTGGAATGTCGCGCGAGGTAACGCATCGTCCTTCGTGCCGACGGGGACGTGACGATGAGCAAGACCACGACGACGAAGATGACGATGAATATCCCAACAGCCAATTTTCTTAATAAATGATCCTATTACGCGCGCGCGGCGCGGCGGCGACGTTGCTAAAAACGCGCCGTTAAAATGTCTTATATATCATTCTAACTTGAAATTGGATATTTATTGGTGACAGATGGGACATGCTTGTTCAACGGATCGTGCAATGCGATCAATCATAACGTAACACAATACACTTTAGTCGGCCGGTGTGCCGCGGCGGTAATGAATCGCATCCACAGTAATAGCAGGTCAGTGTTGGCATTCGGCTTGAAAAATAACCGTAATATCGCCACATTCGCACGTGGGCCGTTCGTGCGGGATTAGAGAATTGCCCTCTCGCGGGCCGGGAGTCGCGTCGCGTCGCGTCGCGTCGCATCGTATCGTCCCCGTTCCCTCGAATGCCGACACAAATACGCGGACGGGATGCCCGAGGGGCGTCGCGACGCAACGCGACTCGACGCGAGACGAGGTGAGGCGACGAGTCGCTCGGGAATGAAACACACGCTGTCGCGATTTAATATGCCAACTGACACGCGAGATCACTATTTCCAAATCTCCACGGTACATCGGCGATTGGTTGATGCACGCGAATACGCTACGCGCGATTTCGGTATAACCATAGTTGCATAGATATATATATTCTACAGAAAGCAAGTGAGAGAAGTGTGTCTGTGTGTGTGTGTGTACTTATGTATATATACAGCGATTCGTGCCGATCCGTGCGGGAGTTATCGGTTAAGCTTGTTAAATTTAACTTCGGCTTTTCGACCTCGAGTCCCGAGGGGCCCGTGGGACGTAACGGTGCCGGCAATGACAAATGGCGTCGGGCTCGAACACAAATCACGCGCACCCGAGGGCCCCTACCAGGAATCAAATCATTTTTCTAAACGTTCTATCGGCACGAGAACTTGTAACCTACTAGATTGTCTCTAGCGAATCCGCTCGTCGTTCCATACCACGCTTACTTCCCACGCAACCGCACCTTGGCAATGCATATCGATCTATTCTATGGGGTACGTGTTCATATTCGCACGTGTCTAACGTTACATAATAATTACGAACGGCTGTACAACAACGATATTTAATTGAGTCATTCCAAAAGAGAATCGATAGCTATTTGTCAGTAGAATAGTATAATCAATACAGAGGGAGAAGAAACACGTATGTGTATTTTATATATAATTATAAATGTCACAACGCCATGAAAATACTATCGATATAAAGTAACAACATTTGTTGTTCGTTAATCTAAACTGCAGCAAATTAAAATAATATATACAGACAAAGACAACTCCAAATAAAAGAAATCATTACAATAAAAAAGCCCATGAAAGCCAATATTGGATGGAAAAGAATATGTATTGATTAAAATTAAATATAGACATTTCTCGATCTTTTGTTAGAATCAGTATAAAGTTAACAAAAATTAATACCAATTATTACGCATAAACAAACGAGACATCAAACTAATAAACAATTTATTAGTACGATGTCATGTCATAAGACTTCCTGAATATAGTATTCAAAGATAAAAATTATCAATGTACGTTTTTAGTATTTTGGCAACTTATTTGTCATGTGAGTCGGAAAATAAAAATTTGTGTAATGAAATGATTATGTTAAACGCACAGTGTGGAAGTGTGCAGTACGAATTGTTCTGAGCTTGGAATAAGTTATATGCGGCAATTTCCATTTTATATCTTTAAAATGGCTAAACGAACCCGAGTGTATACCATCATGTCACAGAAACGGCACGATCGCATATGTCCGCGAGAAATAATAACGCAATAACCATGTAAAATTACTGAAATCAATATCGGGTGTTTGATTATCACTTCGCGTTTCATCCTCGGAAAGCACGACCGCAAGACAAGAAGGTATGGCGTGCACACGAGCTAGAGAGCCCGAAAGGATGTCACGACCTCGGTCGTCGGTGTGCCGGAACGTCATTAATACGGTAGCAATTTATTACGGCGCTGTCTGACTGCCTGTCTGCCGCGATGGTGTCTTCGGGGCGTAGTCGTCAGCTTCCCGGCTTGAATCCGGCGACGACGCATGTGCACATGCACATGTGCCCCAGAATTTGTGCGTACTTATTCCAAACCGCAAACCGTTAAAGAAATTAATCATCGTAAGACATACTTATCAAACTACTGAATAATTTCAAATAAAATCATTTTGTTTACAGTTAAAAAAAAAAAATACACCGAGAACAATTTTTAGTTGAAAGTAGACCAAAACATTTTGATATCAATTAAAATTTTGATTATCTCTCTCCTAGAATTATAATAGATTCAATCAAAAAATTTGGATGTGTCCATTTTCAACCAGAATTCCAATTACCGTAAAACTGTTTTTTCAGTGTAAATATAAATTATATTGCATATACCAAGAAAAATTTCTTGAAAATAATCGGACCAGTAAGATTTGGATCATATCAGTCAGAATTTCGATTGTCATATTGAACATTCGATTATTTTTAAATAAAAATTATATAAAATAGATTTAATCAAAAAATTCTAATTTCACTTTAAATTAGAAATTTTTCTCAATGTACATTTGTTTTTCGATAAACTTTAAAAGTACAAGTACTCTACTTTTATGGAGAAATTTATTTCAGGACTTTTTTCGTGATTTTTTGACGTTGAAAATTAAAACGTTGCAAAGGATTTTACCTAAATTTTTTTCGTTAGAAGTTCACAGTCGTGAAGAATTACACAGCTTCCGAGATGTCCTGTATACGCCAACGGGGATACGGGGGATAACGGTTCGCTAGAACAAGGTCGAAAAAGTGAAGGAGAGACGAGGAGATTGCGAAAGAGGCCGGCAAGAAGATTAAGAAATATCCGCTTTTACCGCGAGTACGCATGCAGCATTAATAAAAGGAAGTGGTATATCTGCATGATGAGAATCCGCAACGCGATCGTGTCAAGATCAGTCGAAAATTAAGCGACTTTGTGCGTTGATAGCCAGGCGCACAAAGTCCGAAAACCCCGTGATAAAAGGAACCGACGCTATCGGGCAAGCCGGCGGTAATCCCACGCGGGATTATGTCGTCCACTTAGCAGGACGTAAATGCGGAAGTTCAGGGTGTACGTTTTACAATCACCCACACAGTCTTGCACACGTACGCGCACATCTATATATCTTGCACGTGCATCCGCATGTATCGAGACCAGCAGAAAGTGTATCCCGCACACTCTACGAAGAGGTTATCCCTCGTCCTCATTCTCGAATCCGATCGATCGAACGTTCGGTCAAGAACCACTTTGGACGGTGCCGCGTGAGAGCCGCTATATAATCGTCCTGCGAATACCTTCCGAGTTTAGAAATAATTGATGACGAACAGGGAACTTTCGCCATGCTAACGGAGTATTGAAGGACGACTAAATAAAAATGGTGCAGTTTAGTCTACGAGCAAAATTTCGTTCTCTATTAGAGCCAATTAGACCCTATTCAGCGTGGAAACCTCCGAATTTCACGCACTTGAGAGGTAAACTTAGCTTTTCGTATCCTCGTAGCAGAACTTCGATGCACGCTTGATTATCGGTGAATAAGTTTATCACGCAGCGGTGACGCACGTTCTTATTTAAAGTGCAGATAAACATAGAACTTGAACGAAATTTGTATGTACGTGTGTATACGAAATGTCACATATGGTGTCACTTTTCACTTAAGAAAAATTAATCTCGATTTGTCAGAAAAGCTGCGGTTAAAAGGGAACTGGGACGCGTTTTATGTACTACTCCACATACGAGAAGTTGTCCGAAACAACGTCGTGATGCATCGTAACAGTAAACCAACGCGAAACCGACACACATAGCTGCTGACGGAAAGTCGATGCGAGAAATCAGATTCTTGTACATGTCATCAGTTTACCGGTTAAACGTCAAGAGGTGATGATACCTCAAACGTTTTTCACGAATATAAAAAAAATAAAAATAAATGACATCGTAATGTTTTACGACTTGTGAAATCATACATGCTTCGTGTATTGTTAAAAAATAATGAATAATAATCCGCGAGGACAAAAAAAATAAAATGTCACGGAATTAAAGAATGCATGCGCAGTCTATTCTAAATATGTTATCGATGCAGCCACTTCGTATCAATAGCTGCCAAATAGTGCTGAAACTGACTTTTCATGTTCCGCTCTATATAAAAGACGGATATATAAGAAGCTTGTAATAATTGATGCCATCAGATGGACCGCTTCGCGGTAGAGATATGCATTAATACGCGCACGTGGCGTATATCATTTACCGTAATATACATTATCGTTCGTACAAGTTACGAGCGAAATCTGGCGCGGATCTTGTTTGAAATTCCAGGGGTATTACAAGATAGTATTACCTATTCCATCAGATTCATCGATGTATATGCGACGAAGTATTCACGGCGGTGTATTGTGGGTTTATCGACGTTATCGAATCAGCCACGTGTAGACGATCTTGTTTTCGATCTTGAAGATCTGCTACTCGATTGCTTAACCGATTGCTAACTGGAGCGGCTCCGAGATATCGGACTATCAACGTAAACAGTCGACGTTTATCACGCTGCTCCGGATACGAAACCGGTATCGACGAAAGCCGTGGACGCGCATGGCTTGGAATCGCACAACTGTAATCGCAATTAAAACCGGTAAAAAAAAAAAAGATAGATATGAACGTGCGGAAAAAATGTCAATACAGTTTTATCCGCGTGCTTCGCATCTCCCGTCGCTCCGCTTTATCCTGGAACTACGACTGCATGCAGGACGCGTTACGACATCTCCACCGATGATACAGATTATTTACTCCGCGCGATTAAATCCCACCCTCGATGTTATAGCATCTCGTAATATACACCCGACGAAAATCAAATTACCGAGAAATTAACGTGGAAATTGCTCGAGACGTCTAACATATTGACAACCGATTATTACAGGTTATAGCTCGATGGAATTGGGTGTCTATCTGTTTCCTCAAATCTATACATTGTGCGTCATATATATAATCAACATTAATAAAGTTATATTCTATTAATTCTTTTCAAACATATTGATTTTATATATATATATATATATATATTGTATATATAAAATCATTGGTTAAAATCGATTAATATCACGTTGAAAATGTTTACTTATATCGTTACATATCCTGTTTGAAATTCTCTATATTAAGTCCTCGTTTTATAATATGAAGCTTTTAATATCTAATTTAACTTCGCAATATCGCTGTATAATACCATCGCACAAAAAAAGTTACAAAAATTTAAATATTTCCTACACGATCTATTTAATTCTAATTACTTTTTACATATAACTTTTTCCTACATAAAATTTCTTCTTTCGCAAATGAGACATAAATGTTTGTAACACGAGATGTTAATGGACATATAAGTATCACATTGTTCGCAGAAAACCAGTGACGTAACTTTACGACTTTATTTTAACCTCTATAATCCGTCTTCTTTCTCGGTAAAATATACGAAGAAACTGGATACGTGAGCGCTCAGCGTGTCCGCGTATTTGCATTTTTAAAAATCTCATTTCACTCGGGCGGAATTAATGCGTATGGAACGCGGAGGTGATAACACGCGCCTTGATCGCGTGCTCATAGCGGCACCGACTGACGGCGATGATCGCTTCAATTATAACGCAAGTAAATCTTCGCCGGGGCTATGGACGCACCAAGGACGGAATATACGAAGGCCGTACATCCTCATGCGGAGGTCGACGTCGTCAGGTGGATGCCTTTAGTATGGCGCACTCCCGGCGTGCGTGCATGTCTCAAACGTAGGATACGCGTCTTGGTGAGAGATACACTAGCCTCGGGACGGGGGATGAAACTCGATACCGAATCCCGTCGTGATTAACGACGTTTCACACCGACCGGACGTCGCTTCTCGGCCGCTCGGAAGGATTTGCGACTTGCGAGATTTTCCTGGAGCAATGACCCTTCTCTCTCTCTCTCTCTCTCTCTCTCTCTTCTCTCTCTCTCTCTCTCTCTCTCTCTCTCTCTCTCTCTCTCTCTCTCTCCTCCCCATCCCTCTCTGTCCCTTTTCTACGCACTATATCGTAGTCTGCAACTTAAGAAAGGTGCCGCATGAGTTTCTCGTTCGGCACGAGCATCGGAATTCCTGCCGTCGGCGAACGTTTCCGTCGAGACAATCTGCGAATCTACCAAAGTCGCAAGACGAGTTTGCGCTTGATTTTGCGATAACCGTGTCCGCGAGAAAACGTGACACTTCGAGCACGTTTTTCGAATTGCATATATATATGTACATGTATATTATATGTTACACTTATAGAACAAACTTAAAAAGTATTAAGTGAGCAAAAGTGATACCTATATTTAGAATGTAAATGAGAGCAAAGTCCCAGTTATACTTGTATATCGTAATTCACGATATACAAGTACAATTGTATTTTGCTCTCATTTGTATGATAATACATATATCATACTTGTAATCATATATGAATTCATTTATATACGTTATTATATTTAGCGTAAATTATTTTACAGTTAAACAAATTTTGTTTGCATTTATTTTTATCTAAAAAATATACAGAATATTATAAGTTTTTATTCAATTGTAAATCATTAAGGAGAGAATACAAATTGAGACATAATGTGAGAAACACGCGAGAGTAATTATATTACAAAAAAAAAAACTACGCGAGTAATGAAAGGTTAACGGTTAGAAGAAAAGATCTTTTTTGGAAGAAATGTGTCTAATGTAAAAAAAATATTTGTTTAAGTAAAAATAATGAATCACGAATAGGCAAGGTTAAGGAAGATGGTTCGAGACAAACTGCAAAGCGATTTGACGTTTCTCGCGAGAAAGTATGACGGCGAGAGAGCAAGTGAAGTGAAAGAAAATAAAGCATCGCCCCCTCCTTGCAGAGGGGGCTATGCTTAATTGAGCCGCCGGCGGGGCTCGACGGGATAATTGTACACGTCCGCGAATGTTCGCGATACGCTACAGAAGCGATTGTTCCGGGAACTCAAACGTGCGGTACCGAGATACCATATTCCCGAGATACGTGCAATAAACTCTTTCGAGCCCCACCGCCTCCTACCAATCACTTTTTTCTTATCTGCAAAGGAAAACCATGATCGAGACTGCTTCAGACTTTCGATGTGTGAGAGAGGAATTCTCGAAGACGAATGCCCGACTACCGGACTGTGCGGTTTCTCTCGCGGCATAACTAAGGCTTGACCGTAGTAATTAATGGCCGTCCATTAAGGTCTTTAATATCACGCGCATGAAATTCACGCGCACCGACAAGCAGACCATGTCTGGTTTCTATTACGATACGGTGCGGCATGGTGCGTTTGCATTTCTGCGGCCGTGCTCTTTGTCGTTTCGCGACGCGCCGCGCGTCGAACCGGCTGACACGTGATGCACGCAAAGCTGGTCGGCACCATAAAAGGTTTCTTTTGGGAATGAGGCCGCAATCTCATCATGCATGCCACGAAATCAATTCGATCAAAAATTAAGGCACCTGTCTGGCAACGGTATACGAACGTGCGTCGCCTAGATCGTCAAAAAAACCTTCGATACACCATGTGATTCGTGGAATAAGTACTACAGTACGACCTATATTTCTTAATATATCTTCGATCTCTGTCTCAGTTTAATTGTTTACTGGTCCCTTCTGCTAATTTTATTCGAACAAAATAGAAAATTGCGTTAAAAATTAAACAAAACTTCCGGATGGCGTATCATATTATTGATTTTTTAACAAATTGAAAATCCATTTCTTTTTATAGAATATCTGATCACGATAATCTTTTCTATCACAAACAAAAATATTTTGATTAAACTTCGTTCGATTAAATTATCTATTCGCCCTACCTTAGTCATAATTTTGTGTAAAAATAAAATACATAGTTCTCACGATCGTGATAAGCAAAGCCATCTGTTTATTTGGCGTAGAAGAATTTACATCCAAGTGTGTATAGCACTGCTACATGCAATAATGCCATAACCGTTAATTTAGTTGTGAAACAGTTGCTGTTATACATGATACACTTCGTGCGCCAATGCTTTCTTGTAGGTGTAAATTAACTCTCGTGTAAATCTACCGTGTAAATCAAACACAAGTGATCCTTGCAACATCAGAAGATGATACTGCAGCAATGTACAAATGAATGAAGCCCTCTGTAGAAACTTAATTACTCGTTAACTAAGTTATTTAAGTTTTTACATTCTTTTTTTATTTTCGTAATATAAAAAACACTAGAAATAAACATGCATGCGGAAGACTCATTAGTTTTAATGTCCTTTCTCTTAAATAGTTCATAAATTTAATTAATTGCAAATATATAATACATTTATATTTTATGTACCTACTGTTATCGTAAATAAATGAATACTGTTATCATAAACATATATTATTCCACGAAATTAAATATATTTATATTTATTATTTCAGATATTTTGTTCCACAAAAGTCGTCACGTGGGAATGTATTTATTAAGATTACCATTATCAGGTTACTGTTAGTTAAGTGATGACTGATGGAACGTATTTATCGGAAAAAGGTTAAATAATCATTTAATATGTCTCATATTTATTGCGACTCGGATATGCCACTTGTTTGACGATTCGCGCTTCGAACCAGCAACGGTACAGCGATATGCACCGTTCTGTATGTGGGACGAGGTGCGTGACGCATTCCTGAAGCGTGGGCACTGCGAAACGGGACACATGCCGAAGCGCCGTAGCCTTATTCGCAGCAACCCGACAGGTTGCTCCAATGATTCACGATTGCTCCGATAAGTCTTACCGTCCGGGTTATTAACCTGCTCGCAAATTATCTTCTCGTATCGCGATTATTGGGTTTATTTGTGTCTGACGCCCTACATACGTGACTTCTTGCGCATATATTAATGCGACCTAATTACTGCATTTAGCATCAAATTCATAAATATCTTACTCTCTTTACACACTTTATTATAAAAAAATAATATGATAACAATAGATAGAATCATTCGTGACAATTTTCTAGTTGTGAAATTTCTAATGTATAATACACTTTCACTTTTTTGCGACGTTTAATCATAATACAAGCATTAAATAGAGTAGTGACTATTTTTCATCGTTTTTTTCGTGTAATAGTATATCAATATTTTCTACATATGCCTGTTTCTACCAATGTAGACTAACTGTAAGCTCGGTTTAATTTATTTTTTATCTTTTTCTAACTTTTAGGAATCAGAGAATAAGATAAAAAGTGAATTGAATTAAAATTGAAATTAATCTACATTGGTAGAAACGAGCATTATACTATTGCAATCGATACGATTAATCGACACGGTCATTTTGCTGCCGTTACGCACGTTTCTCTTTTGATAGAAAATAGAAGCGAGACGTTGTGGGCTACAGCTATTATCGCGTGTCTGTTAGCTGCTTCGTCCATCCGTACGTTCGTTTAACGGGTTATCATTGGAAACCCCCGTAATTCCGCACGCCATGTGACAGCTCAATGTACCACAAATAGCTGCCTCGCGCGTAGCAGGAGAATAGTCATCCATATTCAGCGCGCTGAGGATTCCGCAACGCAGAGCGCCGCTATCGCGTCAGCACGTTGTCACACCGTTTCAAATTTCACCGTAATAACGTCAGCACAAGGGTGTGAAAATTGATACGATCATGCGTGTGTATATGTGCGTGCGTGTGTGTGCGTTAGGCGCGTAGTCATTCGCTGTTCCGGAAAATATCTGTATCCCCGTTGCGCTGGTCAATTGATTCCTTATAGGTAAATTGGGATTGCCAAGATATCATTTTACAATAATTCGTTATAATATGTCTATGCGCGAAAAACTTTAAGTTCGGTATTCGTATAGTTAGAGCTTACATTTAAGACTGTCTTAAGTACAGTCTTAAGATGTCACGAACCAATCAAAGGGCCGTAATAGCATCTTAAGACATTATTTACACTTTAAAAAGTATCAATGTAAATTTAACACCCCTGGTGTGGATTTAATACTCTCATGCGACATCTATATAATTAACTCTCACTGTGTTGGTGTTATTAACACTAGCATGGTGTGGATTAATATTATAAAGAATATGGTATGGATTTACAGAACCCATAGTGTTAAATCCACATCACATTGGTGCTAATATTAACACCAACACGGTGAGAATTATTATACAGACGCCGTTATTTTTTTAGAGTGTAAACGGTCTTGAAGTATAAGGACTGTGATTACCGGCCGTATTAACAACCTAAGACATTACTTAAGATAAGTCTTGAAATAAGAACATGAGAGAACATCGCCACAGGACACTGGCACGTATGTAAACCAATCGGGCTTGTATAACTCTCGCGCTCCATTGTGCTGCTTCGGCTGGGCGGACAGAAATCTTCCGATTAGTTAGCCCGGAGGAATGTTACCAGTCACAGTCAAGCAACATTCTTGTACTTTGACCGACAGAACTGCACACGCGGGAATATACGCGACCCGGATTTACACGTTCGTTGCGCGTGGCCGTGATTACACAGATTTGTGCGAAAATGTGATTCCCGGCAATGAGTGGCCCGGCGAATCCGGTTCTGCCAAAGACAGGTATCGCGTACAGAGATTGCAGATACGCAGCGCAAACTGGTTCTTTTTCCTTTTTCTTTTTACGCACAGTCACCCACTCAATCTTCCCCTCCTTCTGTCCCAGAGATTATGTGTACGCTGAATACGCGCGACGTGAGATCCACGGAGATGGTCCGCTGTCTGTTATAACAGTGACCTGACGTAATAAGCACTCAGTTTGCATCTTAAAAAGTCCGCCCATCTGACTGCGCGCACGACACATGTGAGCTTTTTATCGCGTTTAAAACGATGTTACACGCATTGCTCGGCGCATATCTCGTTCGCATATCTCAAAGGTATAATTCAGGTGGTCTAATTGCCGGAGTATCTGGTGTGCCTTTTGCAACACTTGCGAATATTACTCATCGCGCCTGTGAGAGACAAGCGTAACTTCTGCGGATTTTCTTCTTCCCGCGTTTTCCTTATCGCTGTACTTCGAGTAACATACTTGCGTGTCACTCGTAACATAGTCACGGCGAGAACGCGCTACATCCTAGAAATAGTCGAAATAAGTCGGCTGTATTATCCACGTCGTGGCCTGGCGCTTTGCAGTACCACGAGGGTCAAACGTGGGAATGTTACAAACTACTTCGGTTAATGGCGACAACTTTAAACCTGTTACACCGGCGTGAATTCTCTGCGCGCGAAGTAGCTATCTCACAACGTTTCGCGCTACTCGGATCATTTGCGAAATACTGTTATACAAGTCTCGCGTAGTAATGAAATGTGTCCCTCTCGCTACAGGTCGGTATTTTTAGCACTAGAAATACACATTTCGTTCGAAGGCAGCTTTCGATATGTTCTCGTTCTCATTTTATTGCAATTATTACACGCAATGTAAAGTATTGAGGACTCTATTAAGAAAATATTTCTAGGTGAATGCAATTTCCTTTACACACATTAACTGTTGACGAATTCCTATTTGAAACTCAATCTTGACGCTAGATTACAAAGTATTACGCTTTTATTAATGACACCATTCGTACGTGGTGGCTAACGGTGTTTTCTGAAAATTCTTACAAATTCTTACGAATGAGTTTTAATGTGACAGAAAGAACATTTCATGGGTACTCCATCAGCACCCATTGTTTTATGGTTGACCGCATTTCGCGTGATCTGTTTTTCTCTATCTCTCTCTCTCTTAACTTTCCTTTGAACGTCTCCCCGATTCTTTATTCGCCCAAGCAGGTTCTCTTTTCATATCGTATACAATTCCTAAGCACACTTGTCTACGTGTTGTCAACGACGGCGCGATGTTCCGACACCACTATACTTTCGCGCGTTGATGGAAGCGAGTAAATGGAGAGTAGAGGATATTCGTTGTCCGCGACAAAGAGACATCTGAAATTTCTGCTTCCACTGTCGGAAAATGCGTGATTCGCAAAGGATGCGGGGCCATGTACGGGAGCGAGAGAATTAATGGCATGCACACCAAAAATAAAGTGCTTCCATGAGAACGACATTGGCGAAGAGAGTAGCGCTATAGCGTCAAACAGTCGCGCTCGGTGCGTAACTACGTTTAGTAAACACAACAATAAGTTACATCGTGCGGGAAATGATTCTTGCCGTGACAAAACAAAGTTTGATACGCGCCGCGCCGCGCCGCTCACGATCCGCTAAACCGCAACCTGTGCCTCTTCACCCCCCGTTCTCCGCATGCTCGCTGATCCCACGTTGCGATGTGTTGTTGCGACGCAGCCATGTGCGTGCGCGCGGAGTTACGCCGGAGTTGACTCGCTCATCGCGGAACTTCAACGATGGGCCTGTTTATCCGGGAAAGCAATTACGCGTCGTCATCACCCGGTTTCATCGTGGCCAAACCGCCTGCGGCTGCAGCAACGACGTTTCACATTTTAACGCGATTCACCACCCTCGCTTCGTCGTCCTGCACTTTTTTCTTGAGTTCGTTAATACTAACGCTTCATAATTAGTACACGAGATCGTGCGGACACGTCCTAAGGGCCGCTTGTACCAACGCCAATTAGCACTAATTCCAACGAACAAGATATATTATTTCTGTCCGTATTATCAGGGTTAATTAATCCGGGCTGTTGGCACAATTCAGTCTTGGTTTCAGCGTGATAAGCTCCTTTAATAAAGATAATTGATCGTAAGACTGTTGCATTCAATGATTGACTAATTCGACTTAGTGATTTTTTATTCCTTTCCTGATGAGTTCTAATCTACGTCGGTAGAACTAGCGAGAAAATTTAGTTGATGATTCTAATTAACGTTCATGATTACGATCGCGCCGACAAAGACGGCTTGCAATATCGATACCAAACGCGAACATGATACCTTCGCCTTCATAGACGAAGATAATCAAACATGTGAGACATGAAATACGAACGAGTCATGAAATATGAACCAGTTCATGTGTGGAGAACGGTGCTTATCTTGAGAATAGAGATGCGGAAGTGCATGGTACTGGGAGCCTCGGATCCGATAGTGTAGCAATTTGTCTGTCACATTGTGAACATGCGCGTAATACGATTCGATTCTACTGCTCCCGAAGGTGACCGATGCGTCAACGTTCGTACCTGGCAAAGTCAATAACTACTCCTGTTATGGCAAGTCTATATAGTTGATGCAATCCATTCAAGCGTTGCTAATAGCTTAATAATTCGTTCAATTCGTCTCTTAACATGCATTTTATCTAACGAAAATATCATTTTATACGGAGATTACATTTTATAAAATTGTGTATTCAATAAAAACGCGAAAATAATCCACGCGGAAAGAATGATTCTGTTGCAAGTATTTAAAAATTTAGCTAGATGTACAGAATACTGAAAATAATTTTGTTGGAGCATCAAAAATTTTTACGTGGGATTCTCAAGCATGATGAGTCGCAAAACAAATTAGTTTTGACATTCTAGCAACTAACTTGAGTATCCTATACATACATAGAGCAGTATTCATAGTTCATTCTTATTTCAAGACCGTCTTAAGTAATATCTTAAGATGCTAATACGGCTCTCTGATTGATTCGTGACATCTTAAGACAGTACTTAAGACAATCTTAAATATAAGAATCGATTATGAATACCGGCCATAAATTTGATAGTCCAAAAGTATCATTTTCAGATATATAACTAAATATTTGAATTTGACTATGGAGCAAAACCGTAGAATTGCTCGTAAACATGGTCGTGAAGCGGAGCAGGACGAGAAGCAAGACAACAAGGTTCCAACGTTTCTGAATTAACATCCCGCTCTCGCAACGGATTGTCTGTCATTTTGTCAACGCACGCATAATTCGGTGTAGCTATGCCACTAAATCGTGCAGACTAACGCATTCCTGGTAAGCGGCAACGCGCAGGCAAGTATAGTACGCGCGGCGGCTGTACATTGGCGCAAATGTAATCGGCTTGCCTAATTCTGCGGTAATTTAGTCGAGGCAAAGAGCCGTTAATCGGGTGATTTCATCCGACTACATACCGGCGCAGCGGCGATCGACGAAAGAGGGGACCTCCTACGCGCTGCAAAACTGGCTCGTGACGTTCCGGCTTTGTTCGCATACGCCAATCAATTATGTACATAGCATGGCATTTGAAGTACAATCTACTCGTGCTCGTTTGAAATGCACGATTTAACTATTCGAGTCGCACAAGCGATTCGCGGCAGTGACGACCATCGTAAATACAAACCAATTTGCAGGTAACGAATCGTGAACTCGTGATCGACCGTAAGCACTATTTTGTTATCAGCGCCTCGTTTGCAGCCGTGTTTGTGACGGCAAACGCGAAAGCAATTTTTCTCACCGCTATTGTTATGCAAACGACGAAGAAGGCAGGTTCTACACCCCGTACAACTTTATTGAAATGTCACGAGTGCTACGTAAAAAAAACTAGGATCAATTTTCTTTGTGCTGAATTCGTGCAAAAGCGTTAATACAAAATGTGACGATATGAAAAATAGCTTATACGCTCTTTCATCTTAACATATTCAATAATCTCTGAGCTTTCAGATATTTCTCATCCTACGAACAAATCGTTAAGCAGACATCGGTGTTTTTAACTTTGCTAAATTGGACGGAACTGGCATTTGACGTGTGACGACTGGCTCTCTGGTCTCTCCTACATTCGCTGTGTATGATTACAAAGACTCGGATTGTAAAATTAATATCCGAGTTAAGGACCACCCTGCTTTCAATATACTCGTCGCGTGTGTAATACGTGTCAAGCAATGGCATGCAATTCCGATTTTTTCCTGAACGTGAGACTCGTGCCGCCGTATTATAGTGGCATGCGTAAAAGAGAGATATGAAGGATAAGAGGGTTAGTAGAAAAGAAAGAGATACAACTTGAGAGACGCAGACGGAAAGAGAGAGAGTTAGATAGTAAGCGCTATCGCGGAAGCGTGCGTGAGCGGAGCGCATTTATTGCCGGTGTAAAGTAAAATTACCGCTGTAACTGCTGTTACCGCAGAAGCAACAGCGGCCTGCTCTTTCTCCATCTTCGCACTTCTTTCATTCCGCGCCTCGCCCTTAGACGCGCGCATAACGCGAAATTCCCATCGTTTTAGTAACTGAAGCAGAACCATTTTCGGTATGCACCCGCGAGAGAAGTGGGTAACGGTACCACACCGAAGTACATCGTGGTGGTTAAGTCTTCTATGAGCCGTGATTCCGCAAGAGATGAAGAAAAGTGACACGCGAAATCTATGATTGCGATCGTATCACGAATACCACGGTGTTGCGACTCGTGTGACTGAAATTATCACGGTGATACTTGCGATAATTCATTAAGAGAAACAGTGTTAATTTTGCGCAAAATTTAATATTCTGTTTATTAAAGGATCTCATTATCTTCCAAATGTATGTAAAAAAGATAATAATATTTAGACTGTAGTGAAGTGTAATAAAGTAGAATTATCACGTCGAGTTGAACCCAGGAATATCTCTATAAAATTGCTGGTCTTCTTTATGAAAATAATATAATTAAATTGTATAACCGTGCAAAACAAGATCAAAGAGAGAGAGTCACATGTAAAATGATACAGTTTCTGCAATGTAAATTACGGCGATACCGTCGCGAGAAAAATTGCTTGCAATTAACGTCAACGAAATTATCATGGTCGTGTCGTCTTCGCTGTAAAATAATGCAGCAGCAAAGTGACGAGAATTATGTGTCTCGTGCAGAGAAGATCCTGCCAGGTTCCTAGATTTGCAAGTCACCCACTGCATTTCCGTGGGCGATATCCCGTTTTACATAAGTTCAACACGCTTCGAATGTTATTCTTATCGCGTGGAAAGGCCGAGGCACAAGCTGATGTGCCTGTTTGACGCTAGTGGCGATGAAACTCCAACGGAGAGTTCGACGACTTCGTTAAATGCCTTAGGGCAAGTTTGACTGTTACCCAACAGCTGCGAATTCACGTGCACTTTCGTAAAATTTCGCTTTCTTGGTGCCCGGTGGAAACGGATAAACTCGCAATATATGTGTTAAAAGTTTACGATGAAACAAAAACTTGGATTGTCCCGCGAGAGTCGAATAAAAGTTTGCAAACGTATTAATTAGTTCCTTTTCGTAGCGCTGTACTGCCTTCGACTTCAATTACCGTAGCTATTTTTAGAAAAATGCTCCAAAAATTACGAAAATACCGAAAAAGTATCATACTAAAAAGTACTCGTATAAAATAATAATAATAATAATAATAACTTTATTGAGGTGTGTGGAAATACAAATTAGCAGATGTTAAAATTGTGGCGTACACAAAACGTTAAATGAAACCTCAAAAGGTGTAGCATCAATAATATTGCTGCTTATAGGTTCAAATATAATTTGAAAATTTTTGTTTTTATCCAAATTACCCTATAAAATAAACACGCATAGTACAGTATCGTTACAAATGCAAGACGAAATAAAAAAGAACACTGGACTAATATTATAAGTATAAAATAAAATAAAAGATAAAAGTATATGTGATACAGTAACATTAAAAATGAAAAGCAATGATGTGGAAAGATTTGTACTGTTAATTTTAAAGCACTCGTACAGTTCATTAAAAAAAATCAGAAATCAACTAATTTCATGGATAAAAAATTACAAGAACTAATTAGTTTATGAATTTACAAATTACGTCTTAGCGATTTTTGTCTTGTATAAATATGTGACGAAACCTATAATTAGATAATTTATGTAAGTATAACTTGAGAATATGTCGAGTGTAATGTAACTTAATGATTTCATTCGCGAATACAAAGTGTGCTGGCGTGAGATATGAAGATATGCGGCGTTGTAGAGAAGTCAACGACCAGAACGGGAAGAGTAAAAAGAACAGAAATACCGGACAAGAAACCGAGAGAACGAGAGAGAAAGAGAGAGAGAGAGTTTTTAGAGAGAGAGAGAGAGAGAGAGAGAGAGAGAGAGAGAGAGAGAGAGAGTAGTGTGATTTTCGGTTAGTCCGTAATTTTCGGTCCCACCGCTACATCGAGTGGGTCAGGAGAAGATGGATGTCCCTTTTGCTACGCTCACTCCCGTTGTACCACTTTGATGCAAGACCGGTCGAGGTACGGCAGTGGAAGAGAGAGAAAGGGGAGAGGGGGGGGGTCCATTAGCGAAGCCATTTGAATATTTGCAAAGCGCGCAAGGCGGGCCTGGAGGTTAAAAAGATCTGTAATATACTGGCTGGCGTCACTTCCACTCTGCCTCTGAAATTGTCACGACTCGGTGGAGGTCGGTGCCGCTAACGTGGGAGACTAACGGGACTACCCGGGCGAAAGAGCCGGTTAAAATTTCATCTCTTCTCTTTAAAACGACTCGCAAAATCCGTTGTGCATACGCACGATAATTCGGTTGTGGCGCGGCCTCATCGCTGCCTTATTCTCTTTAACAACGACACGCCTCCTACTTGACGAGATACAGGAAAGAACGAGCCCAGGATAAACCATCGTGTAATCGCTTGTACCGTGACGCGGCGAATTCGGAAACCCGCAAGAAAAGATTAACATCCCTCGCATTGCCGTGATGCGGCGATACCGCCGCTGGGGGGGGGGGGGGGGGGGAGGGAGAGAAGAGCGTTTTCGCGTTACCACCGACTTCCAATTAAGTCACGAGCTTACGTACCGCTTAACCGTGTTAAACAATCGCGAGGCCGTGGCACCGTCGCGACTGGCAAGTAATTGCTGCCGCGCGCGAATCCTGTCCGATGATACGTAGCGCGCGCTCCACCCACCGGCGCTTTTTCCGTATCTCCACTCCACGTAACACGACAACCTCATAACCGTACATTTAACGTAACGAGGTCGCGCAGAATGGATATGACATAAAGGGAGTAATCCGAAATGCAGGGAGCGTTGCGCACGCTATCGCGTATGCATATACAGGCAGCGATGCGGTGGCCACCTGAAAGCGAAGGTCGGCGGATCTATGAAGTCGTTGGTCACGCTTCTTGGATTCATTCGCCTCGTTGAATCGGATCTGCCTGTTTTCCACCTTGTTATCGTCCGCTAGTAATTCGTATGTCTTTAATTACACAACGGAAGTCAGCTGACCGGGCTTGATTGGGACAAAATTTCTTGCTCGAAAACAGGCTGCGGAAGAAGCTACTCATCTTAAACGATTTATGAGAATGTCAAGTAACTGCAGCGACACCGTCGCTTTAATTATGCAGCGGCGAATGAACCGCTGTTTACGGTACATATATTAAAATCGAGTATGAGAGAGAGAGATAGAAATATTTAATTCGATATCGAATCTCAAACGCACGACGATATCTTCCTTATTGAATTATTCAAGATACAGTCAGTTACCGAATCCTAGTTTCGCTTATAATCCTCAAACAGTTTGTATCTCCCGGAAGTAGCGCGTTGTATCTGAAAGCATTTGTATCTTATTCGGCCTTCCTCAGCAGCGATTTGCAATTCGCGACACTAACCCTGGTTTAGAGAGACAGCTGTTGCTATAGATTATAGAAAGAGGTCCGACGAACGAATCGGTGTTATCAGATGTTTCAGAAAATCTTCAAACCCCTCGATCACTAAAAATATCGTAGAGGAAAATATTTATTTTCAACGGATAACGAAGCGGATAAAACCGCGTAACGACCGCTGGATTATGTGACACTTAAGAAAAGATTTAGACGCAGGAATTACGCACGAGAATCGTTAAAAATTTTATAACGCGACTCTTCGTTTCGACGAGAAACATCGTCACGCTAGGCTTCAGCCTGCTAAACGCTCGGATTACGTTTCTTGCAGTCGGTTCGCGGAAGGATGTTTTCTGACATTTACGACACCGGCCAGAAACTTAGTTGCAAAGTCGCGTCGTGCGCCATAACGTCACATTAAATCTTCTACTTACTGTAAAAAATCCGCGGACAACTTCGATGTTTGCGCTTCGCCGAATATTCGCATACGATAATACACGTTGTGTCGGAATCAATACCGCGAGAACTTTTGCGCAACGCACAACTTCGCGCGCGCAACATTTTGTATAATGATCGTAAATTTTATAAATTAATACTCCTTCAAAGAAGAGCGCTCTCGAAATTTAGCCAACGTAAGCTTTTGTGCAAATTCTATCCAGTACCATATATTCGAGTAAAACATTTCGATAAAGATTTCAATAAATATCAAAAGTATAATTGTGATGTTAATGCAATTAATCGGAAAATATCAATCATGTATTAATGTATTCAAATTATAAATTTATAAAATTTTACTTATAGAATTTTCAGAATAAAATAAAGAGATTATGCACACACATTTCCGAAAGCTTACAACATTTATAAAGTTCATATTACTAATATTGTTTATTTATAAGTATTAGTTATTCAGTCATAAAACCAAAGAGAGGAAGCGTGAAACAATGAACAAGAATGTAGAATATACAAATATGAATATAAATATTTATGTAGAGATGCTTAATGCTGTCGAGTGAATAATATAATAATGCAAAAATAACATGCAAATATTAAATTATATTCAATTGTTTCAAATATGGAATCATTTTATATGCTTGTAATGTGTAAAACATTTCCGTTGTCGATTAGTCTTAAATAGAATTTCTTTTATTTTATGCGAAACAATCACGAATGCAAACGCAACGTAGTGATTAAAGTGAGCGTTTGTCATACAATATTGGCGATATCACAGCGAGCCGTCCTAGAAAGAGCCGATAATTCAGTGTCATCGCGTCTGGTATCTAACGCTGCATGTGCAGCGGATGGTAGGTGTTGCTTCGGTATATATATAAGTCCAAAGTGAGGCATCTGCCTCACATTACGGGGTCTCGGGCTGATCCGTACGCGGCAGTACGACGCGTCGTGCACCTGCGCGTACGTGCTCTCCCGCTAACGAGCCTGTAATATTTACGTCATCTCCAATACACGAAGGCTGTTCACATCTCCTCCACGCCGGACGTGTAATCGAGAGGCGGGAGTCCCGTAACGAGCGCCGGACTTTGGTTAAACCTCCGGGCAACGGAAACGCGCTGCCTCACTCTGCCGTAAGTCTCTCCTCTTTTCCTTGCGTCCTCTTTCCGCTTTGGACCCGCGGTCTTCTTCTCTCCGCTTTCTCTCTCCTTTTTACCGTTTGGTATTTCTACGGCGAATTATGACTAAATCTTACGATTATTTTCTCCCCCTTTCTCACGTCGATTATCGTTCTTCGTGACCTCGATCGTCTGCTTGCTGGTCCTTCAGAATGCGCCAAGTACGCATGATATGGTTAAGTCTTCCTCTTTTTGCGCAATTAGTTCTGTAATAGGATCTCTAAAAAGTTAGATTTAAGAGATTCATTACCATGATACTTCGCATTCGTACGAAATCTCTGTCATTATCTCGTAATCGGGTCGTTTTGCTGCTGCCGATTATTTCAGTTTCATCTCATCTTTCTTTTCTAGGAAATAATCCTGTGAAGTGTAGTGCAATTAAATCTTATTGGAAGATTGTATGATGAATTGAGAAAGAGAGAGGTGGAGGAGAAAGTGGGGGAAAACAAGAGACAGAGACCGAAACGTATTGTTTTTAATATTATCATCTTTCTAACATGCAATTCCAGTAGTTAGCAATAATTAATCGTTATCATAATTATATCTCATTAATAAATCGTTCATCATGTTATTAACATATATCTACATTTATATAGCATTGATGTTCCTAGTCTTATCCACGATCTTTGATTCGATTAGGCTTCTTGCTTTATAATCATCCTTATGTGATTCATTATTCTTTAATATGTGAGGAAACAGCTTAAGTACGATGATCCAAATTAGCTACTATAATTTTCTCGCAATATCTCGCATTCAGTATTTTTATCGCCGAAACTTCCGTACATTGTTTACTTCATTATCGTGATCAAAGCGCCCATCACGGTGGGATAAGGCCTACATTAAACCGGGATTTCGGTAGAATCACGAGACGTTAATCGATTCAGGAAGCCAGAGGCGAGATATCTACTTAATTACTTTATTAAATATACCACCCACGGTGAAGGATGATTTAATAAAATCTTTTGGGATTCTCCCGTTTCTCTACCTGTGATTTCTTCTCTAATCTTCTCTCTCATCGTCTTGTTTCATTTTATATATATATATATATATATATGTATAACTTTTTGTTTTGAATCAGCTCGATTAATTGTGCAGCCAGTTTCCCCCTCCCCCTCGAGCCATTTATCTTTACTAAACGTTTTCAAGCTTGTAATAATGGACTTTCTACCCCGCGTCACAACAGCCGTCTGCTGGTGGTCCCATCTCTTCTCGAGTTAAGATCGTCAATTTAGCCGAATACCGGCTAACCCGCTTCGCGATGGGGAGCGCACAGGTCTCCTCCTTTTCATCTGGTATCTCCGGAAGGGCCGCGGGCGGCCAATTATTTTTAACCCTAACGTGTGTTTAGTGCTTCGCCGTGGCCAAATGGATCGCGTTCTCCTTCATCGCGAACGTAATCTTCAAGTGTGTCTCCTCCCTCCCGACTCTTACGAGTCATCATCCCTCTTCCTCGTCGCCGCACATCGCCGCTGAGGTAACTGTTAATTCTTCCGAGGGCACTCGAGCCTCGAGTCCCACGCATATGTTGGAGAGAATTGAGCGATCCGACGCTGCGCACGGACCATCTTGCCTTGCACCGTTAACCTCGCAAAGGTGGCTTACGGACGGTTGGCATGGGTGTATATATATATGTGTGTTATCTTTTTCTCGACCGAGGTGATGAACGCTGGCCTGCCCTCTTTCCCCCGGGCTATTAACATCTTTCCTTCTACTTAAAAATCGCATAAGCTCGTAGTTATATACATCATGAATGAATCATGCGTGTCAAATAAGGGCATGGCGTAAAATCGATATTATCTTCCTCGAGATTACACTGATGTTCTTGTAGAGAATAAATAAGAGCCGATGATATCACAAGATAGTGTCTTAATGATAATTAAGCAAAAAATGTCGAATCAGAATATAAATAACTTGCACAAAAAAATTCCAGTTACAGAGATCTTTGAAAAAGAAATTGTGAGAATTATTCTTAATTATGCAAACGGAAATGTGTGATATTAACAAACGATAATCGCGCATCTAATTTTACAAACAAATAAGCATTCTTCGACTCTCTCTCTCTCTCTCTCTCTCTATATATATATATATATATATATATA
Organism: Cyphomyrmex costatus; assembly: GCF_001594065.2. Taxonomy (NCBI): domain Eukaryota; kingdom Metazoa; phylum Arthropoda; class Insecta; order Hymenoptera; family Formicidae; genus Cyphomyrmex; species Cyphomyrmex costatus. Next base: position 2,548,277 of record NW_017278534.1, on the reverse strand, counting down.
TATATATCTCTTCAATTTACAGGCTTATCCTAAATGGCAAGCAGAGCTCTGTTTTCCGGGTTTAAACGAACGAGGCCCTCTGACCTTGCGCAGGTAGTCAATGACCGATTACACAAAGATTCTCTTCTCCCGATTGCATTGGGGGTCAGGAACGTTGTTTCTTAGTTGCGCATAGAACTTTTTCGGATAGCTCGCTTTGTGGACGAGGCGCGCGGGTCTCATCGAGGAAGACGACCGTATACGTACCTCCGCGCACGAGCCGCCTACGTACTAAGAGGCTAACGGTGCCGGCAGCAATTAATTTCACTCGTCCACGTGGCACTCCCATTCACGCCCGAAGTCTTCAATTACTGGTCGTGGCAAACAGCTCACGCATAAATGCAGAAACACGTATATACGCGAGCGAGCGTGTGTGTGTGTGTGTGTGTGTGCGAAACATCGAAAGAGAAAAGGAAAAAAAAAGAGAAAAAAAAGCCGCACGCTCACACGTATGCGTGCGCTCGCGTTTTGCTTTCGTATAAAACGGATGTTCACCTCTGAGAGCGCATAATTTTTCGAGGGAACCGACGGTGAACGGTAAGAAGGAAGCGAAAGAGGAAGTCAGCCAGAAAGAAACGAGAGTACGGAAGAGACAAGCAGATAGAAAAGAGGCAATACGAAGAGGCGAAAGAAAGAAACGAGAGAGATGAAACACGTGCGCCCCGACAAATAGAGACCAAAATAGGGGATGGAGGGGAACAGAAAGTCTAGAGCGAGAGAGATGGTTTGGTGCTTCCATGAGAGCGACCAGACTTCAGACAGTCGGGTAGATGTACCCAGGAGGCTATTAACCGTTCGCAAACAATGATCTAGAAGCGGAAGTGGCTGCGCTCTCCCCGCCACACCATCTTATCAGAATTCCAGTGTAGGAAACGGAGACATGGAGCGAGAAGGGCGCAAATACATAGGGAAAGGAGCTATATAGTTCGGAGACAAGGGATAGAAAGGGGAGAACTTGTCCTCTTTTGAGAATTGCCTTAATTGAGCGGTTTGTGCAATGAGATGCCGTATTCGGCGGCTAGCACTGTGGGATAATTCTGAAATAGACGAAATGGCACGGATGTTGTGATTATCGTGTAAACGAAAACATTGCCAGGGGCAGTTATTTAGTCGTTTAGATGTCGGAAAAGATTCTTGGACCTAGACTTGCGACGATATCACGGTTCAGCATTCATGGTTGTTTGCACGTCTTCTAATTTCTACTACCCAATGGCTATCTTAGCCATTGGATCGCGAATTAATTTTCTTTATATATTAAATATTTCTAGAATACACACGAGTACACTAATATGAATATGTGATTCCTGTTTTCAATATGTATGGTATTACAGATTATTTTCGGTGCAATTTGATCTCTCTGATTATTTTATAACTTATATGTATGTGCACATATTTCAATATCGAGAAACGTAACTTGTGTTGTAGTTGCAAAAGAAAAATGCGGGCGTTATCCTTGACGCAAGAACACAAGGGGTATTATCACGCTACTGCCTCTTTGATATATCCTGTTTGTTACGTTACCCGTATTCCTTCTGCACAGTATTTCTTTCAGCAGGTGTGCAGGTCGCGGGGAATATCCTTTCCGTTTATATCAAGATTTTTGTAAAGCGTATCTTCGAATTTTTGTCTTTCTTTTATTTGCTGTGCGCCATTTAATTGAGCGCCAAGTCGTGACTTGTAAAATCTTGCCATTTGTATTCAGAGGTTGAAAACAGGGATTGTCTGGAAACAATTTGCGTTTATCTAAATATCTGCAAATTTACCTCTAGCGCTTGACCAAATAATACTAATACTAAAATTCTTCGAGATACAGTTAAATCACAGTGGAACTGTTACATGACGCGATATATATCCTTTCGTGACCGTCGCCTCACGCTAACGGGAAATGAAAGCATTCCATTCCAGGACTGTGAGCGCGGTTGAATCCCGAAATTCGCCTCAAGCTGACTGTGCGTGTATATAATATACGAATTATAAGCCGTTACCAAAAAATTGTACGTAACCGGACGTGGATAGTTATCAAGAATGAAGGACGCGAGTTAGAATCAGTATGAGTGCCGAGAAACTTAGACACATATATACGTATGGAGTGGCAGCTCTCGCGCGTCATTTGGAGGCAAATTTAAGGACGATCGTGTTGAACGCAACGGTTGATCTGTTACTTTCTCACGCGGTAATGGGCAGTTTCTTCCTCTAGTAAAACGATCGGACTGCGCTCCCGGTTTTACGACTTCTCGGAAATACACAGTTGAATGAACATCGTCACTTCCTCCCGGGCGGATGGAACCTAAATGTGGCAAATTCGCGAGACAGGCCAGAGGATACACACACACACACACACATACACACAGCATTTTGATTTCGCTTCACATAACAGTCTCCTTGTAAGTACATACGCGTGCGGGTGTGTACCGTTATAACAGCGAGGCGGTTGTAATCCTCACAGCTGGTTGCGAGCGCCGTGCTTCGGAGGGGAACGGGGAGATAGAGGCTATCGTCGCATTTCATCGATCATCTTTTCAGGGGAATTTTATTTCCGGGAGATTGCGTTTAGAGAACGAGTTATGTGCCGTCGCGGTTTTTCATTGCTTCCCCCGAGGGGTCTAACACGCGAGTGCTCGTTAAATCCCCTTCTTCAGCACGATTCGGTCAAGATGAGAAACCAGTTTGCACTATCGAGGAACACATTTGTGGCAACTTGATTTTTGTTACTTTTTTTTATTTATTTATAATAAATACTTTTGAATAAGATATTCACGATACAAATACGTGTTATTTATAATTTTCGAAAAAATTTATTTTTAGACAGTACTTCGATTATGGTTGAATACTTGTTTAAACAAATTTCTTGTTATGTTTTATTTTTCATTATTTAGTATATATAGCAACAAAAAATTAATACTTAATTAAAAGTACAATTATTATTTCCATTTATATGTATAGTTATTCTTGAAAATAAAGCTTTGAATTTTCATGTTCGTAATTTGGTTTCTGAACAGTTATCTGACATCGCAATTTGTAACTTTCAAACATGAGCGGTCAAAGTTCCCGGATCGCTTGATCATGCGACTTTTAAAGAGCCAACCTGTTCTGGTGAATGCAGGTGTGTTCCCTTTGTGTGTAAATTTTGCGGCTGCCGCGATATATATCGAGAAACTTATAAAAATAAAAACTCACACTCGTGCGTTAAATTCTTTTTCGATCGCGCATGCTGTTGAAATGCGAGCACGCTTGAGCATGCTCTATAATTCCAGATCAATGCCAGATAATCACAGAGAAGCAAAAGTACATGCTTGAGTTGGAGGTAGCACGGTCATGCTTATAAAACATTTGCATGTTGACGTTAAAATGTTATTGAAAAAGATATACAATAACTTTTCAGCAAATTATTGAGAAATTATATTATTAGTAAAACTGGAGAGAGAAATAATAAAGTAGAATTTATTAATGTGACATTTTTATGATATAACTCAAACTTAGTTTCGTTTATTTAAGAACGTTTATTTAAAATTAAAATAAACTAAGTACTAAAATAAATTGTGGAACTCTTTATTAGTTGATTAAAAACTGTAAATATAATGAAATATGATAAAAAAATTAATAAAAAGAAGGTAAATTTTTATTATAGCTTTAATAGACAAGCAATGATAGTAAGTTTAATAGAACCGATCATATGTAATATGATAAAATTCCTTTTTTTATAAATATTCAGAGTAAGTGGCATCCAGTCAATTAGTGGATTATATGGTAACATAATGTATACGTAATAATCATCATCGCATCGATAATATATCGTTGATGTACATCGTAATAATTTACTATCTTCTATAGTTCGGTGACAGTCGAAGTCAGTGGTAGCCAGATTGACAAGCATATCTCATACGAGAGAGTTCTAATTGACACGTTAAGTTAATCTTCTATTCGTATATTTAAATAAAAAGGAAATAGATTAAATAACATTTCTTAAGACACGGCTTTTCTGCTAAGAGAAGAAAATTAGGGAAGTAAATTACCGTAATGAAAACTTTATATATGCATAAGAATTTCTTTGTCTCTCGAAACTATTTTAATTATTCCTAAGTAAGCAAATGGATATCTCGTTCACTGGTACAGCTAGTTTCCTTGGTAACTTTACTGCCACTCGCTGTCATTTGGTTACGAAAACTCATTACCATCCCGACTACGGCAAAACTTCATTGATTATCCGCTATCTTCAGTATGGCATCCCGGAAATGTGCAGTCAATCTCGTGCTGATAGATATCTGACGGATATAGGGAATTGAGGTACACTTTGACGGATTTATTGGTATATGGAGAGAGCCCATGCGAAAAGTTGTCGTCTGAGCTAGATGCTCGTTAAGTTGAGTTTCCACAAATAGGCGAACGCAACCGGAGATGCGCTTAGCGTTCATCAATCGCGTTCGCGTCATCTCGTAAAATATATGCTTTGCAAACTGTCCGTTATGCAGGAGCGCGATACTCGGGTATAGCCGGTCATTATTCCTTTTGTACGATTTTCATTATAATGAGACTCGAACGCACAACTCGTCTTGTCCCGTCTCGCAGCTGCGTCAATTTTGCATCCGGTCAAGGACAAGTTCGCGTGAGATCGATATCCCTCATCATTTCTTTATGCGTACCATACCATTTGATATGGAAGAAAGTAATGTCATTAGCGGTTGACAGTAGCTTGTTATGCGCGCCGCGTTAATATCCTCTTGTGACGTCAGACTTATCGACGGCTTGCTGTCGCGACGAACGTCTCGTCGAAATTATTCACTCGTTAATATTTCATCGTTCGTTCGATTAACGTCAAAACCGTAACGTGCGCGATGTGCTCAGTTTTCCCAGCGATGATTTATTGCTCGGTCACGGGTGAGAAAATTCGTGCGTGTCGCACCGGCGTGGCGCGGCGCGGGCGATCGAGGGCGAGTAACCCTAAAGAAACGAAATCTCTCTCTTTCACGCCGACAGCGGGGAAAATGGTTTGCGTAACACGGACTATTAAACATTACGGCGAACTTCTTTATAACGATGTACCGTATCGATAACTGCTAATGGCATGAGAAAAAGTAAACTAAGATTCACTTAAAGTATTTATCGAGATTGGCTTCCTATCCATGCTCGATTGGCTACGGAATTAGAGCGGTATTAGTCTGAGTGCATTACGATTTTTCTTCTCGGTCAAGGCCGTTGCATTTACCTTGGATCTAAAGATTAGCTCAGTATTATTACATTACTAAGTGACCGATATAATCGAAGATTGTAAAAGAAGTTAATAACAGAGTTTACACACTATCGATTATTATTACCTGTCGATGAAGAGTTATTGTTTAATACGCGCTAATTGCGTAATTTACGACATTTTATTAAAGATTGTTCATCAATCTTGTGCTCATAATCTGGGACACTTTGTAAATTCATCAAGGAAACTTGTCGTGAAGAGTATGACGGTATATTTATGCATACTTAAAACTATATGGTAATCAAATTTGTGTACAGTGTGCAGATAGTAATAGATATATAGTTATAAATTAGTATCGATATAAAATGAGAAATATGCGTTACATTTATTTGCCGTGACATACCGAGAGCAATTCCGTCTTCCAATGTCGCACGCATCAATAATTCCAAGTTGCCCTGATTCAACAACTGTTCATCGGAATTCGATTCGCTCATTTATCCTGGTAAGACTATCGAAGCGTTTTAAGTAATCAATATCGCACCGAAACGTCAGTACGCGGGTAGGGCGAATCTCATTACCCTTCGCTGCCGAGGCCATTGTGCAGCCGAACTTCATTATCCACACTAATTATTTCAAAGTTAGTCGAACAGTTCGCCACAATGTAATGGCGAAGGAAACGGTCTCAGCGTCGAGAGAGGTCTTGAGATAGAGCGGAGAGAAGAAGATGGTGTGAGAGAAGAGGGAGGTGGGGTGGAATAAGGGGGAGAGTCTTGCGCGAAGGAGAACACTGCGCAGAGAACATAATATCGCTCGGTACAAGCCTCTCCTGCCTTTGTTGCCATTCATTAAGGTAATTACAGGAACCGATTTTCCCGCGAATGCCTGGGTGCAAGTAAGAATTGAATACTGTTGCACCACTCGGCATAGTGTATATATATATAATGTTCTTCGATGCGAAACATTGCTCCAAAACGCGATGAACTACGGGACGTCTGGGCGCGTAATCTTAAATTATAACCACATACTTCGTCAATCATATGGTCGATATATATGAGATTATAAATATTGGAATATCTGATCAAAGAGGTTATATGTTAACGTCAGCTACTAATCCAGCGGAATACGCAACGCTGTATACGCTTAGCGAAATATGTGCTCTCAGCTTTGTATCATCTAAACATGGGAATTGCATTATCATAAACTTCCTTGTTCGTAAAGACTCTGAGCAATTATAGTCATACGTAAGACGTCATGTAAGATTTTTTCACACCGTTTATAACGCTCTGATCGAATTTACTAACACATTTTGATTTCAACTTTATTTTAATTTAATACCTTTGTTATACAGAAAGGACAGATTTTGTCGAAATATTTAAAAATCTAATTAGATCTGAAAACAATTTTGTTAAATCATCAAAACAACAATATAGAACATTCAAACTGATTGCAAAGATATCGAAACTTTTTTCAAACTGTAAAGGAAACTCATGCATTGCTCATCGTGCTTGAGTTTCCTACATAATTATTTTGACGGTCAACAAAATTATTTTCAGATCTGTATTTATCTAAATTTTTAGATACTTCAGCAAACTTTTTTCCTTATGTTAAAATAAAATATGAATTCCAATTAATATAAAGATTAATAGCGTTTATTATTCTTTGAAAACACGTAGAAAACGAAACCATACGCATTTATCCAGAATTTACGAGTTAAAATGAAAAGCGATTTATCAGAATTCCCCAAAAAGAGAGAGAGAGAATCCAAGCAAACGTATTATAGCAATCAGAATCTGATGTATAATAAACGATATTGAATAACATCCGCGTTAACGACACATATTTTCACACATTGCCAGTCTTTTGTTACACGATTTTTAGTCCGACACACACTTTTTGCACTATATAATAATCCAAGTCTGCGCACTGCGTTTTTAAACATTGTTTTATTAATATGGCACTCTGGTGATGAGACTCGAATGTGTTTTCACAGTGAACAACGTATAGGTCTCCATAGATGTTTTTAATACTAAAATAAATCGCACTATAAGAGAAAAATGTTGTGATTTCAATATAAAATATTATACTCGTGCACATTTCTATTTCCTCCATTAAAAGATACTTCGAAAAAAAATATTAACGAGAATTCTACCTGATCTTTAATCAAGCGTACAATGATAGATGCATTTATCACGTACAAGCTGCTGATTCGAGGGATCGTCCTATTACGACCCTCATTAAGCGGGTCGGAACTTCTATCGGTGCAAGTAAGATTACGCTACAAGTGAAAACCTTATATATAAAACTTGTTGATATCCCTGTTCATTCATCAATTATACATCACAGCTCAATCGACACTATGAATATTTTTGATGTTTGTAAAAAAAAAAAGGATGACGAGAACATTGAGACGTCCTTTCGCCTTCTTAACATTTCACGTTGAAAGGAACTCCAGAAGCAATCTTCGATTCAATTATGTCAGAAGTTAACCTCACTGAAAACCGCGTTTCTACCGTAATCCTACGGTTGCTCAGAAACGGAAGAGGCCTTATGAAAGCGGCATCGTAATTTCGTTTCATTTTTCCGTAATGTCGAGGAAGAGAAGATTGTAGGACGTCCTCGCAACACACAGCGCAGCCGACGCCACGAACCCGCTCTGCACGATGCGATTACGCAACGACATTTGCACGCTGATTCGATTAATTATTATTCCAGATCGCCATTGAGGGCGGAAGATCGGAATTTCTCTCGAGTGCGCGAAACCACCGAGACGGAAAATTGTTTTTCCGCGATCCACCGTACGTAGCCGCGCGCGGCTATAACTATTGCCGTGGATGGGACTTTATCGATTTCATCGGAAATACAGCGTGCATCGTCAATGGATTGGGGCGCACACGTCGTCCAGCACCCGGCGAGACGTGAAAACGCGAAATGGAAAAATTCGAGCCCGATCGACCCAGGGACAAGCGGAATTTTGCGTTTAATTGGAAAAAGAGATGTGCGCAGTCGACAAGGGGGATGCGATTTTGTATTTTTCCCCTTTATCTCCGGCCTGTCCAGGTCGACAATCTGATCATCCCCAGTCTCGAATTTCCGAGGCACTGCGGTTCGATTTTGCGACAGGATGGAGACCTCTAAGCGGTATATATTGAACAAGTTCACTATGCGACGAAATATCCGATCTTGCTCCTTGCACGAAGATGACGCGTAAGATAGATAGTAGCTCATTTTTATTCGCGCTACGTCGCCCTGGTCCCCACAACAGCGTCCCACCGAGCGGATATCTCGGCGACGTCTACTCCGTAACCCGTTCCGGATGACAGGAAAACGATCAGAATCGGCATCCGGTAGAATCTCGTCCATCTCCGAGACTCGTCCGTTGTGGAGAGCCGTGTCGAACTTTACGATTTCACTGATATACGAGCCGCTCGGTACAACACTGTTTATCATCCCGCACACCTCAGAAGGGGGCCCAGCGCGCAAGTCCTACTGCTATCCGTAGATGGCTTTTCGTTGGATCACGTACCTGGACGGTTGCGGTGGCAAGCCGCGCCGGTAGAAACCAGGGTAAAATCTGCGGTAGAACGCGGCGGACCTCGTACGCAGGGAAGTCTCTCTCTTAGGCACTCGAAGAAGCGCTCTCTCTCGCTCCCGCGTGTCCTTGGACTTGAGCCCCGTTCACGGCCACAACCAACACAGAAATGCTGGGATTGCAAGGCGTGCGGCCACTTTTCCTGCCGGTACCACCAGGTGGGGGAATATACCCGGTTGCTGTTGGCAGGTGGAATGCTCAACATCACCGCAATGTACTCACGAATTATTAGTGCGACGGGACGCCCCCGGTGGAAGAGGGGAGGGGGGCACAGGCAAGAAGCCGATGATGGTGGAGGTGGCCATAGCGAAAGGGTGGGGAAAGGGATACAGAAGGAGGAAAGTACGGGGCCCTGCGATTCGGACTATCTACCGTGTGATTTCAAGTACGTTCACCAGCTCCACGCTTCCGCGGTTCCGCAGGATGTATCGTTCAGATTTCTGACCTCGCGCGAAAACTCGAAAGCTCTTCGAATTGGACACCATCGTTTGTAATCTTACAATTTTTTTTTTCAATTTTACGTGTTCAACATAAAACATTTTATCTTGCTTAATATAATCTAGTGAGTACGAAATTCTTATCAAATGTTATATTAACAAACGAAAGTTAAATATAGATACGCAGTAGATATCTTTTCAGATAATTCAAACAAAATTTTTCTAACAATATTTTTATAGGACGTATATAATATTTGTCGCTATTGAAAAAGTTAACCAATATAATGTACGTGTTAAATTTGTCGAATTAATGTGAAGTGGCGCAGATGACGCTTATATCTGAATAATCATAAATTAAAATGTATAATAATTGCTTCCGTCTTCATATTATTTTCATATTTTTCTTCATAATATATACCTATACAGCGTGAAAGAACGAAAGCGGAATTAGGATCGCGCTTCGACTTAACAGTCACTATGTAGGTGGACATCTTAGTAACTTTATCACTATTAAACGACGCGGTTTCAAGTAGCGGTTTAGCTTTATGATGTAGTAAGATTGCATGCGACATATCAACATGCGTGTGATGAGCGTATAATGGCGGTACTTGATGATGAAGCTGCGGTGCTCTTTTATTCATCGACTGGGCGATCTGAAATTTCAACTATGCCGTTGCCCATTCATTATTATCAGCGTTTATACCGTGCTAAAAACGAGATGTTATAATCGTATTCATACTTGTGAATACAAATACGCCATGCATGCTAGTTTGCACACGATAGGTGCACTCGTTCAATGATTCATCGCGATGACAACTCGTTTTTAATAAATAAATCAACTCTTTTATTTATTTGCTGACAGCATGCGGCAATTTATATTTTATGTAGCTATTCCATTATATTATTTTTTTCGTGAGATATTATGGACTGAATTATCTGTATGAGTATTAATAAATTTATCATTTTGTACAATATAGTTTGTACGAATCTGTAATAATCATATCGAAAAAAATTATTGTTGTTCAATTTATTATGTAATATTTTAAGTTTTTTTAAGGGAATGCAAAAATCTTTTTTACTCTTATTAAATATATGGGTTTTAATGTTGATTTTATTTTACATGTATATGAAACATTAATAATAGTAAAGAATTATTTTTAAATAAATGAGATACAAGAAAAAATTAATTTATTAAATTCTTAAAAATAGTAAACGCATAATCTCCTTGAATAAGAACTTTGATATCTCATTTAATTACGTTCATTTCTAACGTATAAACGTCGATGGTAAAATAATTTGCGCAATTCTTGATAACGCAATTCGTGTTCATATTAGTGAAACATGAGTGCTGTGAGAGAGGAAGCGTATAAGCAATTCCCATCCTTCGCAACGCGTCGAATATGTTAATAAGATCTACACTTGGAAAACAACTGAGTATTCCAATTAAACGCACGTTCTCAGAAAGGAACTATCAGGAGGACACTTTACTTCATATTACTTAACCGGAATACACTGATTATCTCATTTCGATATAGTGTAATTGAACAGCACTATCTCACCACCGATTATCATACTTGAAGATTCATATTAGTGAGTTCGTCTGAAGAATGCGGTATTACAGGACGGGCGAATTATTACAACGACGAACTACTAATGAATACCCATTTAGATTCAACCCACAATTAGCATATTTCTCTTTTTGGTGTATAATTGAAGACTACTATCTCAACATAGTTTACACACGTGCACGCTTGAGAAAGTCATGTCACATCTCAAATGTGTTCAAAGCTTTCGATAAAAAATTTTATAAAACTATGTCATATCCTGATCCAATGTTCTTTGACTAATTATGTTTGAATTTTCGTTCAAATAAAAATAAAATTTTCGCGAAAGATGATATTATAATTCTTTTATCACTTATATATTTTCTTTTATGTCTAATTTTGGAGCTTAAAGAAATTTTTTATTGGTAGCTTTTACTCGGTTTTGAAGGATTCGTATATTTAAATTTAATTTCTAAAAATATCGATTTCACTTTCCCTCCACAAACTCGTATACGCAGCTGTTAGTCATTTGTTTCGCTCCTAAAGCGATCTTATAATTAGCCAACAATCCACGCGGAATTGTTGCGTTTCCTGCGAAACCGCACGGTATCACGATACGAGTTAGACTGCGGAATCTCGGGCTGACGTTATCTCCGACAGCGAAAGACGACGATTTCATAAATCGCCGTCGACAGATACGATCCCGTTTTTTTAAATCGTGCGAATGCGCCGCATTAAAGCACATTAAAGCGGATGTCGTAAATTCCGTAGCTACTTTGCGCTACATTGAGCCACGTAAAACGCTACATCGTACCACATTGAAACCCAACCCGTGCCGCGGTCGTTGTCCAGGCGATTCTTGTTCCTGGTAACCTGCTCGAAAGCTTTTTCGCTGGACGGCACCGCTGCCATTGCAGTCGTTGATTCGCGATCCCGCGCGTACCTGTGATTCGCTTGTCATCATCATGCCCGTCGTTAATCCCGTAACTTATTGTAATCCAGTTGCTAACTCGCTTAGTGGCTCAGTTAATAGTCCAAGAACTGTCCGGGATTGGATGAACGAGTAAGTAGGACAACCGGATCATCGTCGAAGTCGCGATCTGTCTATCTATAATCGCAATTTCAAATAGGAATTTCTCTATTTTTTTCTCTCTCTTTTTACATTTTATCCAGTGAATAACAAATTGTCATTCATACAAATATTGATTTTTAATTCAAAACTCTGAAGTTTGTTTTTGAAGTTTGTACGCTTTGTAAATGAAAATAAAGACATTTTTTATCTTTTTAAATAGACAGGTATGCACGTAGATACAAAGTATATTAAAAGAATTATTATTACGAAAAAAAATGCTTTAACTATAAAAAGTTTATTATTTCTTACACATTTCTACATTATCATTTTTCTTTTATTTGTCAGATTTTCTTTATTTCCTTAAAATTTAAATTTATTCAAATAGGCAACTCACCACTAGATATTAATCTATTAAATATATTGTATTATAATATTCCAGTTACTTTCTGATTAAAATTGGACTATCAGTTATTTCATGAATGTAGCTATTAAACACACGCGTTCGTGTAAAATTCATTTCGAATTAATCTAGACCACTTGAATTGATTGAATTAGTATCATAGGTAAGATTACTGCATACCGCGGTTTAATTATCTCCATATTAAATTTCATCAATCACCGATTTCTGCTGAATGAGGACATACAGCATATGATATTTGGCGAATACTCAGGGCGATGATTTTACACGACACGGTGCTGGCCATCTTTCACGCGGCGTGTCTTGTTTAACGGATCACGGGTTCTCGCACGGAGCCGTACCCGGCGAATTCTCTTGTTGCAATCAGTGGACCCTGGACGAACTCGTTTAGTTATTTCGCGGTGGGATTAACATATTTGCAGCACGGGCCCCTCGGGGTACGAACTGTAAATTGGGAAGCGGGTAAGTGTGGCACAACGCGTGACGAGCGTGCGCGCCAAGAATTATACGAGCACGTTGGCGTCTACGTACATGCATAAATTCCTCCTGTGCTCGCATACGAGAGATGTATCTGGGGATTATGGAAGGTGCATTTAGAGATTTGGTGAATCTCTTCAAAAGCTTGATATACATAAATTTTTCTTTCTAGAGAAGACGATAAACTGAAACGTAGATATATATAAAACAGCTTCGGTACCCACTGGTAACGTCCAACACAAATAAATTTTGGTTTTTTTAAAAATTTTCGAAACGTTATTTAACGAATGTACGTATAGATCGCGGTAAACCGATATCTCAAATAAAAAATGGATAATCCAGTAAAAAAATACGTACGTGTAAACGAAAAATTTGCAAAGCTGGATTTTTCAAAGTCCGGAGAGTTCGTAGTCGGCTTTCAGTATACGCATACATCAATTTCTCGTATTATATTCATCCTGATCGTTATTGCATGCAACAAAACGAGTTCAGTCATATCTTATACACTACAATATCTTAATGTTACAAAATCTAGATTTGTTTGGTAAGGATAATAAGGTAATTCAGCGTTCTAAAATTTAATATTATAATCAGCCATGTAAAATGGATTATAACTCATGTTTCTAATCAGCATAAAATATACGGCGAAGTTAAATTAGCCGATACCCGTTACGTTTCTTGTGGGTGTTGAGAGACACAGATAAGTAAACGACAATGATTTGCTTCAGATTTTGTTCTTCCTCGTCTAATTATTTATTAGCTATTCTGAGAACTATGCAATTGGTATAGTCAGAATTATGTCATTTCAAATGCCGGAAACCAAACTCCTTCTGCCACGTGAGATGATATAACACTGTTCTTTAAATTGATTATATATAATTACGATTTTATCATATTTTATAAATTCTTAGTATTGTGAACTTAATACTAGGAAGTTCTGAAATGGCGAAGAAATTTTCTTAGATAAAAGTAACAAATGTTTTTACATTATACGAAAGGATGCATTCCTGTTTCATAAATATACTTCTTTTATACTTAGTAAGTATAACGTTGGAGGAGAATGGCAGAGTCGTTATGTTAAATTTTAAAAGTAATCTATGTTTTGTAGACTCGTTTTGTAATAACAATATGACACGATAATATTCTGCATAACGAATTTTTTAAATAACTTTTGTCATATATTTTATCAATAAGTAATACTGCATTCTATACAAAAAAGCTTATTTTCATTTTTTTAGAATAAAATGTTGTGTATTTATTCGAAAATATTCCACTTCAATATGTCAGTATATTGTTATATTTTTTCGCGTTGCAATTTATGTTTACCACATATTGAGTGGAGTGTAGAATGTTATCGCAATTTATATATTCTTGTTTTCGTCAATTTTATTATGTAAATAATGTACAACCGCACATAACGAATGCTGTTATTAAATAATATTCAATACTTTATGAAAAATCTATATTCGATGAAGTAAAATTAACTTTTACAATCGATATGTAAAAAAATTATCAAAGGGACAGACACCAAATCAGTCCAATCGCAAAGCGATTGCGTTATTGATAAATTATTAGAGTAGATTCAAACTAAATAGTTAGATTATCAACTGAAATCTAATTTTCGCATATTTTGCACTTTATGGTAACTATGTAATGAGTCTTATCGAATGCGCATGAACGTAACTGACAATAAAGTGAAATTTAAGAGCTTGTGAGAACGTGGTATCTATTTCGGATAAACCCAAACAGGGTATTAAACTGCTGACGGACGCTATATTCGCCCTGCTTCTGGTTGTCAAGCAATGGGATAGATACAGCGATTAACCATTGCAGGGACGATAGATGCAATGAGATGTCAGAGGGTGTGTGCAGCGGCATACCATTAATGCACTCCAATGACTGCTTATCAGTTATCAGTATCATAAGTGGTATCTATATTTAAGCAATCCAGTTTGCGAGATGTTTATATTTTCTGATATATCTCTAAGAAAACCAGTTGATCCATAGATATATATGTTCGGTCTTTTTTTTTAAGCTTAGATATTTATCTCACGCTATTCTGATTTTTTTTTTAAATAACATGCTTATGCTTCACATAGTTATGCTATATTTGTCATTTCGATTTATTCACTGATTTATATATAATATATACGATTGCAAAGAGGAGATACGAAGTAATTCTGTGAATTAGTTATATATCAGTTTATTATAACGAATGGTAAAAGCTATAAAAAAAGTTTTAGTTCCACTCACACACACACTCTCTCTCTCTCTCTCTCTCTCTCTCTCTCTCTCTCACTCACTCAATATGTCCCTTTTTAAAAATTAAACATCGTTTGCCCCGTCACACCTGTTTGCGCGAAATGCAAAACTGGAGCCGATAATCACTTGTTTCATCGAAAAATAACATTTGTTACCAAGGCGCCTTTCAAAAACGTAGTGTTTATAAAATCATTAAATTTCATCTAACTGTCAATCTCCCTGTTCCATCAATCTGCTGATACATAGTGAACCGTCAGATACTGTGTACTTGTCGCTCCCATTGTGACGCTCGGACTGCAATATTGATTCGTTGCAGTGTCCCAACGATTTTCGTTTTTGTACAGGTGTTTTTGATGTAGCGTTGAATGGCCGTATTTGCGTAGCGGAGGTGAACAGCGTGTTTTACGTATGTAATTGTTCAAAGCCACGGTATCAGGAAGCTTGCAGTGGTAAAGAGCTCACAAATATTTTGCAAAAGGAATCATGCTCATTTTCTCTCTCTCTCTCTCTTTCTCTTTTTGAGTACATACCAACATGTTTGCTTGTAATGCTCTCAAGTATTCCCGAGTAATAAAACGTAATACAAAATCAGACGAGAAAAACAGGCTTTATTCATGACGGATTAATCAAGATATACATACATTTAATATAATCTCTTCAATGAATATTAATTAAGCGTTAAATCAATATTGAATTGAGATATTAATGATACGCTAAGATTCTGTCTGGCTGCACCGAAATATCAGAAAAGCGAGTTACGCCATGTCAGATTTTCATCGCTC
Source organism: Cyphomyrmex costatus (assembly GCF_001594065.2). Classification (NCBI taxonomy): domain Eukaryota; kingdom Metazoa; phylum Arthropoda; class Insecta; order Hymenoptera; family Formicidae; genus Cyphomyrmex; species Cyphomyrmex costatus. Next base: position 2,532,472 of record NW_017278534.1, on the reverse strand, counting down.
TTTAAAAGGAAGCGTTTATCTCCTTACATAAATTCACAATAGGTAGTGGTTCCTCCAGATAAGCTATAAGCTCTGGATGTTTTAGCGTAAAGTACATAGCTCTTATCCTCTCTTACGTACTTTCGTAGCGGTGACGAGCCGATTAGAACGCAAAGTTCCAGCTGCGTGGGCCGCGTAACGCTCGTTACTTGCACTTGCAAAGTAATTCTTGTTCATTATCGATTGGTCGGCTCGCTCAAACGATTTCGGTTCGCACACGTCCGGATAGGTTTTTGACGCCTGTCAAACGTGCGAACGTACATGCTTACGCCGCGAGCACGGTGCCTTCGTAGCTCGTCACAAAGCTGCTGTTTATGAGTAATTACACGTTTACTGGCGTTCTCGATAAATTACCTCGCCGGTAGCCAGTAACTTTACGACAGGTGAAAAGCGATTAATGGCCGTGTTACGTTGCAGCTTATAAATGCAAGTCGTGATCGTCCATTTTCAGCCGACTTTCCGCCGACCTCTCTATCCTCTCTTACCCCTCGTTTAATCCCTGCTGCAACGAGACATCGGAACAAAAAGCTTCTCTCGCTCCTTTCCTCTCTATCTTTCGTTCTGGACGTACTCTATCTTCTTCTCTCCGCCCCCCCCCCTCCTCTTTCTTCTTTCTCCGACTTCCGTCACCTCTGAACAAAAAGCGATATTCCGGCGCGCCGCGCCGTAAAGAAAGTAATCGCTTACGGGCTTTCTCGTGCCTCGCTCTGTCTCGCGAGGTGTTGCGGCCTAATTGAGTCTGTTTGTAATCCTGCTTATGGATCTTTATGAAAGGGAAGGTTTACAGGCGCAACATAAACCCCTCCATCCATCAACCAAGAGCGGCAGCTAAAGACCTCATCAGTTCCGGTGCTAGCAAACACGGTGTCCTCGGTGATAAGCTTTAACCGTGGATAGAAGAGGAGACGACGACGACGCGGACACGACGTCCAAGGTGCGCCAGGCAAAAATTCACATAGCTCACCCCTGTCACCTCGCGCCCTTACGTCGGAGATCTTATCTCTGACGTGTCGTCAGATTTATCTGAGCATTAAGAACGCACGTCGTGAGGACACGTCGCGTCTATAGTGGCGTGTTTAGGAGAAAATAGAATAAATACGTCTATTAATGGTGCGCCGCGCACGGTACGATCATTTTTACCGTCGCGACCGCCCGCCGCCGATGCTTCATTACAGAGTTATGCGCGATATTCTAGCGGCGCTTATCGGCATCTATACCGTGGCGGGGCTTTGAAGAAACTGTCCCTTATTTCCTCTGACTACTAGGCTCGTTAGGAATCAAGGAGGATTAATGTCCACGTCTCGCGTTGAGCCTTGGTTAGTTGCGAAGACCGTCGCGTCTGAAACTTCCGGTTTGGAAGCTAGAGTATACGAGCGAGTATTCGTTCGTGTAAAATTGCGAATAATGACTGCAGCTTTTTCACGAAGGAATCACAAGGAGAGTTATGAAAGCCGTTTTAATAAAATTTCCCACCGAGTGCAACTATAAGCGTGTCACTCCTCACGCAAGACCCGCGTGGCTATATATTCCTTCCAAGAACGGAAGACTTAATTTCCAGCCTTGTCTATCAATTCTATCTTTGGCGTGTTTTTAGCTTAACATCTGCTTTCTACAACGTCGCACACCTCGCACATTGTCATCGCAGGACTTTATGTACACTAAATAAATTCCCCTTCGTCCTCACAGTGACACGCACGCGATGAATGCGAGATGGTGCAGGAATTTACGCGAGGCTTAGCAGCGCCGTGTACGTGCGGGCGAAGTAGCGAGCGTGTTGGAGTATAATGAACCCTTCGTGCGCGCACGATAATCCCGATGAAACTCCACTTCCCGAAGTGCGTTTTCCTGGGAGCGCGCGAAAGACGAGGCAAGTCCTACCTTCTTTCTGAAAGGAATCTCCGAGGATAATCTGAGTCTCCTCTAACCCCCTCCCCCCCCCCTCCCCCCGCCTCCCCCCCCTCCCTGGGGTTTTCTTCT
>NW_017278534.1:2521496-2530325 GCF_001594065.2 Cyphomyrmex costatus | reverse complement strand
CCCCCTCCCCCCCCTCCCCTCTCCTCCCCTCCCTTCCTGGTGTATTCTTATTCCGTTCTCGCATCAAGCTTCAATGGCATCGATTTATCACGTGCTTCGTAGGCACACTGCTTGTCCCACGTGAAGGTAGGTGGAAAGAGCGACGTGCATTTTCCTCTTTCACATACGTTATACACACGTAACGTGAGGCGCGTAACGCATGTATGCCTCTGGGACATAGTTCTCAAAAATCTCTCAGCATCTTTAGCAGGGCGCTTATATACACGTATAAGTACTGGAGCACAACATTCATGGTGCGTAAACACTTTGCTACAACTATAGGTGGGGTAATGACAAATCAATTTCTCGACGAGCGTTTCCTGACCGATCACTGCTCGGTCGATCGGTGGCGATGGCGGCGGTGGTGGCGGGCGGTGGCGCGACGTTGGCTCGGGAAGACCTGGGCCCTGCAACCGCAACCGTAGCCACACGGTGCGGCAGCTCATCGGCGGCAGCTAGCCAATATCGTCTATGTCGCGGCACGTCGCTTCGAGGCCCGTTCCGAGATCGCCCACGCCCCATATGTTCTCGACTCGCCGGGTATCGAAACAAATTATGCGCGTGTATATATACCGCTCGTACGTTCCCAGAAAAGACAACCTGATGCATGGAACCGGTGCGCGACTACATGGCCATCCCTTTATTCTTTTCGTACCTTCAACCAAGAGTGTATACGGCCGTTCTCTGGTACGCGCGCGCACGCCTAAGCTGGATGGATATTAGAAATTCAAAGCTGCACATCCGCTATGGCGTGCAGTGTTACGGTCCGTCCATGCGGATTTATTCTGCGCATCTTCATTACGATCGATGCCGTTACGTACAATATGTTAGACTTCCTCGTTTTTCTTTGAATTGTCTAATGCCAAGATGCTATATCCGATACATAAAATTTGAAGTGGAAATTGTCTATTAAAAGAAATAGACGAGTAATGAAGTTTGCAAAAAGATCGCCGTTATCTTTTTCCTTAACTCGTATATTTCTCGAGTAAAAAAGGAATTGGTAATTGCAGGATGAAATATGGGATTCATAAATTTAATTGCTGATGAACTGGAGATAAACGACACCTCTCAGACATTTGAAAATTATAATCTCGGCAAAAGAATTATCTGAATACCGTAAAGTTAATCGAGATCGATATAAAAAAAATGTCGCAACCGCTCATTAATACGCTCAGCTGAGATTCCGATAAGGCTGTAAACGTGTTTCTGAGTTGTTTAAGTGCTTCGCAAAGCGGTACAAGTTACTTACTTGTAACGGCCTTTGTATCGTTGGTAATAGCGACGGGATAATTTTTGTCGGTGCTGCGACCAGTCGCGCTATGAGTAACCTTATGTCCACATTCAATGTAAATTTCATATTTTTGCTTTGTTCCTATCTCACGAGTTTCAACTTCTTTTTTCTTATTTTCATGTGATTTATGCGATGCGCATTGCCGCAGGCGTTGACAGATCTAAAGTTAAGTACTGTGTCAAGGTGTTATAACAAGCTGATTATTATAATCGCTATCTAATCGCGAACAGGTCTTCGATAAAGAGGAACATAAATTTAAAGTAGAACGATAATGGCGCATTTTTCATTACCACGCTGTGCAATTCAGTGCAGGTCGATATTTTAAAATACATGTAGACATAAATTTACATTTTTATACATCTATATTTTATCCGATATTCATTAACATAATTAAAATCTTGATTTATATTCTGTTATGAATGTAGTTATAAGTATATGCCTTTCAAATATTAAATGTAATTTTCAATTTTTCTATTTGCGAACTTTATGTTTAACATGTGAATTCTATTAAAGTAGTTTTATTAAAATCTCTTCGTGTAGTGCATAATAAATATATGTTGAAAAAATATTTACTTTCTAAATTTCTTACAATTAGAGCAAAATCTTATCTCCTGTTTCACAAAAAAAAGAGTTAAAATACTGCCACTATTCAAAAACAGAGAAAAATTTGCGCCATTGAATAATTGATAGATTTTAACTTTTTTTTGAGTGAAATTCATTCCAAAGAAAAGAAATTTCACTCCTTTTTTTCTTTTTAAAATGAATTTCGCTCCAAAAGCGTAAAATCTCACTCCAAAGAAAGTGTGAAAAAAATCTGCCACTCTTATTGAAGAGTGCAAATTCTTTACTCTTTTTTTAATAGGGTACGAAAGTTTGTTGAAGTTTTTAATTAAATCCAGAAATTAAATCTAGTATGACAAAAAGTTTGCTCTATATCTCGAAGATTCCTATTGCTGACAGAAGAGTTAAAACTCGTATTATTGAATTTGAAGAAAACTCTTTGACGCGTAAATTTTTTAAAAGGATAGACAGAATATACCTTTTTCATATTTTTAATATCCGTTATTTTATTCTTATATCATTATAATAATAACAATAGTTGAAAGCATAATAATAAGTTATTCTGATGAAAGGGAGTACAAATTCACACCTGTAATCATTCTCGAGCCGTACACGTCCGACCATACACTATCTTGTGTTCTCTAGCCTGGCCATACATGGACGGCCGTACGCGTCAAAGGGTTAATTACACCGGAATATAAAAATAATATTAAAAATTTTTTATATATATACCGTAAGTTTAATCAGCGAATTTCGCAGTGCATTGAGTCAAATTACCGCTAACAAAAATAACTATCTCACAACATATCCGTGACAGAACATACAGTAGATTGGGGAAAAAAAAGCCGGTAGTTCAAGAAGGCTTGTGCCCTTTCGGTCATTAGTCACGGGTGTCAAATACGATATGTACGACCGGTTCTTAAAGGCAACGACTGGTTTTCGTGGACGAAAGCGGTAGCGGCTGACGTAAGGAGCCGACATAACGGCACGTGTCGAGTCACGGTAACACCATTGACCCCCATTCGGGGTCTGGGGCTACCGAATTGTTACGTGGACAATTTCTTACGGGAAATCCTAGGGTGCCTTTTACATCGGCACGCATACCAAACCGGAGGAACGCGTCGGCCGTACAGGCTGCGTCCGCTCCGAAATGCGGAACAGTTATCTGTAGCCGCGTCTAGGCGGACGGGCATTTGATTACACGTCTACCTGCGTTCCGTTGCGATCGCATCGGTTGAATACAAAAGACAGCTCCGTAACTAAAGTGCGAATAAATAGTCATAGGTATTGGTGTTCTGCACCTGTAGGCGAACAAAAAAGTCACACACGTCCGCGCGGATTTGCAAGATGCGCGGTAACGGGAAATGCCCAGGCAAGAATGCCGGAAAAACAGTATCGTGTAGCATGTGAATCTACGTAATGAATACACGCAAATTCACATTCATCTACATTTACTTCTCAGTATTTTCCGTTTCTACATTTCGCAGATACACTCGCGACCTGTAGGCGGCATACTTTCACTGGTACACATAAGCATATGTGTTCCAGTGTGTGTGTGTGTGTGTGTGTGTGTTTACTCTGTGTAATTATAATCCGCTTCGTGCATATATCTACCAGTTTGATGGTGTGCCGAAGACCGAATGTAAATTTCGTCCGCCTTTCCCTCATTCGTGCATACCTCAGTTCTAACGTTTCTTCAATTGAAAACGGTTTGCGCTTCGCTTGTGGTTCGTGTTGCAAAACACACGTTTCCTCGATCAAAAGAATTCACATGCTTTTTATTTCGTAGCGTAAACCAAAGTAGAACTAGGGAAACACGCCGTTCCTTTTGATCGGGATACGGGGCTACAGTACCAGTTGTTTGCCTCCGAGTTGAACCTTCCTTCACTTCTCGCCCGATAATTCTGCATAAAATTTCGGTCGTGTGATCATTGCAGATAAATCGCGCCTAAGACGATCAAATCAATTCAAAACTACATGTACGTAAGATAAGACTGAAATTACTTCTCGTGTACGTCGTGAAACATTTCATTTGCGTTGTAAAAAAAAAAAAATCGTAAAACGATGGGGAGATGATCGATATTTTCACGCGACACAGTTCTCGTTATAACGGAATTTCGCTTGAATGTTATAATCCATCTTGGATACACAAGTATGTAGACGTAGTCATTGTATCAGGGAAAGGATTAAAGATAACAGTCGCGGTAACTAAACGCGAATATATCTATGTAAAATCCGTGGGTACAGACGAAACCTAAACGGTACTAGCGGCAAGAATACTCATTCGATGTCACGATACCACTCGTATCATCTCGGCATCTATCCTTTTCATTAACCTCTTCCCCAATTAACTAAGTAAATGATTAATTACTTTGGAACTTGCGGTATCTGTTGTAAACAGTTATTTTTAATTACAAGTCTGTTCTCAAACGCTCGAACATTATTAAAATTTAGTTTCGATATATCGATCATTATTTGTTTCCATAAAGTTAAATTATGATATTCGATATGATACGCCGAGATACGGTAGATCTCGATATGCAAAGATTTAATTAAAATGTAAGACAATATATAGACTCGCTGTATACATCCCAATTAATAGTCAGTGCGCGATAAGATTTCCAGCTTTATCTAAGCATTCCTTTGCTCACTCGGACATATTTTACTAACTTAGGACATATTCAAGGGGATTTGGTTCACACGTTGCTTATAAAGAATTTCGCTATTAAGAGGGGGGATATTCATACGGCTATAAAAGTACACGTAACCGTTAACATTGTCGGGCATCGACCGACCCAGAGTCATTTTTCGGTTACGTAGTGCGAAACTTACGGGGATAGGATCAGTCCCCGTGCTCCCATTCCATGAATGTAAAGTTACCAAGAGAACAGTCCGGGGCTGACCATTAAAACTGGTTCGAGTCAATTTCCACTTCTACCTTGTACGATACGACGTGTAATTCGCTTGACCGCGTTGCCGTTTGATTTGTTGAATAATTCGCACGTACACATCGAGGGGGCCATTGCAAAAACGAGAATTATATACAGATCGCGCGTAGCTAACAGCGTGCTGCATTAACATACGAGGCTTCCCATTTGCAGCCTATAACTTATTCGATCGACGATGTGGCATGCATCTGATACGAATGAGTATGTGTGAAACTTATGAAGAAATCATTTCTTTGCTATAGCCGTCTGTATCGATACGGCAGACAGATGGCTGATAACCGATGCCGTATGTGATAGTATATATCGTTCCTAATTAAAAAAAAAAATTAAAAAAAGAAACGGAGACACGTAGAATTTGTGTGGAGACTACTACGTTTATTAGTTTCAGATACCTTCGACATTTTTTCGCGATCGTTTCAATTAAACGTATAAATTTAAACGATATTATTACCATTTAGATAGTATTATTAAAATTATACGCGCTACGTTTAACATATTCGCAACTATTAATATCTCTGCTTTAATCTCAAAGAGAGAGAAAGTTTCTTGCGAGGAATTCACACAGATATGAGAAAGTTAAAATCTCTATAGCTCCGATGATACCGCGGTATCATCGTTCATTCGTATCGTCGAAAGTATGAACGAACATGGCCGATCCATGATAAGCAATGTACGTGCGTGCGCATATAAATAAGAAATTCTTGGAAATGCGCAAATCGGCAGGGAAAGGAAAAGCAAAAGGAGCAGCCCGGCGCGATTCCGGTCTCGTTCAATCGCGTTCTCATCCTCGCGTAGGGAGAAGTGCGCCGCGATCAGTTTCGTCGTGTGACTTCTGATCGAGCGACCACGGTATACGAGGAGTGGAAGAGAGGACGGGAAGAACGCGCTTGCCACGAGTGAATTTGCATTAAGGTCGATGTGCAGGACTTCCTTGTCGTGCCGACGGCGCGATGCTTTTCCGCGTTGCGACGTTTTTCCCCGCCGGCGATCACGCCTCTGGTACGCGCGATTTCCGCGCGAGTGTTGCTTCGCGAACGATGATGTCCAGCTATCAATTATGCGCCGAGAAGGTGAAAGGGACCGAAAACATCTGCGGTCCGTAATGGAATCTTAATTGTCGTCTATTGAAGCAGACTTCAGCGAACCAAGCTTTTTCTTTCAAGGTCGATCTGTTATGCAAATCTTAGTTTTCTCTTACATAAACGCGATTTAAGAGGAAACTCTGTTTGCAGATATTCTTTATAAGTGTAAATATTTCCGATAAAAGTTAACGTCGATGTTTGCGCAATACTATATGTAATAAACGGTTGACATCTGTTATTCCGTTATTGCATTTGTACATATAATATGCATTGATTGTCGATTTGTAATGTAATAAAAATAAACGTTTGCTGAAATCATTGAGATTTATAAAGTATTGTTTTGATTTGTTATCTATGTTTTATATAAATAGTATTAAAAACAATGTTTTAATGAATACAGGCAACAATTAATATATTGATTATTCGTTTTTTAATTGTATCTTAAACTTTGCGAATTGAAAGTTAATATAGGACACATTTAACTATAAATATTATATCTTAAATATAACGTATTATAATTCTTTTATTTTGCTTTTTTCTTATTTTGAACAAATAATTATTTAAACAGATAAACTTTATATACAGATGCCTATAATATAATTCTCATTTACATAAATACATATAGTAAAAAGGATAAAATTATTACATATAAAAAATTAATAATATAATTTAAAAAAATTCAAACTGCATACATAACATCCGAAAGAATAAATTCGCTGACAGAAGATTGTTAAATCGAATGGTGATAGAATAGATAATTTAAATAATGTAGATATTATGGCTCAATAAAATAAAAATTAGATACAATATAAAGGCTAGGAGCCAAGAATTCTCCGCTCGTAGCCTTTATATTGTATCTAATAGATAATCTAGTTTGATATATAACGTTGAGTTTATATAATATAATAATTATATAAATATAATAATTATGTAAAGTTCTTTATCTCAATTAAATAACTCACTCAGACAGTACTCATGATGTGTTTGTCACAATATTATATTTAAGAAAAAATTTTTATGATGATGAAAAACACGATAAAATAAAATAGTCATTATTCGTGATTGAGAGTTGAATACATAGTAAGTCGTCGATGATGATTAAAAAGAATTAGTTACAAATTTAAAAAGTCAAAAATTAATAAGAAATAAACGGAGTCAAAAAATTAAGAACTACACGATTCGACTAACCGACAACGCAATATTCTAATGTTAATGTTCTTGATACTGCAAAGACATATGTTTATAAACGGTATACCGTTTGTAATCCTTTGTGAAGGCTTTCCGTATTTGTTTGGAGATTATGGCCATTATTTTGTCTCTTAATATTTACCATCTCAAAAATTAATCTTTTAACCATAGCAAGATTCTTCATTTAGAATTTATACGTTGTCCCATTGAAAATCATGATTGAATTTTAATATATGGTTTGTTGGTCTGGATGAATTATTTAATTGAGATAAAGAACTTTGTATAATTATTATATATATTTAAATTCATAACTCAACGTTATATCAAACTAGACTAGATTATCTATTCTGCCAACATCCGATTTACCAATCTTCTGTCAGCGAATTTGTTCTCTTGGAGAGTCACTCATTTAACATCGCAAATATATTATAATTCTACCGTCACTACGATACCAATGGTTCTTACATCTGAAGAAGGCTCAATCCAAGAATTGAAAAATATTATGTATGCAGTTTGAAAAAATTTGTCTTAATTTTACATTACTAATTTTTTATATGTAATAACTTCGTATTTATATTTATGGATGACTCTTGAATTGCCCTTTACTTTATCTTTTTACTGTTTTGATATCAAGAGCTTTGTTTATTAGTATTTATTTTACATAAATATAGTTGATCAAACAGTATAGATAGGTTTTACCGATTATTGTTGTAGCCATTTTAAAGATAAAATTCATTACACCAAGTGTGACTTCTATTTTCAGAAATTTTACCAAATTTTTTAATTAAAAATAAAAACGTTTCGCATTTTTTTATACTGCAATATTTAATTCCAACGTACTTTTTAATTACTACGCGGGCAGTTTCAAAAGCAAAAAATTGCTTCGATATCGTTGCAAAAATTTAATTGGAAGCGAAATTCAATTCCGCGTCTGACATACGAAATGTTTGTATTTTTTAGCTACTTAAACTTCTGGTAGTAATTTTGGCGAGCGTACGAAATTCGCACTCATCCTGCAAACGAGATATGTGCATTTGACGCGTTATATTTATTTACACCCGACAAGATCCCCATAATTTCTTGGTAACAATCTAACAACGGCAAGTTCATCTCGCGCACGCTTCCAATTGAAAAGTAAAAGCATTCTGAAATTCTGACGTGTGTATCGTCATCGCGTGTACCAATTTTACCGCGCACCGCAGTAGCAGTAACCACCTGTGCGAGAAGGTGACCCTGAAACGTAAGGGCGACCTCGAACTCTGTACGGTCCTATTCGAAACCTCAAGGGCGTTCGCTACATCCTCTCGCGCGAGTATACGCATGTACGTGTACGCGCCTGATAAGAGGATCATTCCAGGTAACGTCGTATAACCGGGTAGGTAATGTAGCGTACGGACATGGTCGCGAGAGCACGCCGACGGTGCGAGACGGAGCGAAGACGGTCGTACTGGAATAGAGCGAAACGACGAAGGCGAGTGATGCGCTGACGGCGAACGGGGTATGCGGAGGCCTCCGCTACTAGCAACGACTAGTTACACGTATGAAATAATCTATTATCTGGATGGGGAGTTATCTGGTGCGGGCATTGAATCGCCAAGGCCGTGGAGGAGCGGCGATGTCGGCGGAAGGAGTGGGACGGGGTGACGGGGAGCAGCGGTGGCAGTAAGAGACGGAACGAGATACACGTAGCGTTAAGGTGGAAATAGTGAGGGGGGGGGGG
>NW_017278534.1:2416387-2521420 GCF_001594065.2 Cyphomyrmex costatus | reverse complement strand
AGGGGGGGGGGGGGGGGGAAAGAAAGAGAAGGAGAGAGAAGACAAGAGAGGTAAGAAAAGAGAAAGAAAAGGAGGAGGGAGAGAGAGAGAGAGGGAGAGAGAAGAGGCAGGCAAGAGTCACACAGCGGTCAACGAACCTCCCCTGACGCCGAGCGCGGACTCTGTACGTACCTACGTTAGCTATGTTACTTGCGTACGTACGTAGATACGTGAGTACGTGGAGAAGTCTGCCTACCGTTCATCCGTTGAGTCGGTGTTGCTTTCGCGGTGCGCTCCATCGCAGCAACGGCGCCCACGGTGTATATACGCGCCTCGAGTGAAGCGCTTGGCAGCCGAGGGTCTTTCCTCTTCTCCGTCTCTTCTTCCTCCTGATCCTTCTTCTCGGTCATCCGCTTCTTCCTCTCCATCTCCTCTTGCTCCTCCAGGTCTTCCTAGTTCGGTTCCTCTTCCTCCTCGCCGCCCTTACACACAGAGTAGCATGCCGCGCGCCGGGGAACGCATTCGCAGTAGGCTCCACTATCTTCTGCTAAATAACCGCCGTCCAGATTCACCGTCCAGCATCCGCGTCTCTCCTCTCCATTCCGTCGTCCTATTTGCAGCCCCCTTCTGGCGTACCCTACAGCGTATATCGTTTGAACGCCGAAGACCGATCCCTCCTGTCTGTCATATCGGGCGTCCCTGGTCGCCGATCTAATAATTAGGAAGGATATCAGCAGCACGTAATTTTACTCGGACGCCTCCGTATAACCCGCGGCTCTCTCTCTCTCTTCTCTCTCAACGCATCTCTTTATGATGGGAGGCCGCGGCCGGGAGGTGTCGAGGATACGGTGGAATCTTCATGGGACTGATGCCCCTACGTTTCCGCTGATTCAGTGAGTTTGATTCGTGTTACGAGGCGGATCGTGGGTGCTTAATGCCTCGCCAAGTGGCGCCGGCGTCTCTAATGCACTGCCGTATTACTTGCTCTTAATTGGTTCCGCGTTCGTCGAATTACTTCGCTTGCGCGCCGCAAAATTCCACGATTGATTATCAACGTTACAGCCGATCATTCTTTGTTAACCGATGTATCGGACAAATAGAGGAGATGTGTGTTCCCCTATCGCGGAGTGTTCGACTTTTATGGCGCTCGTAAAATATAACCGACGAAGAAAATAAGGCCAAACTCCCTTAATACGCTCTTACGTCGCTCGCACTTAATTAGCCGCCGGATCTTTTAAATTATGCTATTTCCCGATTACGGTATTAATTGAACGATTCGAGATAGAACTCGACCAAGTCCATGAAGATTCCTTTGAAGAAAACGCATTTGAACTTAATCGCTCTCGGTTAATCTTATGGTATCTTCGTAGATATAATTAATAGTCATGTCCGTAATAACTGAAGCAGCGATGTCGTATTTATGGTACGTAATTGAAAATGTACATGTGTACTTTCTTGGTTCCATGTAAGTGTTCGTTACGTTTAGACCATTCCTTCGTTGAACGTACCGTTCTTACAGCGTGTTCTTTGATTTGTCTGAGAAGCTTCGTGTTTTCTCTGAGGACGAAGAAAGTAATATGGTCATGAATCATTATTACTTCTTCTAGAAATATAAGTTTTCAACAATACATGAGAAATATTTAATTTATAATATATACAGCGATCATGGATTAAATCTATTTTTATATCAAGAGCCCTTCAATTATTGATTCAGATATCTTTTTATTAATTTATTATTACTTGACGACTGGAATTAATGATAAAACGAGTAATTTTTTTGAAAATATATATGTACATTCTGGTTTAATATAATGTTATTATTAATAATGTGACCACAAATACGTCGCTAAAGTGATAAATATACTGTTATAATTATTCTCGCGACTAATTGGCTTCAGGATTATTGTGTCATTTATGTAACTGTTCATAACTGTTACTATTGATTTTCTGTTATCGAATATTACGTATTTATAATATTTAATAACATACATTTTTTTATATGTATGTATATGTTAAAATTACAAAGTTATATATTTTTTCAAAATAAATATTGAAGTGTAGTAAAATTCTATTCAACTTTGCTCTGTCATTTTAATTTTCATAACAGTTACAGCAATCTAAATAAGATAAACTGTTTCCACAGTTATTGATTACTTTTTTTTTTACCAAGGCAGAAACTCATGTTTTTTCAAAGCGAAAGGAATTCCTCATCAAGAATTTGAAACGGCAAGTCGGCACTTTGTGCCGTATGAATTCTTTTTATCTCCGAAACTGGTAATTTAACTCAACGGTATTTATTTCGGTACTGCCGAGAGAGCTGAGAAAAAAAGAGGATACTTTTATAAAAGGTATTAGCGAACGAATGTTGCTTGTCGAAAAGAAGATCAGAAATATCTTTTTTACTGTAGAGAAGACGAACTGAAACATTTTTTGCATAACTGTAGTTAGCCCTTGTACTAGTTACAGGTCTGGCGATGTAAGCGCACGCTAGACTGATCTCTGATCGTACTTGCTCCGAGATCGTGCAAGCGTGATCACATTCTCGGCTTTACTGCCCCGAGGCTGCGAAACGAGCCCCGTATCTACAATTATAAATGTTTATGTCATTACGGAGATTAGAGAGTCGATTCATCGTGACACATTGAATATACGCGCAGTATTATACGCGCATAATTGCGGTAGCAAAGTAATATAGAACTTAATCTTGCGTAAATTCAGGGCGTTGTGCCCCCTTCACACAACGGTATAAATCTCGATGCGGACTCTTCAGTTGCGGAGAATAATACAATGTTGATTTAAGCTTTAAAATCGGCCTCCAATTCCCAAGTTAGCCCGGGGCATACATTTGGATTATTATCGTACACGAATAGGTTATATTCAGAACAGGCTCGGAACACTTAATCTTTCGACGCTTCTTTTTACGTCCCACGATTAGTCACGTCATGCACTAGTTATACGATAACGTATTGAGCCAATATGATCTAATTTGTTACGCGATAACAACATAAATATATTAAAATATCTACACTCATACATTCCGAACTGCACTAAGAACTCCCCATTCACGTTTGTTATCAAATTAAACGTAAAATTGCTTATCCACAGTTTGTTAAGAAATAGTCTTAACAGAACCGACTCCATGTATTTCACGCGCTTCTTTAACGAGAAGATTAAACAGTTGATTCTTTACTAGCAACTTCTATATTTATCTATGCTAGCTGTCAAGTGCTTTTCTTTTCCGTCGTACAAGGCAGTTTTAACGTTGAGAGAAAAACGATATTGCGCGGTAGTCTATGAAATTTTTATCATCAAATTGCATTTCTGCGTCCAAATATTTCCTATAATGTCGCATAAGCTATTCTTAGGTGCATACTTTCCTCGAAGACAAACATGTTTGAACTTTCAAATGCTCCCCATTCGCTTTGATCGGATACGAAAACTCATCTCACGTTTCTTCCCTTGAATTCACCGTATCTCGAAACCGGTCAAATGCTGAAATACTGATGAACGTTTCACATGTCTCACATCAGAATGCAGAACGAGAACTCGTTTCGCGAAAGTGATCATATAGTAATGCATTCAAATTGAATTATTATCTTTCAATTAATATCGCGATCTGTCACTTTCTGCAGATAACATCCAAGTAAATTCTGATTAATTAAATCACGCATGCAACGACACGGTGTTTCATTTTCGTCGTTCACTCGTGCAACGTTTCTTCTCGCTCTTAGAGAAATTTCGCACGTGTATAAACGTTTATGTGTCTTGCTATAAATCTTTGTTACGCGTGCGACCACCGAGTACCGGCGAGAATTGCGAATCTCTGACAAAACGGGTGATCCACATGTCCGTTCGCGTGTATGCACATAGGTGTAAGAGGAAAGAAGCGGTGTGAAAGAGCGAATGGGAGGAAATGGCCTTTTCCGTCTTTTCAACGATGAAGCCTTGAGAATATAGGTTGACTGTAAGCTACGAGCAAAGACGGAACCAAGTGGTTGAATACTTGGGTAGCGCCCAAGTATTCCTCGATAAAGGTCTTCCAAGTGCCTTTGTATTATGGCGCACAGCACCGTATACGAGTTTCACGCACCTTCCTTATTCTACGCACACATATATTTCCTTGTTTCATCACGCAAAAATTTTGCATAAACATTAACAAACGGTCTTCTTGCATGCAATTTCAAGGTCGAGGCAAATATATTGTAGGTATAATATTATATAAATCATTACGGTACACAATTATGTTTACAAGATAATTTTCAACTGTATTCCAACTGATAAATCTTTCTTTCCGACTTTTCCTTTTTCGAATTTTTTGAATAATAATCACGAAAGGATGAATTAAGATTAGCTTAGTCGAACGATCGTAATGAAACAAGAAAATTGAAACGGAGTAATATCAGGAAATGGTATTTCTCATAGGGCGCTTGAGAATTTTCACACCCTTTGCTAATTACGTTCTGGCAATTTATACTTCCATTTTCATCGCACATTTCAGCAATAAGTACGATTGTCTTATTTTCAGCTTATGTTAATAATGCTGACGTGAACTTCATATTAGACGCATAAAACACAGGATAAGGTAATCACATTCAACGTTAATTACGGCAATGGACGTGGGCGTTTTTGAGTAGTTGAATACATCTAAGGTGACTAATTTGATTAATGGCACCGTCATGCAATTTTCCGGCGGACGTTAGGAAAAAGCATAATCGATTTACATCTATTACGATAAAATGGTTATTATGTACCGTGAGCTAGTCATTTGGGACGAGTTTTACCGGCGATCACCGTAAAGCCGCGATATAACCTGCGCGCTTATCAATTCATCATTCCTCCTGTCGTTACCGTATGACAGCACTAAAGTGGTTTACATTAACGTGTAATGTATACAGCGCCGCGCAAGAAAATACAATGAGATAAAACATCGTAGTGCGTGCTTGTATTATGAATGCATATATCATGTAACGTTATGTGCATTTTCTTGAGCGTTTACCTATTAGAATCCTATAGGCTCATTAATATTGAATACGTACAACACGTTGCGTCCACATGCGTAGAAGATTGTGATCGATTTCCGCGACATAACTTTTGTACATCCGAATTCTTCTGCGCGCGAAGGAATGCATGTTGATACGGTTTCACGCTGCCTAGCGGTCTCAAGGTCAAAGTACTGTTCGCAAACATCGACAGACTTCCTTGATAAAAGTCGATCCGGAAGTTTAAAATTCCAGTCTACGTGGTTACGATCCCGAGTACGTTATCTTCCGTTTCCTCGTAGCCGGGGGATATAAATACATATTCAGAACCCGCGTTTAACAGCGACTAACGGCATTTATACCCATAGAAATCGAATAGCGCTAACACAAGCGGTGCGGCCAGGGTTAATTGAAGTTCGGCTTTGACCCTTCGACGTTTCGTGCTGATATTTCGCGTCGAAAAATTCTTCTCCGTCTGTAATTATATTGCGAAAAGAATCGCCATCGCATTGCCGTGCTATACCGCCGCGCGCCGTTAAGAAACATTAAAAGGGTCTAATTTCAGCTTCAGAATTTGACGTCGGATAACGGCAATGAAACTTTATAGTAATATTTCCATTCGGACGTCAATATAAGTGCATCTTTCTCTTATAGCACTTTTATGTACCTATAAGTGCTTAGCATAAACAAATGTAACACAACAAAGACTATTGTGTCGTTTTTCTTTTTTCCAATAAAAAATAATAACATAAATAACATCGTCCGGGATCAGATGCAAAATTTATGCAGCTAGTCAAATATATGGCCAAGTGTTACTCGTTTAACTCCAACTGTAACTGCAGCTACAGAATTCGCGCAAGTAGTAACACCAAGTTGCGGTACAAAAACTTGGCGTGCCCGGTTCGCATTAAATCATGATGAGCACCGCATCGTATTTTCTCGTGATACCTAAATAAACAAATATATATGTCGGATAATGCAAACGCTAGTTATCTTATAAGTTTATCGTTCAATATAATTATGTAACATATTTCACTTTTACTTTCTATGAAGTTTTTCTTATCCTTATTTTTTTTTTTTTATTCTTTTTAGTATTAAATAAAAATATCAAGCACACATCGAGCTTAAATAATGACAACTATATCATATGAGAGATACCGAAGAAATTAATTATTTTATTTAAATAAAAATATCACGTATTTTATATTATTAAACATTTCTTTAAAATTCTCGCTATTCCTTAAATTTAATCGATCCATAGATCGTATTTAACTACATTATGCCTTATTTTATCTTCAGGAAAATATTCTCCAAACTAAATTCCGTTCCGATATATTAATATCTCAGTCGATTACATGGGGGTTGTATGGTTATAATAGTTATCTATTCATTCTCGCACGATAGGATCATTTACTCCGTCATCCGTGTAATTCGTCGTATCGAAGCTTTAGTGTGCGTTCATCGAACATACGCCAATCACACGATGTTTACGCCTTGCATTAAGTGCCGCATGCTTTTTGCTGGTTCGTTTAGAATATCGCTAATCGGGAGGCATGGCATGCTTTTTACGGTCGACTTGTTTTTTCACCGAGTCGAGACGATAGTCTCGCAAGGTCATTCGCGGCAAATCAAAACGGAAACTGGTCGTCACGGATTGATGTAATTACGGTGCGACGATAAGACAAGGGCATACTTCGCTTCGTGGAAACACACGCGCCAGCGCGAGCCCATACTAACGAAGTGGCAGTGAGGAACGATGAGAACGTCGTATAGCTGACGTGCTCGACTCGCGTGCAAGCATTCTACTATGTGTAAACAGTTGCTTAGAGCAAGGCATATAAGTTTCTCATGTCCCGCGATGCGAGACGCTTTCCGCGAAGGTATCGGTAAATGTTTGCCAGGAAGGGGACGACTCCTGATTTGCTTAACTCCACCGCGACGTTCTGTTTTCATATGTGAGTTTAATGTATTTCTTCGGAGACCTAGTAGCCGCCAAGTGCACACGTCTTAACTATTATAATAACTATACAATAAGGCTTATATAATACATATTTATGTTTGGTTTAAATAGAATATTGATATAATATTGTTACATAAATTGCAAGGTCATTGCGAAATTTACAACTGGACAGCACTCCGTGAGAAAGTACGGCATTAGCAAACAATATGCAAATAAAAATTACCTATTTACATCAGTAATATTATAAATGATAGTTTGTACAAAAGAAGTGATTTTCCTTTGAAAGCAATAAACTGGTTGTAATGCAGAAAAATCGATGCTTCATTTATTTGTTTTATTATCGTAGCAAATAATAAATATTGTTTTGTTCCAGTAAAATTAGATTTATATTTATTTTAATACCATTGTTTTGTTGTAAAATTTTACAATAAAAGTCTGAATAGTCATTAAATCGTAATGATTCATTAATCTGTTAATCAACGTGACTGTAACAGAAGCGATGTACGAGAAACAGTTGTCGATTGTTGTTAGTTAATAATTTAAATAATGCGCGTTATTATTGGTGACTTCACAACATTATTTGTTGTAGACGTATAAAATTGTCATGAAATTATATGTTAACATTTACGATACGAAGTTTTAATTGTCATTGCGCGACATAACGGAAATACAATACGCGATAATATATAATTATAATTCTGCCTATTATTAATTATGAGAAACATTGTTTGTATATTTGCGTTTTATAAATAAAATATGTCAGTTAATTTGTAATTAACGTTCTTAATATTTATCATGACCATTACAATTAACCTTTTCGCGAGTGAGTTACCTTCCTTTTAGATTTATTCGAAAAAGAGATTTATTCGATTGACGCTTTCACTTTTTGAACCGTTGCAAAGTGCGTCGAAGGGCATACATTAATTCAAGTGCGAGAGTTGAAACAATTGCATCGCTCCAAAACGAGGACACAGGATTTTTTTTTTTTTTTTAGATTGTTCTTTTAATTCAAAGCAGCTTGCGTTTAAATTTTTGAATATTTTTAACGTCTATCAATTCTTTTTATTGTTAAAAATTATAGATTTCGGAAGTATATAAAAAATAAAAATCGGAAATAAAATCTAAACTAATATTTATAATTAAGATGATATAAAAATAGACAAAATGATTAAATCAAAATTAAAGTTTTTACAGATATTTTTGCTTATTAAAATAACATTGCTTATTAAATTTGTTCTTTTAATTTGTGCACTTTGAAGAATTAGCAGTTGAAATAATGTAGAACAAATTCTCGAAAGTTTTTTCTACGTTTGTTCATTTAATCAATCGTTTCCATCGTAGAAAAGCTATGTTACATGAGATCTTAAGAGATAAAACGACTGACTGGATCATGAGTTGCCGCAGGCAACAGCGAGTCAGCTGGTGTTGATTTATGAGAGAAATACATGGTACTATATGTATATATGTATAGTACGTATTTTTTAAAATGATATTCATGAGGTATGTGGGCGAAAAGTGCGTAACTTCTGATCTAAGATGTTTATTATATTGATTAAATACTATCGTGACAGTTATTCAAAAGCATGAAGTCGTTTCTATATACGTATTTATATGTATGTATACGTTTATAATGTGTATCATTTTCATGTAGATAAGAGAGTGCTTTTACGTAAATGCATTTACAGAACTTGACGTTACGCAATCATTTTTCCAACCAACACTTGCTTTTTACATGAATTTCTTGGAAAAGATATTCATCATGATTATAGGGGAATATGTATACTTCGTCTTCATTTAGACTCTTGGAAGTTTTTATATGATCAGACACAGCGCCTCTCGGTAATAACTATGTTACTGAAATTAATGAGCGGCAATAGAGATCAAGCGTGAGATTAGCAAGTACATCATATTCAAGGGTAGAAGTGAAACCACCACCGCTGGCGATAGCTAATAAGTACGAGGCGTATATCCAATCATTCGACCACCCTTGAAAATGTTTTCGGTAACGAATCGTTCGCGCATACGCTTCAAAAACAGTGTGAGTGCAACAGTCATAAAACATAGATCGCTGGTTGCTTTCCAGGAAGCTTCCCTGCCACTCTTTTTACCGACTTTAATTGAAGCCCCGTATAACTTGAGGGATCCCACTCCCTCCGTCTCGCTGTTGCTCTTTTTCTCCGGCTGGTCGCATTACTGTTCTGCCCTCGACGGAGCACTAGGACTATGAAGAAGTTTATGCTTTTATTGCGCAGGAGCACACCGAGTGTATACACCACACGCGTATCCCACTAGTGACTGGAACTTGGCCGGTGCATCGTAAAAAGACGATATCAGCCGCGTATTCCTCAAACCCCGGTGTGTATCTTCCCAGGACGATTCTTGCCGCACGAATGTAAAATGAAGGGATCTCCCTGGTGTACATTTATGTTAGGACTATCAACGTTCGTTTGTGTAAAATCATCTTTTCAAAAACAATGATGATTTTTATGTATATCGCTAACGATACGTATATACTCGCACGTCTCGTAATTCTCCTTAATTATAGTTTTTGTAGCGAATTTAAAGTCAATCCTTTCTCAATGGTAACTGATTAAAAATCATTTCTTTATTTTTTTTTACTTGTTCCCAATTTTTGTAAAAAAAAAAATAATTTCTTTTTTATCAGTTGAAAATACTTGTGTAAAGAGTAAAATTTAAATTCACAGTGGGTATACAAATTTTAGAAATTATTGTTTACGGTTTTTCCTCTCAAAAGCAGAATCCCTTCTACAACCACGAATGCTTTCAGAGTCAGCTTTGTAGGCGTTCAACATTTAACATCTGAGCGGATTGACGTCGTTTGGCGTCTTTCGAGTTTATGTACGATGGCAAAGAACTCCTGAAGACGCCACAGTAAACTACGCCGCATGCAGATTGTTAGAGCTTCCCAGGTCGCGTTTGACGCTCCTAAAGTACTCTATCGCTTCTCCTTTGATGTGGGTACCTCGGATGTTATGTCGCATGATAATATTATTATATACGTTGAGTATATATTTATCGCACGCTAGCCGTCATATATGTGAGAATATATCGTTTTATTATTGCGGATACGTGATTGGATGAGTTAATCTTTTACGAAATTTGTTATGAGGGGGGTGCTTCAAACTCATCATCGAAGAAATATAATCCGATTGCGAAACTGGATTACGAGGGCTTTTCGAATATTCACATTAATAAACTTCCTAGCTACGGTCGCGTGCTCCGCATTTTGTCCGTAATCTCGAATTACCTCCGTGTTTGCGTAGAATGGAGTTACTACATTGTTATAAAATTATTGAATATTCAAATAGCTTCCATAGCTTTCTCGAGAATAGCTATAGAAAATATTCATTCAATACATATGTTTGTTACAATAAAAGATTTCTGTATTGTTATAAAACGTTAAATATGTTTATTTTATCTTACGAATTATAATATACGAGTTAATATCATAATCCTAAGGACCATTTCTGACATCTCTCTTTTACCCTCGCTCTCACCGCTGATTTTCTTCCTCTCATTTTCAATCACAACCTCAATCCCCAATCCTTTTTCCTCCTTAATTGAGCGCTTTTCGCTCAAGTTATATAATAATTATATTTGTACATAGATGGTTTTCTGGACCAAAAAATACCGCGCGGGTTGAAGGAAGCACGAAAAGATCGCAACCCTTAGAAAAACGCCCCATAATAACTTCTATCGAGGCGGGGGTCTTTATAACGGAACAAACTCGACGACAACTCCGTCAAGCCATGAATAGGCTTAAGCATTTTCAGTCTCCTAATAAAAACGTAATCGCCATTGACTTAACATCCAAGCACACGAAAGATCTGACTCCCCATTTCCTGCTTATTCCCGAATTTTAGGTCTTTACCCCGTACTTTTGACGTTCTCCCTTAATTCAAACACTGACAAACATAACAGGCTTCAGAAGAACAACTTCCTCCTATCTTCTATTCACCGTCACAAGAGGACAAGAAAAATAGAAAGAAAACATTAATTTTTATTTTATTAAGTTAAAATTTATATACTTCTTTGTAGCATAAAAGTTTAGAAAGCAATACACATATATATAAACAAGATATATTGAAAAAATTTTTATCTAATGTAGGAAAGCAAGAAAGAGCGCAGTTGTAAAACGTTACTAGCATGCAATAAATTGAGCAACTTCTTCAAAAGTTTACTCGTAAAAAGCTCCATATATATAGATACATGTGTATGTGTACTGTAAAAAGAATATTTGTGTATTAAGATAAAGGAACTTCAAAATACACTGTAGAACAAGATTAAACCTCAAAAATAACGTTTGCTGGAATTCGATAAGTTCATTCTAGATGAGGAAGAATTTCTCGGAAAAATTCTCGCACCATTGAGATTGATCTTAATTAATTTTTAAGCCATTTTTATACGGTTTAATTTTTGTCTTTTTAGCGTTTATAGGTGTTTTAATGGTAAAGTTACATGTTCGTTTTTCGCCATAATATCAAAGGGCGTTTTATAAAAATGTTGAAAGGCGCATTCTTCCGCGTCTCTGTTATGTCAGTGTCATTCTTAACAGGACAAGGCGATTGAAAGTAAAGTCTATTCAGCCGTTTAACGTTCGAAAGAAACGTAAACTTGCCGTCTCACTTTTGGCAAAGTTCTCGAGACCCTAGATTATGGTGCACTTTCTTCGGCCTCTTCCTCCGACATCTTTGCGGAAGAGGGCAAAGTTCTCCTGCAGCTCGTAAGGCCAGCCGGGAGGACCGTACTCCTACCTGTGTTTCTTTCACGTTATAGCCCTTCCCAGCTAAACTTCCGGGCCATTAATTTACATTAGGACATTTTTCAAGAGCGTGCTAGCTCCCGGCGCCGCGCACCTTAAAATTGGCGAAGTCTTCTTTTTAACATCTCTTCTCTCTTATACGGAAGAGCTCTTGAGTTCGCTCTCCCGCACCTCCCCTTGTCGACGTCACGCTTGAATTCTTCACCATTAAACGACGATGCGAAGAAAAAGGAACGAGCGAAGCGTATATGAGATAACTTCAGAATTTCATTTAACGACGATGTGCAAGCATGCACGCGGAAGGCGTTGGCAGTCATTAAATCACGCCCGTGGCAGGTCCGTCGCCCGACTTGATTGATTTGTAAAACGGTCCGTCGATACCGGGATCGGCGTTACTCTTTAGATTCAACAGTGTTTACGTAACCGTATAAGTGCTACATATATCACTTGATAATTTTATTGCCGTCGTAGACACTCACGTCACAAATACGTTGTGTTAACGTTGAAACAAAAAATGCATCGTCCCTTGTTAAGTAATTTATTAACTCGTAAAACTCGGACTCTGACATTAGACGCGAACGCTCGCCGTCTGTTTTTTAAATTACTCCCCCTCGTCCATTGAGCCGTCTTAGACTATGAGAACTCTGTATATCATTTTTGAAATTTCATTAGCAGTTTGCGCTATTAATGCGGGATACGATAAATATATAACACAGGATACATGCTGTCATTGAAAAATTTATTCACTCGTAAAGTGCCGGCCGATAGTAACGCTCTGCTGGCAAATTCCTTATCGACAAGCGATCGATAGGAAACGCCTAAACGTAATTAATTTTATGCCCTTACTAATATTCTAATCCTTCCTGTTTATGATTATAGTAATGTAGAGCTAATCTCTGTCACAGTAATTTATGTACAATATTAAATAGAGAGAGTAATGTTTTGCATAAATGAACGAGCAGAAGGTAACAACTCTGCTTTAAAATGAAAGACTCGCGTTGTCAGGATTGCGCTGTAAAAAAAAAAAATAATAGAGAACCATCGAACGTATACCGTTTCCAAAAACTTTGATAAGAGAACCCTAGAATATCGGGCGTAACTCGTGATCGAAAAAAAAATGCTCGTAAAATGGGCCACCATGGACGTCAACGTACGAGTTTAATGCTTGTTCGCGCAAAAACGCTCAAAGTAAAGAGAAACAGAATAACTGTCGTTGACATCATGTCAACGACAAAACAAATATCCCAGGGATATTTAGCAATATTTTCAATTGTAATACTTGCATTACGTCTCGCATTACGTCCATCGTGATGATTGTTACGATTGTGCTTAAGCCTCAGCTGATTTAATTTTTGATAAATCTATATCGCGTTCAAATGTTCATAAGCGAATATCGGGAATATAAAGAGAAACTAGTCGAGGGCATCAGTTGAGTTTTCTTCAACTCAATATGAAGGTAATAATGAAATCGAACTCTTTTCTTGTTACCGTTAAAGGATGACGTACTATTCCGTTGGAAACGCACGCTTTATACTGTCGGTCTACTTCCGCCCCTTGCAGCTACATTCATTTCTCATTTCGAACACGTCGATGCTCGGAGCAGAGCTAAACTCGAAAGTAGAAGAGAGAAAATCAACTTATGAAAGCCGGTGCTCGATCTAACAAGTCCCTGTTTAAAGTTCAAGACTCCAGTTGCAAAGCGCCAATGACTACGGCGCTTTCAAATTGTATTTAAACAAAATAGTTTATAACAAGGTAAATTCGTGACGCGAATAATATATTTTAATTGCCTTTTATAACTCACGTTTTCAAATGGAATTAGTATCGCGAAAAGAATAATAAATTTTGTTACTTATTATTATTCGTAAACGTATCTAAATAAAAATTAATGTATATGATATAATTATACATTAAAACAAATAAAATAGGAGATTCGTGTGAATATTTTTAAAGAGAAATTCAAGTGAAAAATTAAGATTAACCATTTCAAGTATTTTGATCTGTGTAAAATTATTTTATTATTACATGTTACTTAAATATTAAAATTAATTTATGAAATCAAGGAAAGAAAATCTTAAAATAATGTTTTTTTTACTTAAATGATATTGGCGAAATTAGAGACAGATTACTCAACTGCGAAATGAAAAATATTTTTATTGATCCATATGTTATATTGTGTGTGTGTGTGTATATACACACATATATATATATATATGTACCCGCATTTTATTCAAGCTGTTCGAGATAACGATTCATGTGAGTGAATCTTTATATTTTTGTTTCAGCATACACTCACGGGCCACTGCGCAAAGGTGATGGCAGCAAAGTTTCTTGGCGAACCGTCGAAAGTAGTTACGGGAAGTTATGATCGGACTTTAAAAATCTGGGATCTGCGCAGCAAAGCATGTAAGTGAACGTTATGATATATTATCGATTAAGTGAACGAAAAGCTGACGTTTCTTTTGAGATATCCGTTAAGAATATAATCAAGATTACGAAATATTAATCTGTTAAGGTATTAAAATGACAAGATTAGGTGTCTTGTATAAGAAATTCCAGGTAACAAGCACTTTCTCCAAAGAGAAAGAAGAGGGAATCAAGGAATCGCAAATGTAAAGATCCGATTCCGAATTTCCACGCGAAACGGTTTAAAGCACTTTAATTAAACTAGTTTATGCAAAACAATTCTGAATCTCATCTGCGTATATTTACCGACAATCGGGGTCTACCCTGGTAATCCCGAAATGCTCCTCGGCAGCGTACAACGACGATAAATACTTTTAAGGCGGTTGAAAGAAAATTTTAAACGGCGATTGCTCGCGGCTGACATATCGGGTTGCATAATGTTAACGCGGCACATTCATTCCGTCTCGTAACAAAATCGCGCAGGAAGTATGAGCCGAAAATAATGCACGGTGCTAGCGGTAATCACGTTGCCCATTACCCCTATTAGTCGTTGCATAATGCAGATACACTTACGAGCGCTCCAAGATAATAAAACAAACGGCGAATCTGCATGATCATTCATATGCATATTCCGTTGCACGTCGTACGCGGCTGCACAATGGACCGCCACGGAAAATATGACGCCCATAATGCCCGGCCCGGTTCGTACGAAGCGCACTGGCATCAACGGCGACGCCGTAATGGCGAAGATGGGATAAAAACTCACATACCCTCCCGACTAACAGACGGTTCGTTGCGTCGTCGTGAACGCGTTAATTAAATCGATAAGATTCTTCCGAGGTAGAACAGATTCTCTTCTCACTTGTTTCGCCTTTAAAAACCTCCATCTGCATAGAAAACTTTTTATCTCGGAGTATCGAAGCTCTTAATAGATGATCCCTGATAATAAAATAGATTTTGAAACACAAAATTGCAACTCGTGATGGTAGAATAAATACGATCAGAGATAAAATGTGAAAGATCAAACGAGTAACTTTAATGATTCTTTATTCGAATGGCTTTAAAATGAAAGCACGAATTCGTACGATAATAAAGATAGATTTATATAATCTAATGAATGATCTGTTAGAAAAGAAAAGCGCGAAATTAATCACAAATCCATTATTTGCGGGGAAAGAGTATCATTTTAATTAACTCTTAAACTAGGACACAGGTTTATAACCAGGACAAGATATAAGAGATGATGCTATTATACTCAGATTACTTCATTACGTCATTAATCAGTTTCTAATTAATGTCATTCATTGTTATCTCACATACTTAAATTCAAACTAATTTGTTCTTAAACAAGACAGAAAAGACTTGTTTCAAAATTATTGGAAGTATCAATTCTCTTAGACTTTAATTGGCTCTTCAATCTGCGTTACACTATATATATATTAAAAGGCGTATATAGCAATACAAACAATATAAATTTTAAGTTGAAGAATAATAATGTGAAAATTGTAAGTAAAATTTCACATTTTGATGCATCAATATTGATTTTTCTTGTACATTACGTCTATTGTTTTCGAAGAGATCTTCTCTGCTTGACCTGTATAAGATCTGTTTGAATACAAATGAAATGGGAATTATACCCTTCAGTACGTGCATTCACGTCTACTAGTTTTCGGTTCGAATGCGTACGGTTGCCATTAGAAGCCCTTTTGTCCTAGGAAGTTCACGCGTCGTGATCTAATTTCACGCGACAGCTCTCACAGTCGAGTGTGAATAATCGCGAATGCCGGATGCGATAGTCAAGCCTTTCCTCGCGAACATTATTGTGACCTTCGACTGACAGGTGTTGGACGAGGGCTATACCTGTATCCGCATAAGGGTCTAATGGTGCGGCTTCCGAGTCATTGAAAATCGCTAGTGTAGCTAGA
This sequence comes from Cyphomyrmex costatus, assembly GCF_001594065.2. Lineage (NCBI taxonomy): Eukaryota > Metazoa > Arthropoda > Insecta > Hymenoptera > Formicidae > Cyphomyrmex > Cyphomyrmex costatus. The sequence goes on along the minus strand of NW_017278534.1, from coordinate 2,505,388 downwards.
ATAGTAACGCGATAATTCCACGCATTCAAGGGCAAATGTAATTTCTCCTTCCCAGAAAGCAGTTTCCGAGTGGAATGCGCGGACATCGTGACCGGTGCAAAACACACCTAGACTCCTCGACGTTCTCCCATCGGGGGGGATTTATCACACTAATTGTCAGAGAAAAGCAGCGGCATTTGTTCGACCATTTGCTCTCTCACGCGAACAACTTCGACGTATCGAATCGTAGTCCATTCGCCCGTAAAATAGAGAAATCTTTCACCGCTTTCGGCGACGGTACCGAGGCTCTATGCGATAAGCGCGCCGCTCCGAAGACGGGGGCGAAAGTGATAATTTACAGCCGGATGAAAGTGGCCATTCTCGAGGTAAAGCACAGATCGCGGCTCGCGTTCTCACTGTGAAATGTAGAGGATTTTAAGTAGTACGAAAAATAAATTGAGTAAGCCGCACGCAGGCAGCCGGACTCGCGCAGATAGCACCCACCGAAAGATCTCATTTCCCGCAAATGTATTCGGGATTTACATTCGACCCTGGCGCCGGACTAATCTCGTGAAACGGCGCGCTCTATCTGAAGAACGACTTGAGATATCGATTTACACTACGGTCAACAGCGCTACGGAATTCTGCGGTGTGTGCGGCCAGTAACCGAGAAATCGTATTGACAAAGGATACAAAGTTGTAGAAACTGCTTAATACGATGGCGTACAAGTAGTATTAATTTGCAAAGTCCAGAATCGCCTTAAAATTCGATCTTTAATTATTATCGTTCGCGCGGGATAATAATTTATATTATTAACCAGCGTGTACGAGCATTTGCTAAATTCAATAAATATTGAAATACATATAATAATATAATTAATGGATGAAAACTAAAACTGTACAAAAAAACACAACTAAAAATTTCATTGATTCAGCAAATCTACAGTCGTAATATTTACAATCAGTTTTTCTATGTTAAAGCATCAAAGTTGACAACTGAATAATATTAGCGATTTATTAAACTATCAAATCTTCTTACAATTAGTTACAGATGTTGAATTCACGGCATTCGCGCAGTAAGCTGTAGCTTTGCTGTACCATCCAATCTATTTTTTTCCGTGTCTTGTACTATCTCTGTAATTTGTGAAATACGCAATAAATATAAAAGTGAACAATTTTCGAGAACGAATACGGATGTAATGTTATAATTGTATATATATTTTTAAAAATTATAAAATTAAAGTTTTTTTAAATGATTGTTTTTGATGAATTAATAAAATGCTGTGCATTTTATACAATGATCTCATTTATCAACAGAAAAAAACACTAACATGCATGTGATAGTAGAAATTTTAACAACTGTTGATTTGCTTTTATTTCACACCATTGAAGTACTCCAAACAAAAACTACATTCACACAAATTAAATGGTAGATAAGTTTATATACAACTGTTTTAGACAAAAAAACAAACTGTTGGATATTATTGCCAATAGAGAAAGAGGAGAATGAAACATTGGTTGTATAAAAAAAACGACTCGTTTCTGTTTATTTACATACTTACACGTTTTTGTATACTTCTTTTTAGCTGCTACTAACACGTATACCATGTAAAAAAACAAATAGTGAATAACGTTAATGATTATGAGTATAATTATACTAACATTGAGAAAAATAATTATTCATTTGATTAAATTAATTCAGTTTTGTCTTTATTTCTTTCGTTAAGAATATATATGTATTTAAGTTAAATATAATATTTGATTTAAATACAAATTCTCTTTATTAAAAGAAATAAAGACGAACAAAATTAATTCAGTTAAACGAACAATTTTTCTCTTATTATGTTATAACGGAATTGCACATTAAATGAATTTATTATTTGAACCGATCTTGATAAACTCGTTTGAGAATTCCATGTCTTTTATATTAAGTTAATACTGCAAGCGCGTAAAGTGCGAAGTTTCCTACACAACGGCGGGCACAGCAAGAGAACTGCATTACTTCGCGATATGCAAGCCCTTATGAAAGTTGAAGAGCGTAATTTCGAAAAGTGTATCTCCTTAAATCAAGTCGCCTAAGTGATACACTACCGGAGTTTTAGTTGGCGATAATTAATGTAAGAAGTCGTGCGCCATCACAAATCGCCCGTCCCGACCGAGTTTGCGGTTGGTCATCAAACTTGTTACATAAATACAAAACTTTTTCGTTGGCGAACGCACCGTGCGCACTTGAGGCAAAGAATCCATCTTATTTTTGTATGCAACGCAGATGACAACCGGGAGAGCGCATACAATGTAATTAACCTGTGGCTTAACTTCGTCACGTAATTTATAACTGTCGTCTCGTCGGGTCATTCAGTAGTCGAGTCCGAGTTAATTGTGTGCATGTCGGGAGGGAGGGAGGGGAGAGGGAGAAGCACGCGGATACCTGCGTGGATACACACAGGTACTTCAGGGACATCCGTTTTAGCCTTGCGGCGGCCTTTTGTTGTTGTGGCGTGGTCCTACAGCAAAATAGCGAAAACCGCGCTATCAAGGAAGAGACCGGTGGTGCTTGTACAAAAGTTTCGCACAAATAAATCTCCGAACGCGAGGCGCGCACAATGGGAAAGCGGCGCTGAAAGGGCGTTTAAGCGTGAATTATTGTTTACCGCGGACGCTTTAAGACAAAAAGGACGCTTAAAGTGGATCAGCTGTTTTCTATCGCGCTATTATCTACCTTGCCACGTCGCCGCGCAATTTCGTGGACGCCCCGAGCGACTCTTCTGGACACAATCGTGCCGCAGACAGATGAATTTCACACCTCACCCGCGAAATAACACCCCGTGTCATGCGTACGCCACTGACTGAAAAGACGAGCCAAATGCTCCCTAACGTCCCGAGAAATTAATCGCCATCATTGTGTTTCTGTCGTAAATATCGCATACCATTTTCGAGTGTTTCGCTAACTAGAGAATCAATCTTTTTTTCATTCCATAATGTATACACAAAAAATTACTTTGGAATATTATTAATTTCTATTTTTAATTTTTTGCAAAATGTCAAAACATAAGAAATCAACTGAACGATTCCACAGAAATCATGCCATGCTATTTATTATAAAAAATACATGAAAATATAAATTATATCTATCCTATACTTTAATTAATATAAGTTGAACACGCGATTATTAAATTAAAATTGAATTTCTAAAAGTTATCGGAAAAGATGGTGTGCTAAATTTAAATTTTCGTTTAAGAGAAGTCAACTTAAATGAAAGAATACATAAAAATAAAAGAGAGAGGTATATTTAAGGAAATATATTTAAATAACGCATGTCTCAAAGAGCAAATGTGCATTAATATGGAATACATACTAATGCGAAATCCATGAGGAAGGGCAAATTAACATCCTGAAAGCTCTTATCATAGCTGACGGTTGAAGAAGGCTTATACGGAAAGCCGGTAATCCCTTATGCCTCGTTTGAGGGATAGATGTACGTTAACAGCATGTATATAATGCACTTATCTGAATAATACATTGGACTTAAGGACCAGTACATAAAGAACTATATTATAGATACGAGATATAGATAATCCTCGTATGACATGCAAGAATTGACGTCCGTAGAATTACTGCCATCTTCTGATCACAACTACCAGAGATTAAGTTAACGAAGGAAGTATTTGTTTCAATGGCATAAATCATGAAATATCCTGCATAATCAATCACATTTAATCTATTTATTTAAAAGTATAACCAGTTGCGCCTTTTATTTTTCTATACTAAGCGAAATTATCATCGTAAAGATAAGCGACATTAAAATATAAAGAAAAAACGATTGTGCAGAAGAGATTATTCTTGTTGATATTTCTGGAGAAGTGTCATGCTTTTTGCAGGAAAATTTGTAGAGATAAAGATAAAAAGAAAAAGATTGTCTAACTAGATATCATCAGAAATTAACATCGTCTTTGTGATCACAGAGATGTGTATAAAGCGATGATGACTTATCAGGCTAACACTCTTGTCTTACCGTCATCATCATTATGACTCAAATCTAGTCATCAAATGGAAACATTCACGCATTATTTCGAGTACGGTACAGTAGAAGTCCCTTTGTGCGCCTTGCCGCGCGGTAGCGCACTCGTGAAGACATGTTTTGCGTGCTAATGATTTTTACGTCGACGTTTATTAGCTGTACGCGTCTCGCGTATTTTACTGACTCGTGATAGCCGGCGCGTTGCGAATGCATTGTGGTATGGTTACTTGTTGCAAGATAAGACTAAACTATGCACGTAGAGATGAGATAGAAATTGTCGATAAATTTTTCTTTATGCACAAACGCACTTTAAAAGAAATTTTATTACTTTCAGAAAGATGCCCTAACTCATCACGTTTGAAGCTTGTAAAGTTCACTTTCCGTGAAACTTATGTATTGAATTATGAGGATTAAATTACACGCAATCATCGTTATATTATATGTCGCCGTACGAACGTAGTATCACAAAAGTGCTTATTAAATTTCGCGATGCGTTTGTTATCACGTATTCGATTTCATATTAATTCTTTTAAAATATGGATGATCATTTTTCTATAATAAAAGAACTGCCATAATTGCAGAATTTTTGGGAGAAATAGATTACAAAAATAAATTACCATAGTATAAAAGTTTTTCATGGAATTATTAAAAAGCAAACATTCAATATTCCAGTCGAAGAAGGAAAATTAAATATAATTATAGTTTTCATTGAAGTTCCATGATATGATTAAGAGACATTACAGTTTCTAAGGCGCGATCGTAATTGAATATACGCGTTTGAAACATACAAAGCTTGCTTGCGAAGGAAGAAGCTTTCCTCCGTTGGCATGGTACACTGTCGCGAAGTAATTGGAGTTTGTAATACCATTTTCGGATAGAAACGGTGAACATCATTCGCTAGTCGAGCCCCGCTGTAGAAACTTCGACAGACTAATCGATCGGACGATAAATCACGTTTGATTTAACGCAGGGCAACGATAAAGTAGGATGGAAACTGACGTACGGATTCGTAATCGTACAAAGGCCGAGGTTAAGGAAAGGTATAATAGAAGAGCGGGAAGGGAAAGCTGTAAGCGGAAAACTCGTAATTTATCCTGTTTCCAGTCTTGATGCCGGGCATTTCCGCGACGCGCTAGCGATTTCCAAGAGCTTCGCGGAAACGTGGCGACGCGAATGTCATTTCCCGACGTAAATTAAGTTTGAAATCCTGCTTATTTCAGCGTGGAGATCGATGAAAGCTGCTACTAGGTAGAGCTACAGTTTGAAAGAGGAAACCAGCCGTGATTCACATTCGATACAATCACTGTTAAATTCGCTCCGTTTAAAGTCGGCACGTATATGCACAATTCCCGAGAACGTAATTCTATTATACTCGTGGAATGCTCAAATTAAATGCAGACTGCAGTGTGATCAATTTGTGTATAATTTATCCTTAAAGGACGAATTTTACATCTGAAAGCCTACATATTCTAAAGAATCTGTCTAATATAAAAAACGCATCAGTAACTTTTCATCATAATTAGATCGTTATTAATAATACGTGTACAATAAATTATTATATTTTATAATAATTCATCTTTTAATTGTAGATTAATTGATAAAAAATTGATTAAAAATGTAAAATTTTCATTAATAATATTATTTGCCAGTATTATTGAAGACATTTAAAAAACAGATCTATGTACGTAATTAATTCTTCTTGTATCTATATTTGTGTCATTCAATATATAAAATTAATACAATTTTTACTACAAAAAAAAATATTATTTCTTAAGAAAATTTTTTCTAATTCTTTAAAAAATTCTTTAATTAAATATATGAAATAATCAAATGATAACTGACATTAAGAGTAAGAAACTTTATGTTGCAGGTATAGAAACGAAATTTGCTGGTTCGAGTTGTAATGATCTCGTAACTTCTGACGGAGCTGGCTCCACAATAATCAGTGGTCATTTTGATCAAAGGATCAGATTTTGGGACACTAGAGCCGAATCCAGCTCAAATGATATTCTATTGGAAGGAAAAGTTACATCTTTAGATTTATCCCGTGGTAAGTTCATTTATTTTAATTTAATAGTTTCATTAATTAAAAAGTTGATAAGTTGATAATATTATCAACAATCGAAAGATTTTTTTTATTTTGTATTACAAACGGAACTATCTCGTCGAAATTCTTGCAGCTTATTAAATTCCATAAATATATTTAATACGAATTTTAATCCAATGATTATCGTTTAATATCCTTACGATATCATAATTACAATACGTCTAATATAATATCAGAGAACAGAATTTTGATTTTATAATTTTGAAAATTATTAAATACAAATTAAATATTAATTATTAGTTAAAAAAAAAGAATATGAATCTTATTTTCAACAGAATTAATAATTATAATTTTCTCTTAATATTGCGAGACTTTATATATCTTGATTAAAAGAAAGAAATGTTCTAAGCACGATTATAAAAATATAACTTTTGTGGCTTTACATTCATGCTGAAAATAATACAAATGTAAATTCGGTATAGAAAGCTTCCGATCGTATCTTCAGTTCAACTACAAACAAGCAATTATGTATAAGCTTAAGCATTGAAACAAAACTATACTTCTTTGTTTAATAATTGAGCATAAACCAGATTAAACTAGAATGTCTTAAATATTTGGAGTGATATAAAATAATCCTATTACTTTAATAAGACGAAGAAAATGATATAAATTTTATATAGTATGCAAAACACGTACTTTTATTGATAATTATATACGGTGGGGAAAGATATTAATTGATATTTCACGACAACTATACGATATATTTCATTTATGGATTTTATTCGCGTTGCGCAAATAATGTTATTTCGTTTTCGCTTTTTATCGCAACGTTCTAATGACATGAATGAATTGGCTCGCGCGATTCTACAAAGCACTTGTATCAGCTGCAAATGCGCCCCGTTCGTACAAGAGTACTTCATTCAGATATATTATTCTATCGCATTTCATTAATCCGCCGATATTGCCGCCGGAACGCGAAATGAATTCAAGTGTTGTCAAGCGCTGTTGGTCCGATTTTTAACTTCTGCAGTTAAGCAGCTATATCACATCTCTCTGATACTTTTTTTATTGTTTGTCGTTACATATTCATTTAAAAGAGAGGTGAAACAATCTCAAATAGTCGATATGATGGATATGACACGGAAGGAAATTATAAACAAATCGTTTCGACGCAAAACGAATCTAAACAACTTTATCGCATCGTAATTAAATTTTTTAATGCTTAGAATTATTGCGTCATTCCATAAATGCGCTTTTACTGATGGTTTACGTGTTCGATACATAAGAGATATTTGTTCAGTTGATGTTGCAATGCCGCAAACATTCACGCACGAACAGTTTAAATATTATTCAATCTTATGCACGATTGTGAATTATAAAGAAATCTATTCGATTTCAGACGCAAATTACCTTTTGAGCTGCGTGAGGGATGACACGGTGAAACTGATTGATTTACGAATGAAGAAAATTGTTGGATCGTTCAGGTAGGTCGTGCATTTTTGTCATACATACATAAGTAGAATGTTGAAGGTAGTAAATCGTCGTATTTTAATTTTATTTTACAGCGCTGACGGTTTTAAAGTAGGATTCGATTGGACAAGAGCTGCTTTCAGTCCTGACGGACAGTATATAGCGGTTGGTTCCGCCGACGGTTCTGTTTTCATCTGGTCTATAGTAACGAATGCGATCGAAACAATACTGAAAGAGCACACGTAAGTAAAGTTCATATATTATCATAACTAAAATTTGAAAAATGTCAACGTAAAATCTCCTCTTTCTGTAAAAAAAAGTGATTGGTACGAAAACATAAATTAAAATAATTATACGTTGTTATTTTAATAAAATAATTAGATATTATTAATCGCGTATATATTCAATAATATAAATGGATCCATAGCACTTTAAAAGAAAATTATAAAGTAATTCTGTTTAGTTAATCGAACTCATCTATATACGATTTATATAATGCCCCAACTGCGAAATGTATCCTTTGAAATAGCTTTATTATTTTTATTCTTCTGATATTATATATTCTTGATCGGATATTTAGGTTTCTGCCCTACGGACAAAAAATAGTCCTTTCATATTGGAATGTGCAATACTGATATTAAAGCTTATGCCGTTATAAAATAAGGGGGAAAAAAAACTAATAAATTTTATAAAACTTTAATCGGCTATGTTTGCCAATGATAAGAAGACATATTAAAACGAGAAATTTTGTTCCCGATATTTTATCGAATATTGATTTAGAGCTAATCCGAGATATTGAAGGCAGCTTGCTGCGCCAATCCTTCATAAAGCCCGTCGTCTTATCTTAATAATACTTAATATAGCTTTTTTTACAGTTTTCTTATTTTGTAATTTAACATATTATTTTATGCAGGGTTGGCAACGTTACCTCATAAAAATAACTCGTTACTGTTACCGTTGTTTTTCCTAAAAAATAACTCGTTCTCGTTATTCGTTATTGATTTGCAAAAATAACTCGTTACACTGCACAGTCTACGTACTATACGTTAGCCTATAGTTGCGTTCCGTTTCACGCATAGTGCGTACGATACATCATTTTATCCTTATTGTTCATATGAATATTAAAGAAAGATAAAATGATACATCATGCGCGTAATGCGTTAAACCGAACGCAGCCTATACGTCTGAACTGTGAATACAATGTGAAAAAAGGCGTCGTGATTATGTGATTAAGAGAGCCAATCAGACCTATTCCTTTAACGTCGCATCTCTGTTTTCTATAGCTCTTACGACTAAAACTTTTAGAAATAAAGTAACGATAAAAGTAACTAGTGAAATCATTACCATTACTCCAAAAATGTAGCTGCATTACCATGATCGTTACTCCGAAGAAAATGTAATGTTGTTATCCATTCGTTACCGAAAAAAGTAACTTATAACGGTAACGACGTTACAAATAACGCGTTACCTGCCAACGATCTGAAGATATTGGAATGTACAAAATTGACGTTTACATTTCCAATTGTTTTTATTAAATTTATCGTCAGCATGTGTGATCCAGAGATTATTTTCTAGTGCTGTGCTTGCGACATTTCTCCCTCGATTTTATTTGCGGTTACAAAATCGATAGCGTGAACTCGCTATTGTCTTTCTATTTCGACATATGACGTACCATCATAATTTATTTCTCTTTGCTTCTCTTTTATCAGACTACGTGTCTTTCTATTTCGACATATGACGTACCATCATAATTTATTTCTCTTTGCTTCTCTTTTATCAGGCTACGTTTTTTTGATGAATGCGAATTTCTCGTTAAATTCACTGAGGTACTAAAGCATTCGTAATTTTTAGAGGCACCTTCGAGTGCTCGGCATATCCGCCTGACACGAAAAGTTTCTGAAGTACTTCGGTCCATCACACGCAGCGTTTATACATTTACATACGTGTATGCACATGCACATGTGTACATATACGTGAAGAAAAAGATTCGCAACGGGAATTCCCACACACACACAGAAGGGGATCTAAGAAAATATTTCGACGTGATCCGATTTTTATTCCAACTTTTACGCTATATATTCACATACACATAACCGCCTGTGTCTATATATTGCCAGATAACTTCACGATATCGGGAATTTATCAGGGCATTTTGAGTGCTCGAAAGTCTTACCAAAGTCTACATCAACTCTTATCATTGATTATGTCACTTCGAGTGATCTGAGGTTTGTCCACCGGCTCTCAGAGTACGGAAAGCGAAAACGCGAAAAATCCGTGGAAAGAGACAGAAGCGCGATGCAGCGAGAAAGTGGCATAGACAGCAACATATCTCGTCCGCGTGCTTTCAGCGCCCTTTCACCTATACGAGTCACGTTGATGGACGCGTTAATCGGCGGTATCTCACGGGGAATGCAGTATAAGGATCGCTCCTACTACCGAGGTGCAGAAAATCGATGTGTTTTAAACACTAAAAACGTCAATTATGTTATTACGGCCGTAGGGACGGTTAAACATGACATTACCTGTAAATCAATAGCAAGCGCGGTTAACAATTTCCGGGTATCCCCCGTAACAATAACTTCGCAATATCTAACAACTCATAAATTGACGAACAATTGAAATACCAGCTCTACCTGCGAAAGAAGCTTCAACAAGATTAATGTAACATAAATTTAAGTTAAAATGTTTCTTCTAATCCTGTTATACTATAAATACAGTCACGGAACTAATTATCCGCCATTACATTGATGATTTCTCCTGATTGTTGTCCGTTAAAAATTGTATTTTTACGCAGGCATTACAGTGCCGCGCACTGATAGTTTATATTTATATTTGAATAACTGATTGTGTCGTAATGCGTATGTGGAGCACGTAAACTTTTTAACGGAAAAGCGTTTGAAAATAATCATCGATGTTAGTTTCGTATAACTGCACATGCATTTTATGATTACGTTTGCGTCTATAATTTATATTAATTCAAAATGAAAAAAAGTATTAGATAATTGAAACAAATGTCGTTATTTCTCGACGTGAAATAAGTTCTACATGGTTGTTAAATGCCGATAACGTTTAATCATTCTCGATTGAAACATGTCGTGTCTCGTACCAATCAAACTATCACGTTCGTAGTAGCAACAATTAGTAATTACGCGCGTGTTGAAGCATTTACTAACGTAGGTAATTGGTTTAATAGTTCATTATTGCACCAGTAACATCATACACCAACATTAATATTGTCATATTTAGATGAGTAATAATAGTTTATTAAACATCTCTATTAGAAAAGTATTTTCTTTTACAACTTGTAAATTTATCGAGTGTTAAATGTAATATATTACGAGTAATAATCTGTAGATCCATCGAACTTTAGTGTGATTTTTTTCACTATAAAGCAAAAATGCTCATTCTATAAGAATACACAGTAAAAAGCATTTTATATCTGTATTAGAAACGGTCCATTTAAGTCCTTGTTAAAATTCTATTCGAGTTTTTAATACCTATTCGAGTATTAATTGAATTTAATTAAAAATAGTGTGATTATATGTTATTTAAATATTATGCCAAATTGATATTTAACATTTCTCAGTGTCAAAATAATACAATTTATGAATAAGTAAACAAATGACATAAAAATATTTTAAAACATACATCTAAATTAGATCAATGAATAAAATACGTGTTCATTTAACATATCATAAACGTTAATTTTACTAGCAAAAATATGCTATCACAGTTTGTTACAAATTGTATCAGTATTGCGTTTTATGTGTTCATTTTTTCACATAATATTTGTGTTACTTTCTAACACATCCATCTTGTGTTAAATTAATACAAAGATGAGTAGACCGACTGGGACACATAAAATGTGTTAAATCTAACACAAATTTTCCAATTGTGCATTCATGCCTCTTTATTTTTCAAGACAGTGGAAAGTAAGAGGTACTTGTTGAGAAGAAAGTAGCCCGTTGCGCTTTTGGCCCCGTTTCCATCCATACATGAGGCACAACGACTTGAACGATCGACCAAGTCTCGCTTAGGCGAAGGATAGATCGTAAGATCCGTTCTACGATTATCGTCTTTCCCTTCTTTTCCTGCTCAGGAACGCGCGCTCCTCTCTGTCGTGGCGACCGACCATGCCGTCCTCGGCCTCCTCGAGTTTCTCAAGGACGCCGGATCTTTGGCGGTGGCTTCTTCTCTGGGAAAGCCCAGCGGGCGGCTCGAGTCCAGCGTGCACCTAAGTACCGGTCGTATCGAAAAATGGCTTAAGCACCAGTCATGTACAAGTCGCCCGGTGCTGGTGTGCGCGGTTTCTCGCGTATATACGCGCGTGTTTCACTGTTATTACTTTCACCCTGGCTTGGACGTAGACAGCGTTCATCCGTGGTCATCGTCATCTTTCGTCGTCGTTGTTGTCTCCCGTCTCCTCCGACCTCTTCGTCTTCATTCTTCTAGTCGGTGGTCATCGTCGTCCGGTTGTCTTCGTTTTCGCCTTCGTCTTCGTGGCGATCATCGTTCGTGGTCGCTGCGGTGCGCTACATCGCACGAAGGTAGATCGTATAATTCGTACGTTGCGCTCACTCAGGAATCTCCGAGAGACTAACTTAATAAGCGTCTCGCCCTTTCACCCTCTTTTCTCCATTCGTGTCCTCTTATGGCACTGCGTAAGAAGCTGTACGATTCCGTAGGTATTTAATGCACGTGCTGTCTGTGTGCACGCATTTGCGCGATGCGAGTATAAGCGCTGCCTGTCGCGGTGCGAGCTATGAAATTTAGATGTTATGCGAAACGCGCGAGTATGCGAATTAAGGTAATAGTCGCGGAAGCTGACTAGCTTCTACGATATCATCTGTACCAGTAAATCCGTGGTAAACATTACGACGGATTTTACGAACACTATTTTCACAAGGAAGAAGTTATACGCTCTTTTTGTAAAGAAAATATTATACGTATAAAGTAGTAAATATAAAGAAAATATTATTGTACACGAATTTTTCTAAATCTCCATTTATCAATAGAAAGGAAATTTAATTCTCTTATATCGCTTTCTTTTTTATTTTAAACTCATCTCGAGAGTGTAGTGTATCAAATATGATCATATTTGATACACTAACTAACGTTATTTAATGACATCTTTATGCGATATACATAAGCTCTTATTAAAAATACGGTTTTTATGCATTCTCTAATAAACGCACGTAAACCGCTGTTGCTGTTCGTTCCGTACCAATCGAGGAGCTATTCGGCATAACTTCCTTTCTGCGAGCACTTAGACTCGAATGCGCAATATTGCCCGATAAGCTTACACGCCCGTTCGTGTTCTAATTTGCAATCAACCGGCAGAATCCGCCGGTACACACGTCGGAAGGCGGGAATTTACTGCACGATCCCCAGCGAATAAATAGTGCAGCGCGATTATAGCAGAACAGGTAATTAGGAAAACAGGGAAGGATCAAGTTACCGATAAGTTCTGAGATTTGAAATTAAAGTGCAGTTTCCTCAAACTATATATTTTCGATTCGGCACATTATGGAATCAGTGACCCCATTATATTCGTATTCGAAACTTTTCAGAGAAATGTATGAAAGTCGCCAGATATTTTCCTCTCACTCATTTTACCTCTCCTATTTTATTGTGATTACTGCTTATTGGATTTTAAAACGGATGAACATATTATGCAGAAACTACGAATAGTAAATAATTAATTGAGTATATACTGTTAAAGCACAACTCATAAAGTTATCATCTTGTCTTTCGAGTCTCCAAACATTAATATAAACTTAATTGCACTTTTAGAATTATGACTCAACTCAATTATAGAAGTTTTCCTTACACCTGTCCAAAGTGTCGGCACAGCCACTAAACGCCACGTGCTACAATTGAGTAGCGATAGCATGATTTGTGTAGCTTGTTATTAATAAATAAATGCGCAGCAGGATATGGTAACAGTACAGGTTATTATTCCTGTCGGTGGTAACTGACAAGTAACAACATCTCGTAAAGATTACTGCGCCGTATATCAGTCACGCATGCATTTATGGCGATTTCGCCCCGTATTTTACGAGAGGTTGCCACGGTGGTTATAAGGGCGTAACTGAAACACCTAGAAAAGTGGTTCGATTAATATATATCATGTATTTTTTGCAATTGCGCCGCGCAATCTTCTCTCAGTGCCTCAAGTACATTCTCTCGTAACTTCCTCGAAAGTGTCGTACGCCCGTCGCGTATTCCGCGAGACCGGATCTTTTCCTCCGCGACTTCCGTGCGGCAGTTCTATACCCGCACGAGCTCACATCCGCCGCAGCAGCGGCGCACAGAGTTTTCACGCGTCCGTCTTCCCGAGTTCTCGCAACTCATCCCAAAGTTCATCGTGTAAACGTTAGCTCGCTCCCTCGCAAGCCCTATATCGCGGATAGAACAGATGCGTAATGAAAATTCAGCGGCATCCCCGGGTGAAAGTAAGTGGTGCGGAAGGATGGAAGTAAACACGTCAAGTGAAAAGAATTAGATTATTCCCCCCTTCGCCTCTTCTCGTTCACTCGTGTATGTATGCGCATACGTGCATGTTATGCGCATCGTTATGCGGAGCGTCGAGAGGAGGCCACCAGCCAATTGTTTCGGCATCCCGTAATGAGGATCAGGCTCGATTTCATTGTCGCCCGGTGTAACGAAGCGTCTACGAGAGATCAATTGCCTCGTGGTACTCTTCTTAACTTGATTTCGTTTCCACGGCAATGATCGGCCAGTCCGGCACGATATTATATCATTTATCTTCGTCTCTTGTCTTCGGAAGCCGACCGGTGCCGAGGTCTTTATCTGTTTTTCCCATTTCAGCCGTTCCCCGCGCACCGGTGCCAGCCTGGGTCGGTGGTTGGTACGGATATACCCGTCGATTCTCATCCCCGACCCCCACCTATTTCCTTCCCCTCTCTCCCCGACTCCTCTAACCGAACGGCATCCGTCGATCGTTCTTTTTTCTTCGCCACGTAGCATTTCGCCGCCAACGAGCAGTCGTTGATAAAAGCTTTCTGTCAAATATGACGTATAGATTTTTACTGCGATCGCAAGTAGCAATCAAAATGAGCTGTATTGTTTTTTAAAAGATATAACTAAAAAATAACCTTCAGTTTTTTGCTATCGTATATCCATCTAGATCGAACAGACCTGTATATAGGTTCGATTATTCTTAAATTAGATTATATTTTATTACTTTAATATTTGCTAAATATATTATATCTTCATTATCTATAGAAATGTATGTGAGTGTCTGCAGCATGTTGAGCTCGGGTCCGTGGATTCGCTAAATCCAAATGACTGTGTAGATCAGTCATCCCTGCGGGAATGATCCGGATTAAATATTTCAATTTAGAGACAGATATCTCTTGCATGAAAATGAATCACGATGATAGCTAATATCGCAGCTATTAATTGACTCAAATTGTTGTAACAGGAAATCATTTTTTTTTTTTTAATAAAAATTGTTGGTTTCAATATCACGATAACAATATTTCAGATGCTATAAAACGTTATGTTCAAAAACATTGAAAAGATCTCATCGATCGATCTAATGACGCATTGATAATCGCAGTACGGACATAAAATTACAACAAAAGTAAAAAGAAACAATCGTCTGTTCACCACAACTTTACCTATAGCAAGACTACTGAAATAGGCCTCCATGCAATTTCCGTCTATCTAAAGCTTTACAAGCCATTGAGGTATTGCTTGCGAGTTTGCCGCATCATTGACAATTTAGATAATATTCTAAGCCAGACTATCCTATCGCACATGTAGCGCTAAATATGGTTATACGGATTCTGCAACGTAATATAAACTCGCGTTGAATGAACTTGCGTTAACACGAGATGATAATCAGACGCAACGTGACGCTGAGTACGAGATACGCAGACTAAAAATTTTCTCGCGAATATTATATATTTAATAATACATTTCTATTGAATGTTACATCGTAGTCTGGGAGAAAGTTTAAATAGATTATTTTATAGGGATCACAGCCCCTGGTAATGTATTTTTCATTTTGAATGCAACTGATTTAATGAAAAGTCAAAAGTTAAAAAATAATCCTTTGCTACATCACGTAGAGAGATAAATTTTACTTTCTTTCTGGATTATATAGCGTGTGGCCGGTAATCGAGGAGTTTTGTTACCAGTGTAATTGCGGCGCTACGATGAGATAGTCATCGTCGTATGCAGTCGGATGAATGCGATATGCTTCATGTAATGCATATGCAATTTATCATGCACCGTTCGTATGATGATAATGTAATGTGTTATATTCGCGCGGCGCATCGATGAACAATAACTTGAGAAGCGCATTATTCACGTATAAATTAATAAGCCAACGGGATTAAAAGAATGCTACCGATTGCTAGCCGAATTCGAATTGCGACATAGTGCGAAAGAAGAAGCCAATACCTGTGGCGGTAAATAGGTACTTTTTCTAAGCTACCGAATGTCTCTCAGTTTCTGTAAGCATGCTTCATGGATTATCCAACGCTCGCGCACGGTCGGCGACGTCGCCACGTCGTATCTTCGAGGAAATCGCCTATATTAATACTTAATAAATTCCGCGTATACATCGACGTGTCCATTATGGGCACGCATACTATCCCAGCAAATTGACCGATGCCCGGTATACGAACATGAAGTAATATTGTAATTGCCGTGAAATAAACAAGTTTCAAGCTTACGGTAGACGAACGCGGATATTAAGAAAATCGGCTTATATTATGTATTAGCTTGCGCCACGTTGTGTGATTGTTTGAAAATATATTATTACATTGCGCGGAGTGCCTTCTAGCATCATAATTTCATAATCGATATGTATCACGCCTACCGCATTTTTATTGCGCTTCTTGAAATCCTTTTTCAGTTGGACTATCTCTTGCTAATTCACTGTTATGTATAATAATTTCCGATCTGTCGTATATTTATTATTTTAGGTTTGCATACCACAGCTTTCAATATTAACTTAATCTTTAATTTAATCAAGACATAGTCCCAATTCTAATACTTTGCCGATGATATTATTTAATTGGCCAAGTATTAGGATTGGGACTATGTCTTAATTAAATTGAAGATTAAAATTAAATATTTAATTATTAATATTATTGTTGATGGAACATTTTTTATTTGTCATGAAAATAATATAATTTCCATTTTTTACAAAAATAAAATATGACATTTTCATATTATTTCAAAATTTTAAGCTGTGCTAGCTTATTTTCTTGCAAATTGGCAAAATTTTAACGTAGCACAATTTTGTGAATTTATTATTTGTTCAATCTAATCCGTTAACAAATTATTTATCTGTAAAAAATAATTTTCGTTGTATGATTATTTAGAAAAATGTTCAGCTTCTGAAAATCTCGAGAGATACGATTGTGTTGTAAGTATTAATTTGCAAATGCATTATATTGCAAATACGCGTACATGTGTAGGAATATAATTACGTAAATATGCTTTTTAGACGAATAATTTGTTCAATAAAAAGTAATACTCGATTATATGCGAGTTATTTCGTTAAAAAATATTACAATGGCGAAATAGTGAATTTTGTCTCTGTGGA
This sequence comes from Cyphomyrmex costatus, assembly GCF_001594065.2. Taxonomy (NCBI): domain Eukaryota; kingdom Metazoa; phylum Arthropoda; class Insecta; order Hymenoptera; family Formicidae; genus Cyphomyrmex; species Cyphomyrmex costatus. Next base: position 2,488,288 of record NW_017278534.1, on the reverse strand, counting down.
ATTTTATGATATTGTTATTTTTGTTTACTTATAGCGCGTGCAGGTTAGGAATAATTATATCTGTAAGCATCTAATTTTGTACGTATTTTAATGACGCAAATATTTCCGCCCGCGCCCAGGCTTTAATTTTCCAGATAATCTGCCTTATTAACTGCGTAATTTCAAACGTTTAACGGCAAGATTATCCAGTGCGCGATTTAAGATGCGCGAGCGACATGATATTAAACATTAACATCGCCATGTTCGGTTCATGCGAGAAATGTCGAGAACTCCCTTTTTCAATAACGCTATTGTATTGTTTCATAATTTAAAATTGATATTAAAATTTTCCAAATTGTTAGTAATAAATAATAAAATTAATGTATAAAAATCATATTTAAGTGTTTGAAATTATTGGTTTAAAAGTTTTTTCTTAATTTTTTTAGTTTTTTAAAATATATTATTTATAAAAAATTAGATATCTAAAATATATATATAAAAATTTTCACTTCTACAATATATAAACCACATGTTCTTTCATCAATCACTCAACTGAGTAACTGGGTTATTGGATATTGATCTGTTTTACAGAAAAGTTTTCAAATATTGCATGAAAAATTCACGAAATGTTCAGTATCCTATTTATATTTACATGTTCAAAAAAAGTCTCTGTATTTTATCGAAGAAATATAAGGAAACAATTTTCAGTAATTTACCATAGTAATTAAATATTCTATTGCTTTGTAATATTATTCTGTGGCGTTCTGAATTAAATGAAAGTACTTTGTACATTTGTATGAAATATAATATTAATGAGAGAAATGTAGCTATTCATTATGCAAATATGACTACAAGAGGACTTAATATTCAAGAAGTTAATGTTTAAATGAAAATAGTTATAATCGTTTATTAAATCCATTTTTTAAATTAGACATATTTAATAATTTTATATAAAAAAAGCAGCGTTTTATCTCTATTAAGTTTTTACTGAAAACTTTGACTTTATTTTACTTCAATATTGTGCTACCGAGTTTATTTTTTGCTACAATAATAAATACTAAAAAAATATATATTTTTATGAAATATTATATTTCTTTTAGAGAACTAAATATATGTTAAAATTATTTATTATTTAATATAAAATATATAATTTTAAATTTCAAAATATCCCTTTAGGCTCTCTTGAAAATTTTCGAAATTAAAATAACAAATTAGTTCGGTCCGTTTTTTGTGTTCAAAAAGGCATTTATTTTAAAACAAAATGAATGAACAGATTAATTAAAGTATTGTCCATCGTTGGCTATTACTTTTTCCCATCTCTCAGGCAATTTTTGAATTCCATCTCGAAAAAATGACTCGTCTTTGGAGGCGATCATCTTTTGGAAAACGGATCGAACTAATTTGTACTCCCAAAAAATTCTTTTTATGTACATTATTATGAATATTATTTTTAGTTCAATATTAAATATTAAATATTCAATATTTAGTATTGAATGCTTGATATATAAGATACGAATTTTTATTTTTTTATAATACACATTACATCTGTCTTTTGTTTTCAAATTTCAATGGTGGACATTTCACGATACATTATCTACATAACACACTGTGACTTTTACCTCATTAGGGTAAAACTCGTCAACGACGAAATGCGAAGTTAACGCAAATTGCTAATGTATAGAAGTGGGAATACGAACTTGCGCGAGTTAAAGCGTACAGCAATAGTTATTCACGGAGTCCAAAGCGGTAGTGTTTAAACTATCGCGCATTCATGTACCTCACTTTGTGGGTGAAAGTGAAGTTCGGACCAAGACATGGCGAATGCAAACTTGGAATAGCATACTACCGGGAATTTCGCTAGTGTCACTACAGTTGCTGCTTTTGAATACATCTCCAAAGACGTCGAACGTCAAACATGAATCGAAAACGCTCGGCGAACATGTACTAAACTCTCTTAAGATAATTCAGCAAAATAACTACTTGATATTTTACCCAATTCATGGTGACATATTTTATAAATATGCTTTTACAATTTCTCTAAAAGTATTCAGTAATCAAATGTCATAAATAAATTCGTATTGTATGTATTGCGTATATATTTTTAGAAAATAATTTCATTATAATATATTTTCAATATATTAATGTAATTTATCCTTTTATGATTTATTAATAACAATAAAGTATTGACGAGCTTATTCAAATGTGACAAATGAATTGTGACAAATGTCCTCGTCCATACGTTAATATACGTCTGACATTAATTAAATGATACAAACACAGCTTGTAACGACGTGCTTTCAATAATGTCGTTTAAACAGGAGAAATTTCTACAGAATTACAGTGAATTTTCGATAACGTACCTTAACGGATTAAATCCGGTTTCGAAAACTACGAATGCGTATTCGAACATGCCAGCAAAATTTATGGGAACTAAATAATTTTTTCGCCGTAACTTCCGCACATTTCGACCAATCATAAATCCATTTGTCGCTGAGTTCGATTACGTTCAGGCTTCTTTTGAAATTCAGAATTGTTTTCGTGCTTTGCCTGTGCTAGGCAATGCATCTGAAATTTATGATTCAATACAGCGTTCATCAATAGCCAATTATTATGATTAGCCGATCCAACATTTATAGAATTTTGAAATATCTGTGATTTACACGCTTGAAACAAAAGAAAATTCATCCTAATTTTAATCCGCAAAGATATAATCTGAGGAAAAAAAAGGTTGTCATTGATTAATAATCACAAGTGTCACACGGTAACTTAAAACTTTCCTCTTAGAAGGACGGTGATAAGCAAGGCGAGTTAAAGTTTAGGTTAATATTTGCTCTACCTAATAACTTCAAAATGCACGAAGCTTAATGGCACACCTAAACCTAAAACGACAACCTGAAAATCCAGCAAAAGAAAGTGGTCTCGCCGCGCGAGAGATTATCGTATCATAGAGTAAACGGAAAGACGTGGGAAACGACGAGATCCGGCAAATATTCCTGTTTATATTCGTTTTCTATCGCATGTTTAAGAATACAGAACCGCACAGTATCGCAACGTTCTCGTGATATCAATGAGGCAACGCGTCGAGAGTGCTAATGACGTTTAATGCCCTGCTTGCTGCTTTTCCGGGATTCTTCACGCGAGGCTGCGTTCTTGGCAATCATCGAAAGCCAAGCTGTCGAGGAGCTCTCTCGCGCAAGGCCGCGCAGTATTGCGATATATACTCGGCAACCGAACGCAAAGTCCTCATTTTTAATGGCAATTATATTCGCCGCCATCGTCGTGTCATCGTTTCGCATCATTTGCCACGAGAATAACGCTGATCTAATCGTCGCCTGTATTGTCGCTCGTTCCTCTTCTTGCCCCTTCCTGCATCCCTACGAATCACAGGGTGTCTTGCCAATGAGCGCGCCATTAAGCGTCACTGTTTGTGGTCGAGCGAGCATTCGCAACCACGTAGATTGATGGCGAGGATTCACGATCGTTTGGATAATTAGGCGAGGGATACTCGCGAAATTGTCGCATTTTGTAAAGCTAAACATCCCGCGACCAAGTCGTTTTGTTTTCGCTGCACTCCGTTGAATCCGTTGAAAAAAAAAATAACGAAAAAAAGAGAGGGGATATTATAGCGATATTACGATTTTATGGTCACGCCTGAGGTATTGTATCCGGCCAACAATATAGTTCAATAAACCATTAGTTTTTTTTTTACATCATATATTCGGCATTGTTTACGGTCAGGTGAACAGATTTTATCGGCGCAGTGAGGAGTCTCCATGACTACTTTTGATATTAAATCAATTTCTCTCAATTTATTTTTATTTATATATAAAAATTGGTACTCAGTATTCCGCTCGCTTCCATTGTACTAGGTTTTTACCTATTGTGTATTGCATTTACAAACACGGACATTCAATTGCTTTTTATAATATGCAGTTTTCAAAACATGGTTTTAGATTACAGACCGCTATCCCAGCCACGATCTCAATTAGGTACGCGATTTTATAAAATTACATATTCGTTTTTGCTTTACCACAACGTTGTCCCGCAAAGCTCTTATATTTTCATGTGCAAAACAAAATTATCTCATCTTGCAGTGGTGGATTCGCGTTTTTGCCAGAGCAAGTTCGTAAGTGATGGATTAACGTGCGGAGCGGAATTCCCTGCTGCATCATGTTTCATTCCTTTTCCAACAACAGCCCTCTGTATGAAAATCTCGAGCCCCTCCGAGCCTGCTTGCGTTCAGTCATTCTTTTTTATGATTATTATAGTCTGATTATTATATTCTGAGTTACGTACGTTAAGATCCCCATTTTATTGCTCCCACACGGAATTTATCGTTTTGCGTATACATCACTGTGTCAACAGGTGGCACACATCATTTTATTTTGCATAGGCATATTACGCGAAGTATGTGCGAGAAACGTGTGTGTGTGTGTGTGTGTGTGAAAGAATACGTTATCTAATAATATCGACCTATCAAATTTTTGATGAGAAATACTTACAAGAAATTTGTTATCAATTCTAGAGATGCTTATAATATTTTACATTGTTACTGTTCTCATTTGATAATAAATATTTGTTATAAGTAAATATTTATAATTGAAAAAAATTATTTGCTTCAATTATATGGTACTTGTTATGTAGTACTCGTTAATCTATTTTCATTGAGATTTGACTAATAATAGTGAGTTTAAATTTACTTCACTAACACAATGATACGTAACGCAATGTGAACAATGTGCAATATACAATACGTTATAATTATTTTATAATATCGTCATTGATCAAATACTAAAGTTAATCTTATTTGTACTTCGATTCGATTAACATCGTATACAAAATTAATCGAATCGATGTGATATGCAATCTCGAATGCCAACGCCTTTATTCTCTTGATAATCGTTTCGTGACGCCTCTTGCACTCTCTTGTTCTTTAGTGTATTACAATGAACTGCGGTCTCGAACATGAAATTCCGCAGGAGATCTCATCCCGATTTCATTATCGGTGAATCGCCGCGATCTAATTATTGCAAACCGGCGTTATGCATCCACAATGAGGGATAATTATTTTAATTATCCCCTGCGTCCCCGACAAACGAGCTGCTGCATCTTCACGGTGGTGCGGACAGCGTTGATCCTTTCTGCGTCGCGTTTCTTTCGTTAAATGGTACCTTCGCCATTTCGCCTCTTTATTCTTCCTAACGCTCTTTCGCTATAATCCTCTTACGCTTCGCATATTCTATCGCCTGAGGTTAGAATCTAAAATCCACAATCACTCCATCTTTCCCTCTCTCTTTATTTCTTTGCTTCCTTCGTCCACTTCCTCTTGCTCTCTTCCTTCCCTTCGCTTTTCCCACAGCAACGTTTTACTAGCCTTTCTAATCTTTTCCTCCCTTTACCGCGCGTCGAGTGGATATGAGGCTTTACCGGCGTTTGTATGTTAACTCTGTCATTTGCAAGAACGACGGACAAAAATGCTCTCGCGGCGTACATTTCAAAGACTCGTAACGTTCCGTCCATCTCTTGCCATGTCTATCTCACGCAGCCCATCCATTGCACTTTCTCATATACTCCTACGTTCTCTTTCTTCCTCTTTCATAAAAATCTCTTTCTCTCTCCTTCTCGATCCTTTACTATCTGTCTCTCGCGTTAGCTTTGCGGCTGGATGAAAAAAATGAGTGGGCGGAATAGAACGACAGGGGGAAATGCGAGGAGGCGGAGGCGAAAGTGGCGCAGGGAAGAGAGTGGAAACATCGTTCGCGAAAGCTTATTTCCAAGCTCCTTCGGCAAGAACGGATAGGTCTCCTTTATCACGCTCGCAATATACACCACCAAGGTAGCTATTCGCAAAGGTATCCCGGATACGAAGCACGCTGCTTTTAGAAATATCGTTTCTGCTAAGCGACGACGCCGGCTTCGACGACGCGCAACGGCGACGACGGCGTACTCGACGGGCGGTCGTCGCGACGCACTCCTGGGCCAACGCTTTTTCTTGCCTTACGTTGTTGTTTCACCGCGGCATAAGCCCGCTTTTCCTGACGGCCAACAAACCTCGCGCGGGAATAAACGCGCCAGTCAAACCGTGACAGAACGATGCGTCGCTTTTTACGGCTTAACCATGTTTCTACGTATTCTCCATTTAACATATTACATTGAATGATACGATTCTATTCCTAACTCGCAATTTACGAGTTATTTCTGCTGGACCATATACATGAGTGTGTATAAAGTTTTACGCTTGATTTATGTCGGATATATACTGACAAAATCATTAATCACAAAATTACAATATAAAATGTAACTGTCTAGACTCATATCATTGTGAATATTGAAAAATAAACTTGTAATACGTACTACACATCACAAAACTTCATTGATGTATAATCGGAAAATTAGTTAAACGGTGCGTTTAATTTCTAGTGTCATTCTCCAAATAATGGCAGCGAACTATCGCGTATTCTCTCTCATTTGCATTGCTACTGATTAAACAATGACGATGGAATATCAGATTGTCTTTCATTACACTATCTATACGAATATCAACGCATCAATTACATAATGAGAAACTGATGGATGTTGGATTGTTTTCTCACAAAGAATTGGACATGTGAGTCGATTCACTGAAAACAACAACGACAATTGGCAATCTCATATGAGCTATCGTGAATGAATATCAGTTATTTGATTCGATTACTATTCTATCCGTCTATTCTACTGAATACGCTTTGTTATTCATAGAATTACAAATAAATGTAAAAACCGGTATTTCTAGGATTTTTCGATTCATTGTATCGTTACTGTAAATTTATCGCATATCACTGAATACAGTTATCAAATTACTTTTTATGAAATACTCCAAAAAACGCGTGCAAAAGTTTGACGAGATTATTGTTTTATTACGAGATAATTGAGTGACTGAAAAATTTCGGAAAAATGTTTAATCTATAAAGAATATCTTTAAAAAGATCGTAATACTAAAATTCAAAATTGACGTAATAAAACGAAGTGTTGCTTGATTACATTTCGTGAAATGTATTCTGGTCTGTGCAATTTTAATAGGCTCGTCACGAAAGCATTTAGAATTTTTCGCTTACGAATGCTCATAAAAACTGTAATCATAGGTTTATAGCTGATTCCTCTCCTCCAGGGTGCTTCCATATCTGGCCTTGTGAAAAATATTCACTTGATTCGTACGCGTTCGTGAAGGATTTCTCAACAGTATTGCTGGAAATCGGGAACGGCAGGAGGCACGCCATTTTCAGCGCGTTTGTCCTCGCATAGAAACACCCTTTTATGATTTCGCCAAGCCCTGCGAATCACCCTCGGGAATTCAGGTTTTATAGACCTTTCGCTGCACGAGCGCAGCCGCTCGGACAGAAAATTACGTAGCGCTATATATTCCACCATGTTCAAATGGAATCTTTAACGAAACGATTTAAGCGGTCGCGGATTTTTCTACGTAAAAATTCCAGCCGTTACACGCGAATCATATTTATATTTGACCTATTCGTCGTTCATTACCGCGATCGTTCCATTTCCCATTTTATTTCTCTCACGTCACAGCGCTCTTCAGGGAGGAAAGACGAAGAATTAAATTGCATAAGGTTCAAGAGTTCATCGTACGTGCGACATACAGCATTCCCAAGCGTTTTCCTGTTTGCCTTTTACGCTGTACAAGGCGTTTTTGTAAAAATAGCGAAATAATTGAAAGACCCTTACGAGCGTCGGCAAAATAGTTCTGGGTCGCGCCGTAAGGAAATTAGATTCACCAGACAAAAGTTAGGAGATAAAAACGGAAAAAGCTGCCTCTGAAAGCTTTTGGTTGTAGCTGTTTAAACCTCGCTGCTCTATGTGTCGATTCAGAGTTTCATAAAATCCGCTTGCACAAATCGAGCCATTGACTTACAATTTTTTCGTTTGCTTTTTTTCTCTTTGCACCTATCGGGCAATGCACTGAAAGTCAACATTCAATCATATTAATCAAATTAATAATTTTATGCAGTAAATATCAAATCAACATAGTATATATATTTGTAGTATATATAATAACTAAATAGTCATAATCAATAATGATATCTACAATAATTCAACAATTAAGAATGACATAAATGATAAAATTAATCTGGTTGCATTTCATAAATTTTGAAAATATTTTATTTTTCGAACGATACCAAAACCAATTGATTTTATTTGAATAAAAAGATCTCTTTCATTGGGAGAGAAAAAGAGAGAGATAAAGTTTTATATTCGCGATATTGGTAGGCAAATTCCTGTCAGTTTATCTCATTTGTTCAACATCATCTATATTAAGTATCAATTTTAATTTTTTACTTTCTTAAACAAAAAAAAAGAAATATATAATACTTTCTTAAATAAAGAATATATGTATTTTTATTAATAAAGAAGTTATGCAATGGAACAAGTATTAAAAAAGCTTTGAAAAAAAAGCTATTGAAAAGAAATTACTATTCGCTGTGTTAATGAGTTGAAAGAATGTCAAAGAATGTTTGAACAATGATTACTAATCTATTTTTGCCATTTAAATGTGTACAGGGCAGGAGTAACGGCCGTGTCGTGGCATCCACACGGCACGTACTTAGCATCTGTCGATCGTGCCAAGACGGTGACAGTTTGGGGCGACCACGTTTGACAGGAGGAGTGATGTCGGGACAAACGATCGTTGTTTCACGCATGAAGATCTCTTAACCGTGAAAATGAAACAAATATGCGCTCGTGATGCCCGGCAGCAATCCCGCGAGAAATCACAGTGGGAAGTTGGGCACCTAGCGGGGTAATAATCAAAATCATCGGTTTGGCCGCGCGAATTGTAAAGTTCTTGTATAAGGACGCCGTTAAGTTGTAAAGCGCAAACGCCACACTGAACAAATTCACAGCAGTGATAGAGACTATTGTATATAAAATTGCACTTATTGTTACTCCCAGGTTGTAAAGATCCTTTATTTAGAACAGTAAACTGCTCGCCACGGCCACGCCGCGCCGTATATCCCCCCAAAAATTTAAGAAATTATTATAATAACTGGTGTTTTTCAGCGACTCATTAGATATAAGTTTTGTTTTGCTAACTATAAAAGACACCATCGCGTATTCTCAATTGTTTGAGAAGATTCAGTTACTTTTAGGACGGAGATTTATACATATATGACATCCATGGTGCTAGCAAAATGTTTGCACAGGTTGAAATTTTGCACGAATTTAATTCGCAAGATATATTAAAATTATTATTTCTTTTTTGTCACAGAAAAAGTCAATTATTATATATTATATATTATATTTTCTAGAGAAATCAAATATAACATTCGAACATAATATATGATATTTTTTGAAATATAGTGAGATAAAGGGAGAGAGAAAGAGAGAGAGAGAGAGAGAGAGAGATGAGAGAGAGAGAGAGAGAGAGAGAGAGAGAGAGAGAGAGAGAAAGAGAAATAGTGCTAAATACGAATGAGAATACGCAGAGAATTGAATGAGATTATTTTCTCAGAATTAACTATGCATTATTATTAGAAAAAGGAATATTTGCAATTTCTTTGCAAAGAAAAATAATTAGTATTTATTTTCCTCATATCTCAAGAAGTATTCTTGAATATTGAGAATTATATTTCAGATATCGGATGAATTCAAAAATACTTTTTATAGTGCAAAATTAATTCTGATGGAGCAATCTCACTTTAAATTGTGGCACTGCAACTTGATTCGTCTCCGACATTATTGAAATGACATACATAAAACGTACGAGTCTTAATATATGAGTCTGATAAAATGGAAATCAGAGTAGGGATTAAGCAAACAAGCACAATAACAATACTATACCAATATTAATTAATTACATTACGCATGATTTGTATCATTAATTTGTATAATTAACGTTAGAATATCATATGCCAATCCAAGATGATTATTATTTTCATTAATAAATGTGATGATTGGTTAATTAAAATATTCATATGCAACTTTTTTGCAAAATAAGCTAATGGATATTGAGCCTTAAAGAAAGTTATAAGTATCTAATCGAAGAAACTCCATAGAATAATAGTATAATCTCGAACTCTAAAACGTACAATATTAAAATAGCTACCTAAATGTTTTTACTTTTTGATAATAACAAACATCGTTGTGTCACGTACACATTTTTGTTATATACATTACTCACAAGCAAATATACTCAAGAATAAGTTTATTAATGAACTTATTCGATTTTACATTAATTATCATAGATTTCTATCATCTACAAAGTGCTTTCTATTATTTTACTTTTCTACGGAGCTCTTCGATTACTGTTTGATATTTATTATAAATATATTCACATAAGATTTAATAATATCTGGAAAGCAGTGGCTCGAATATAAAATACATATATACTGTTCTCTGAATCACACTTTAAATAATTAAACCATCTTTTAATAGGCGTTTATGTATTATACAATTAAATCACATACTTTTTTATTTGTAATTTGTTACTAAAATGATTAACTTAAAATTATTTTTAAAAAAAGTCATTAGTTTGCATAATATTAAGCGAAAGTTTTATTCCATAACACATCGAGTATTTTTATTTTTTAAATAAAAATTATTTCGGCGCGTGCGTATTCATCTTATTTCAAGATATCTCTTGTCGAAATTTTTGTTAAATGAAAAAAGTTATAAAAAAACACAAAATTGTTATTTCCACAATTCCATGTACTACGGTTATAAATACTAGTCCGTAAATAATTCATAACCCTAGACAAATATTTTTATACATAACTCTAGTATAAAATATATAGGTATGTTTAAAAATAAATGTTTGCTTTAACAAGAATTCCAAACATTACGAAATATAAAATCAAAATTCAAGTAGGTACGTTTGTTAAATTGTAAAACTGATTAAAAAAAGAAAAATTAGTAAAAATGTTAACAATTTTTACACGAAATTTGTATCAAGTGTTTTACAGGTTTTTATTATAATTTTTTACTTAAAAAAAGTTTTTCCATATTTTATAATTTTTCATTGCAATTCATTTGATAATGCAAACTAATGATTACCCCGCCCCCCTTCGTCATCGCAATAATAACCGGCTCACGTTTCGAGCGAACAATCAATTGCGTCCAAAATGTTATGGAATGATTTTAGTACTATACACTTACATCTTATTTTTGACTGTTAAAGTACCTACACACTGTATCCTATATTTTCTCTGTATACAGTACTGTAACAACAATCTTAGTCGAAATGATATATACATTGTTCACATATGTAAATATTAAACGTTTCCCTCTTGTATTTTGTAAAAATATGGCTTGTTTTCTTTAAATACCAATTATTCCAATAAGTTCTGATTAATCTAAATTAATTCTTTTATCCCATGCATTCAACAACTCAAGCAACTTCTTGACAACAACAAAATATATTATTTACGGTAAGTGACAGAAATAATCATCACATAATCATTTATACTTGAGATATGACGGCGAACTTTGTATGTATAATAATAAAAAATAATGTACCTTACCAAATGTACGTCAACACAGAAACTATTATCGCTCGACTTAGAATACATTAAACTTTAATAGCCATTTGTCGATAGTTTTAAATCGATCGTATTTTCCGATCTATTTTTCGAATTATTTTTTATTCAAGACCAGTAGCTTGTACAGCTCACTCTAATCCCGATTTTCACTTCTATCGTCTGTTCGATAAGCGCATGTATAACAACGTGCATGTACACGTACACATTCACGTATACGTGTATGTATGTATGTACATCACGATCCCCTCACAGAAGCTCGCCATGGCATTGCACAGCAGCCGTGTATCTGACAGTACCTAACGTGCTTTCGAAAGCGCTCATTAGTCACTGAAATGCGGTCACGAAGTGACAACTCGCACGTGGAATATTATACGCTCCAAGAACTTGCATCGGTACTCATATCGCAGAGCTCGTATGCTCACGCTCGCGCCGACACGTCTGTCTCTGTCCTCTCTCTCTCTCTCTCTCTCTTTCTCTCTCACTCTATCTCTTCCCCCCCCCCCCCCTCCCTTTCTCTCTCTCACTCTCGTTCTGTGTCCTCCACCTCTGTTTGTAACTTTCGTATTATACACCCTTTGTCCGCGATTCGACAGTTTCGACAGTTTTGCAATGGAACGTGAGAACGCGACCGTCCGAGAGAAGCCGCTTGCAAACGACGTTAAAGTTCGATCGGCCGGCCGCATCTGGGACCGCCGAAAATTTTTACTCTACTCCGCTGTGATGTACGCGCGTACATCGCTTTACGTTCTATACGAACGCATACCCGGTCTCAATACGTTTTTATTACCGGCGGATCCCTCGCAAAACTGCTGCGAAATTCACGTTACGAGACATTGATGGAACAGTCTCGTTCATTTTTGCGGATTAGAAAGTTTGGTTGCCTGGATACGAGAACAGCGTCGTTTATTTACGCGGAGAGATGAATTTCTGAATAATTAATGCATCGAATTACACGTAAAAGTTAGTAAGTTGAACTTATGTGATCAAAAAACACGCTGTTTTAGAAAATGTGTTAGCGTAAACGACACTCGGGCTGATTTTCCTTTGTTGAAGGAAATAAAAAAGTGAATTAGGGTCTTCATATTCCCGGAAACAATCATTCGCGCGCGTAAAATATTTCTAAAATCAACACCCTTATAATACATTTATTTAAGTATCGTGTTTCGCTTCCTCGTTTCTCTGATACCTAGAAGAGAAGTACCGTTTCTACGATTACAATCCGCACGTTCGCCTCACTCTTAGGCCTAACCGACGTCAAACGTCCCTGTTAACGGTCGTTTATTCCGAAGATAATGAGGAAGATGTTCGCAGGGCCTGAGGAAAGGAAATTGTGTATGAGAGTCAAGAGAGTGACAAATTAACTCGCGCCTTAACTTCCGTGAGATTCAAATCCTTCCTCTGCTTCTCGAATAGATCCCCGCATATCACCGGAGGTGGAAAACCTTACGGAAATGCCAGTCGTCAAGCAGGTACAAAGTTTAAGAGAAATATTTAACCTTCAATGCGAGAAATATCTCTTTCTCATGTTAAAAATGTTTCTGTATACTTCATCAAATCATGTGTGCTTATAACGCTTTGATTCGTCACGATCCATCGAATGCGATTTTAATTAAAAACGTGGGAGATATATTATTTGTGCCGAAACGAAAGCTACAGATCACAATATAATTTAAATTATGTAAAAGAACTTCAACCTTGTACGTAAGGTACGTTGAATAAATTGTTTGAATTAATCTGAAATACACACACATATATATATATATATATATATATATAACGAGACTTTGATGAAACGCAATTCATGATTTTGGTTAAAATCAACAGACAAATTTGGTTGCATATATTCTGGTTGGTAATCAGACATATTTAGTTGTATAAATTTACGAAAACAACAAAATTTTGGTTGTGAAATTCCAATTGATTGCTAATTATGATAATCAGAAATTCTGTTCAGATCTACATTAATCCATATATATCACCCAACCATGCTTTTTACATACATATATTTATCATTTATATTCCTTAACCAAATTTTGTAAACATATTTTATAAGTTACTGTGTCATTTATCTCATTTCTAAACATTATTTGTAAATTTTTTATAAGCTGTATAATTCACCTTTATGGAATGTACGACAGAAATGTAAAGGTATCAAAAAATTTTTTTTATACAAAAAGTATTTCAAATTTCTAATAGCTTTCAAAGTTTTTATTGGTATAGTTAATAAACTATACCAAGGAAAATATTCCTTAAATAAAGTAAATAATATTTGATTAATTAAATTTGTGTTAGGTATGGCGCGTATATACCGGAGTTATTACCTTATGTATAAATATATTAAAATTTTAATAATTTCTTTTAGCCATATGGCTAAAAAGTTATATTCATAAAATGGAATTTTATTTTTATTATGAGAATCTGTTGATATGATATCAGGTGCAATTAAAAAAAAAAAATCTCTGAGGAGTGTCCAATTAAGACGCTAATGTGTCGGGAAGCAGCGGAAATGAAGCGGAACGAGGCTTCACCGATAATTTTCGAGGCAAGCGTCAATCACTATATCGTACTTTCAATGGAGATTGGTTATTTACTTGGAGTCTACTCATTCACCCTTAATTAACATAACTGTGCGTGATATTCAGATGTTTCTGAGCTAAGAATCATGATCGGCAAATTTCTTCTTAGACTATCCAAGGTAATTTATATCGATCCGCTCAAGCTTAGGAGGAGGAAAACGGAGTGCCGTTGATGTTAAAATCCCTCATTATCCAGGAAAATCATGATCATTATCGTATTTTATCTTTCTACTTGTCACTTATAAGACTCAACTTACTCACTGCCTGAATCGAGAAAAAGTTTAAAGGCATATGAGAAACTTCAAATAATGAATGCCTCCTGAATAGAAAATGCACGATCTCGGGGTTCATTTATCGAGACGTAGAATATGAAATTGATAATATTATTTCGTGCAAATTATAAAATAACCGCAAATAAAGGAAAATTTCATTTATTTAATCTATAGAAGAATTTAAGTTATCAGTTGCTATTTTCTTTCTATTCAATAAATCGTAATTAGATATTTTAATTATTTTTTTCTCTTAATAAGCATTATTTTTAATAAAATGATATAAATTTCACAACCACGGGTTATATATAATATATGTGTTTGCATTATTATATGAAAAATAAAAAAATAACACGTATATATATATCGATTGACATACTTTCTTCATATTTTTATCAATATTATCGGTGGAACATATTAATATCGTAGTACCGATAGATGTGTAAGTTTTATCACATATAATATAGATTATTAAAAATTATGTAAATACAACTTGTACACTTTCTTCAAGTAGTTTTCCGTATACTTTCTTCAAATAAAATCTACTGGAGGTTCAATAAGAGAATAAGCCCACAAAAAATATAAAATCTTGTTCCATGTAGTCTGGCACATGTCAATTTATATAAAACTGAAAACGTAACGCTGACTGACAACCGAACGCATCGTCAACAATGTGTTAATAATCGTAACAGTATCCGATATCCGGTAGATATTGATGACTGGCAATCGACTCTGCAGTCTGCACTCGTCATTTATGCGGAGATATGCCTGTCGAGTAAAGCCAGAACAACGGATCAGCCGGTTCGACATTTTTCCCGACGGATACATTTTTAATTACAAGCGGGATGTCGCTGCTTTTTGCTAACCTTCGTGCCAAGTAGCGAACGCGATTGAAGTGTGCACCATACGAATCTTGTTTCTGTCCGGATTTCCTTTTACCACGTGCCTTTCTTGCGCATGCTACCTGCGATTATCCACGGCTCGTCATTCATGCCTGATCAATAAGCTACAGTTAATTGCCCACGCTGCAGTAGAACGAATTATACGTCAGAGTTCAGCGTCTCTCCCAACTGGGTTACGTTCGTCTGATTTTAATTAGCGCAATGTATATATATCCGCAATGAATCGGATCTATTCGAAACCAGATTAAGCGATCGTCGAGCTTTCTTGCGAATCGAGAGCTAATTTGAAATGGAAACGAAGTGCCCGAGGCTATTTCCTACATTTTTTTTTTGTATCTTTAAACGTCGTATATGTAAACGCATTTATGTGGCATTCGAGACTCGAGGATGAAGTCCGCTAAACTCGAATGATAAAATGTGTAAACGAGAACATGCAATTCCGATTCGATTTTACCAACGATACTTGCAAATCGCTTTCTACTTTATTTATTCGTACAAGGTACTTAGAAATGGATTTAATAACGAAAGTTACGTTTAATTCGGTACGTATCTTGCACGTCATAATGACCTTTTGCTATAGATATGAGCATCGGGAATAATCGATCAAAATCACCGAGAGGAATATTGGGCCACGCGGATATCGGCCAACAGTTGCGGTAATTAGCGCATCGCTCACAGTTCAATTAACCGCGCTAGTTTTTTTTAAACGCGCGCTATACGTGCCCGTTTCTACATGTTCGCAGAAACCTGCAGAATGTCATCAATATCCATCAAGCCAAATCATAACTGCTGCCACGCGACGAGCGCAGTTCTCCAAATCGCTCACGTTCAACTTCTTAGCGTCACGTCGGAGTCATTATATCAAACTTCCTCCCATCCGATAATTCCTAGCCGATAATCTCGATCAACCGTCTCCTTCACGTCACACGCACCGAATGGCTCTCGTTCGAGCTTGAAAATTCGGTTCATCGCGCGGGTAACAGAAAACGGAGCGAACGTTACATGGCTTTACCCAGTGAGAACGAAAACTCGCGTTATGACGCATATATGTACATAAGACATCTACTCTCAGAGTCTTCTTCTTTTGCTTCCGACGTTCTCCGCCATCTCGGGCCGAGGATATCGATATTGAAACGTAAAAAAGATTCAATCAGTCGCGAAGTTTCAGCGCCAATCAATCACCCCTTCCCGCAGCTCCTCGTCCGTTCAGCTTTAGGACGCGAAAGCTCCCTCGCGCGCGCAGCCCGCACTGGCGCGCCTGATCGCGACGACGACGCTAAAATGGCTGTGAGGGAGAGGGGAGGAGAGAGGGATGGAACGAGGGAATGAGACGAAGACAGAGAGATTGTGGCCAGGAGTGCGACAGGGAGGCACCGATGGGCTACGAAGGGCTTAGGGAGAGAGGATCGCGGATGAGAGAGGAAGAATGCTGGGGGGGCCGAATGCGAGAGCGAGTTGGAGAATGAGCTTTCGGGTGCACGACGGAGTCGACGCACTGGAAGCTCGCTGTGCTTGCGGCGGGAGCTTCAGTAGCCGCTCGTACGTCGACCGGAAAACCTTCTACGTCGTTACATCGTCATACGCGCCGCCGTCAACGAGATCGTAAAGGGGCCCGCGACCTACGCGCCCCTCGATCCCCAATTTCGGAGTGTCTATATTTTTTCCTTTTTTATTTCATTTTCAAATTACCGCAATTAGTTCGCATTATCTGAAGTTTAACGTGAACGATTATAAAAAAGAGACAGTATACAAGGAAAATACACACATATATAGTGCAGTGTCTTTGAATCAATGGATCGTCTCTCATCTACGGATCTTATTGGAGCTCGAAAGTGTTAATATGAAAGCAGATCTGTGACGGGTGAATGAGCGCGCGCATGTATATGAGTGCGTAATCGCGACGAAAGCATATCGAAGCATCATGCGAAGTGCCGCGAGATACCGAGACGCGCGTTCCACCCGTTTCGCGTCGCTTCTTTGCGTCCTCCTCATCGCCGTCACCGGTAAGAAATAGAGTCGCGTAACAGTGCGATACGGTGAATTTAACCGCTGACTTACTTCTAAATCGGAGTTCTTTTAATCTTGATTCAGTCCTAAGCTCGCAGTCGTTCTACGAAGCTATTCCAGAAATAATAGATAAAGAAAAATGTTGTTCGATGTACCAAAAGGAATTCTCTAGCTTGATAAAATCTCTGTGTGGTTACACATTCAGTTGATTAAAAATATACGCATTATCATAAAAAGCAACAGCTATGTGAAAGATATGGATAAAAATTTATCGATCGATAATATATACCTATTATAAATTGTATCCTTTGTATCGGGAGGGAAAAAATGCCAACTCTCTCTAAATCTGAATCATTGGATATATATTACGGATTATCAATCCCAAATATACTACTGGATAATCAGTGAAATTCAATTGAAAAAGAAAGGATATAATTAAAATATATCGAGTATCAGTTCCAATACCATATACGTTTTTACGCTAAAGCAAGATTAATTGAGATTCTACGTTTTATTAATTTTTTTTAATTAAACTTCACCGTGAATTCACTGATAATCGGAGACATACATGGGAATAATAATCAATGATTATTTACTAATATAGATATAGAGAAAGAAATCGATAACTTCAATTTGAAAGTGAATCTAGTTTCAGCCTGAAAGAATAGTCTTAAATAATTTTGGGTGCAAAAAGTGGAAAGCGGAATGATCTTATACGAGAACCAATACTCCCAGTACTCCGCGCGATCAAACGTAATAAAAACTTGATTTACTGTGAAACACGCACGTTTCCTCAACAATTGTTTTATTTTGTTTTCGCAAACAGAAAAGAGGGAAACATAATCGTGAAAATTAAAAAGTTTAAATGTGTCTCGTAAATTTACAGTTCGAGGGAACGGCTCTGTTCGTGGCCGAAATCAGAGGGCGGGTCAAAGAAGT
Source organism: Cyphomyrmex costatus (assembly GCF_001594065.2). Lineage (NCBI taxonomy): Eukaryota > Metazoa > Arthropoda > Insecta > Hymenoptera > Formicidae > Cyphomyrmex > Cyphomyrmex costatus. The sequence goes on along the minus strand of NW_017278534.1, from coordinate 2,470,088 downwards.
TGATTCAGGACAAGTTTCTCGGTGTTTTGAACAAAGCAAGCGCAGACTCAATCCGTTCTCCAAACACGCCCGGATCATGGTTGTATAAGGGTCGAAGTTCGGGAAAATGGTTATAGAGTCTGAGCCTTGGAGACGCGCTTCGTTTAAGGAGACTCCATAAAGCCTCAGAAATGGAACTGGGGAGAAGAAAATGGATATAGAGAACTTCTTTCGTTGTCGTTCGATTTCGTGATTGTAGCAAAATGTACGCTCGAGGTACCGAGGGTGATCCCCGTTCGATGACCGCGCCTGCCGTCGATCCTTTCAAGGCAGCAGCGTAGCAGCGCGATGCGCGAGATGAGAAAAACTACCGAAGCGAACTTATTCCACGACGAAAGATCGGTATGTCGGATCCAGTGATTCACCGCGATTTCCGTCCTTTTATCCAGGGCAAAACGAACGATGGATAAAATTAGAACGTCTTTTGTATCGACTTAACAAGGTGAAATCATCAATATCCGACGAAACGGAAGGCGGAACGTATCACGTACACGCCTTATGCGTACATCTTTGACAAGCCCGTGAGATACCGAGGGATTTTGATCGTATTATACGAGTAGAGATGGGCGAAAACCAGGACTAACGAAGCAGACATGATCAACAAAGGTCCAAAATGCCCCGTATCGATGTGATTATTAATTATTCGGGGAGTTTCCTAAAAATTGAACGGAGAGCAAAGCGCGATTTTTAATGGGGATATAATGTCGTTAAATACGCGTTGGAACGAGAGTGATCTAATTACTTTTTAAAGTGTTAACGAAAGAAAAGATCGATGGAAAAATATTTTGAATAAAACTTGCCGAAAACATCGCAAGAAAACAAAAATCATAAAAATTTTTCACATTGCAATTCATTCTTAGATATTTTTACTTTGTACTTATTGTTAACCTACTGTGATTTCTTTCTCATGATTATATAATCTATATATAAAAGCTTTTTCTTTTCTTAAACTCTTTTATGATTTATTCAATACTCTCGCCTACTTACCGGTACAGCATTCAGTGTTACCACCATTTAATTTTAACAATTTGCAATTGCTCATAATATTATAACAATCGAAAGTGACAATTTTGACAAAATTGAATTAAAAAAAGAGAGGCGAAGTGAATTGAAAGAGCAGATGATTAATCGTACATGAATTAATGGCACAAACTTAAATTGCAGTCAAAAGGAAACGCATAAAACTTACTTTTACTCTAACTTCGTAATGTAGTAAACGTTAATCAAACTACACCCGACGCTGGTGCCATTCTGTTGAAGTGTGACAGTCGTCGGAACTATTAAGTTACGCGGAAGAAATGATTTTCTTCAAACTTACTGAATATTTTTTATACGATCCGTACGAATCACCGCGAGTTATTCCGTAGTATAAAATCGTCTACTTTTAATATATTCGCTGAGACGTTTGCCTGTGTGTAGTTCTGTGTAAATCGGAAGAAATCACGTGAGAAAAACGATTTCCTACTGAACTGTGGGAAGAAAACTTAACTGTTTGCCAGAGGTGAAGACTTTTTAGCTGGTAGTTTGAGGAAGATTAACGAAAGGACCACGCGGTTACTAGATTTAAATCATTACCGAGTCGTTTATTCATCCACGCCATTTGCCTTGAAAACGCGCTGGAAAATTAACTTTTCGTTCGCGGATCCGTGAAAAGAATCCGATATTGATTTAGAATTGTCGGCAGTCTTGATAGCTTCGAAAAAGAAATTGATAATACATACGTGCAAAATGTGTGAAGTGCTATGCAAATATATCGTAGCAGATCGACTGCGTGTGAACGGATAAGAAAAATATTAATCTAATTAACTTACAGTTATCTTACACGAATTTATTACACGATACTTCAATCTTATATTCTCATTATACTTAATGACAGAAGTCAGACGGAACATCTCCACAGTTCATTTTTACAACGATTAATTATTGCTAATCATACGAACTTAACTAAATTATACTTATATTATATTATTGATAAGAAAACATGAATATGTGCAAGTAGAATAGTGTTGAAAAAAGTGATAATTGTGATAACTGCGGTTCATGTAATATATGCACAACATATAACATTAGATATTTAAAAAATTCTTTTAATTCGAAAAATAATTTAACATTTTATTTTTTTGTTTTTCTAACATTGATTATTAAATTTGTGGATTACTAAAAAAAACAAATTTATAATGTAAATTCGCTTGTATTACAATTCAAAATTATTTGTTCAGAAAAAATAAGAGAAGACATTTTTAACATGAAAATTTAACGATAATTTTATTGTCATATAAAGAAATAATATTGATGTGTTTTTAATGCGATTGCGATAGACCGCACAGTGCATGGAATGCAGTCTAATTGCCTTCGATATACATGAATTATTAACTAATTTAACGCATAAGAGTCCCTGTTGGGATTATCTACGAATCGGAACTGAAATTTATAATAATCCTCCTGAAGTGCGAGGACATTATATACAAAATTTATACGGGAGGTTTTTATAGCATTGCTTAGAGAAAATACGAAATATAATATCATTTCTATTATGACACAGCAATATAATATCATTTCTATCATGGCAATTATTGTCATCAAGTAACCATAAGATCTCTTATTTAAACGTTCAATATGACAGATTGATTAGATTTGTAGAACAGTGCAACGGTGACCACTTATAAGTGGTGTAAATCTAGGATTATGACCAATAGAGAGTTTTAAAATAATATCCATTATTCATTATTATAAAAATGATATCTAGATTTAATACACAAAGAAGCAATTGAATCATATTAGCTTATTCAGACTATATTTTTTTCATAATCAAACAAAAGTTGATGTTTTTTTTGAAATAATAATTGATTAGGATAAGTGGTCCAACAATGAACCATGTAAATTTCAGAGGCTCGTATTTCTCTCAATTATTGAGTTGAAGGATTTTTGCATACAGTTTATGAATTTAGTTACCTACATACTGTAAACAATAACTCTTAAAATATTTTTTAAGTTTAGTTACAATTTCGATTATTTTAAAAAACGGGAAGTGGTTCATTGTGTACAAGGGTATGTACACAACAAACCATGCTATTTTTAACAATAAACCACATCTTTTGTACTGTGAATTGTTAGGATTATTTTAGTTTGACTATATTTTAAAATGTTTATTTATGGTAGTAAAGAGATAATTATAAGATAATAAGGATTAGAATAATAAATATTAAATGCCAACTTGTGTTATTTTTATTATTTTAAGCTCACGATCAAAATTATTGTTTTTAACATATTTCAGATATTTTTTCAGATTATTATTTATTGTAGTAACTAGTTCGCGCGTCACAGTTTTATCAAACTTATGATACATATATAGTAAAAAAACAATGATTCATTGTTCATTACATCAAAATGATTCATTGTAGACCACATAATCTTTTTCATGATAATCTCCAAAATAATGCGGTAAAATCATACAACAGAAAAAGCTGCTTACAAAATATTAAAGTTAAATGTATATACAGAACTATTGTATAAAGAAAAAGTAATAAGTATAACAAAAACATTAAAAAATCCATAAAACTTACAAACAAAATAAATTTTGTTTGTAAAATAAATTTATTTTGCAATCCAAAATTCTTTAAACGTAATACCATATGGCCATTCTTGACACGATCTGCCAGTCGACTGAGAATCCGAGAAGGGGTTCAAATGCGAGTCGCTGCATAATTACAACGCAATTCGGTAACGTCGCATTTACGAAATATCGCAATGGTTCATAGTATACTACTGGTTCACTGTTGGGCCATCTATACCCTATATATATTATATATCTCTATATATTAAATTAATAATTTTAAAAATGTGTTTGAACATGCTGTTAATATCTTCAAAATATTTTTTAACATCAAGGAACGCAATTATTTTTAAAAGTTCTACAAATTATAATACATATAAAAATATTTTGATATATGTATTCGATGTACGTTATCCATTATTCTGTGACATATATGCTATTTGATTTATAAGTTTATAGTTATTTATCATTTATGAAAGCAATATCATGTCGAGCTATGCTATGAGTTATTTATGATAATCTAAATATTCCAATGCAATATTCGTGTTATGACTTTAATAAACTTTGTAATTTACAATATACAGGGTGTTAGTTAAGTATGTTGCCATACTCAACAAAGCGATTCTTTGGTTTACTAAGTAAAAAATTCCATATAAACATGTGTCTTAAACGGTTTAGTTTCCGAAGTACAGGTGAATGTTCGCAAATGTTTAACAAAACGGTAAATTGCGTTGGAGATATCTTCCTACATAAATATGCCTTGCTTCACGTGAGTTACCATTCGCATAGCCGTAAACAAAGGTAACACACCTGGTATCTTTGAACGTGTACGTCAATCTTTGAAAAGAAGGCTCGATGGATGTATCATAGCGCAAGGTGAATATTTTCAACAATTCATCTAATTGTTTTATTTCATCAGAAGAACTGTAGCCTGTTTTTGTTTTTCTGTTTTTGACTAGTTTTTGCCTAGTTGTATTTCTTTCAAATAAACAGATTATTACTACGCGTTTAAATTTTTTTATTTCGAAAACTAAGTCATTTAGAACACATGTTTATATGGACTTTTTTACTTGAAATAAACGAAAGAATCGTTCTGTTGAGTATGGCAATATATACTAACACTCTGTATATGTACATACATACATATAAACTTATCCAGAACCTCAAATAAATTAAATATTTCTTTTTAAAAAATGTAATCAATCATATAACATTTGTCAATTTTGCGCGCACGTGTGAAATAAATACTTTATTTATAAATATCTAAATAAAAAAAACTGTATTTATATACATATACATATACATAGATACATGTAACAAAAAGTAATAAATAAGATCCAAAGCTTTTATATTCTTGTCATTTTGTATTAAAAATATCTTCGTATAAGTTAAGAAATAATTCATACTTAATTCTTATTTTCCATTGCATTCGAAACTTGTTAGATCACTTGCATGACACATAGTACAGTCGCGGTGACGATTTTGTGGTTTAATAATTAAAATTGAATTGAGATGAAAAAGGCTCTCTTTCATCGTGGCGCGTACCTGATGCTTTCTGTCCGATTTTCGTGGAGGCATAATTAAAGTGTCACACGAGAAGTAATGTTGATAGGGTGTAAAAGTAAGAAGACCGAAGTAACGGATGCACGCCTTTGTTCTTCAGCATTGGGGACGGTAGTGACGCGAGGGGCAGGGCGGATTTAGCTGTGAGAAATTAAGCAATTAAGCCGCGTATTTTACTACTGGAGATCCGAGGTTCAACCAACTAGTCTTCCGATCTAGACTCGCTTCGTTGAAACCGTGAGCAGAGGACGTATATCTGCGGTATTAAGATATTGCGTAACTGCAAAGATTCCTAAATGGGAACAACGATAAAACGGACGTAGAGAAACCAAAAATATAGAAAATGAAATATTAGCACCGCATATTATAATAATTTTATAATTGGCAACTTATAAGTGTAATTAGATGTTACTTGTGCGTACATTAAAAATGTAAAATAATTATTAATTATCTACGATATAATGTAATATTAAGAAATAATAAGTATATATCACGTTTATTCCTCTGGATTATTTTGCGTCAAGAATTATTTCGTGAAACTAAATAAAGTTATATTAGTTTTTAATAGAATACTATGCTTTCATTAACAGTGATGGCATTTTTCTTGAACGGAAAATTATTTTGTCCATTAAAGCTTAATAAGCTTTCCGTTCGATAGTTAATATCTACTTCAATTACATCGTATAAAAGCAATTTAAACGCGAATAAAACATTATATTGTATAACGATCCTGAAATGGACATACCGTATAACGTATATCTCAAACTTTTAACTTTTTACGCTACAGTTAATTTATTAAAATAATTTATCGTACAATGTAACTAATCTCTAACATATACAGTGTAATTAATCTTGCAACTAACTTCACAAAAAGGCTTCAAAAATTATAAAGGCATTCGTCATAAAATTGCATGGATCAAAAGCACATGAGATATGTTAACATGTAGGATATTGGTGAGAATAAGAGAAATATGCATTAGCATCTCACAGAGATTTTGGATAAAATATATTAAAGAAGACATGATAATAACTAAATTTAATGAGATTATTAATAAATTTATCTATATAATAACAGTAATAACTCTTCTTTAATTATCTTACCAAGACGCTTAAGGTACAATCTATAAGCTTGGCAAATATTCGTTTGAAATCATGTTAATAATATTGATAATAGTGAGTTTGATTGACATATATAATAAATTTATTATGATTAAACTTAATCACATTTTTGTTTTATCTCAACAACAATTATATTATTATAATATCGCGTAGGCGCATAAAAAAACAAGAAAACGTGGATCAAAAGTTATAAAAAAATAAAAAAAAAGATTTTAGCAGATTACGCTATACGGTAGAAGTTCAAGACAAAATTGGAGGGCCGATCGTAATTAAACTTTATTGCTGATGATATCGAAGCATCGATTACTGATAATTTCTTCAAACAATATTTAACATCATCTTTAATTATAGCGTAAGAGCATTTTAAACACAATTAATGTACTTAATACAGAAAATGTGATTGTTATAAAAAGTTCTATAATTATTATATAATGTAAATAATCATGTTTATTACAAATGTTAACGAAAATATATACGTAAGATACCTACTTTTTATTTTAGTTCAATGAAAAAATAAATAAATATCTCAGATTATTAATTTCTCTTTGACAATATAATGAAATTTAATATGTTTGAAATTATTCGAATTCCTTTTTGCTTGGAATTTCGCCAGTTTTAAGGTAATTATTATACTGTTAAAGTACATGTATATATTATTATATAACATATAACGAGTAAAATAAAAAAAGTAAAAAAAAACGTAAATTTAGTAACAAACGTAATAAAAATTTTTAAAAAGAGATAAAGAAGCATAGTAAAATTTTGAACAAAGGACCTTTGAATGAATAGTCATAATTAAACTGATTATCAAAACTTTGAAACAATTGTTAATAAGTTCCCGAGTAACGTTTTAACGTCTCCCTAATTATCGTATGAAAGCGTTTTAAATGCCAATTACAAATTTCATTGTAAAGAATAAATTTGCTGGATGTACAAGAAATAAATTCATAATTTTATAAACGCATAACTTATAAATAATATATTTGCAAGTGAGATTTAAAATAAAATCTTCATTTTGACATTTTATGTTTGATTCCATTTTTATTTCAATAAAAAACATAATCATACCATTAAATCGAGATGGTATATTAAAACAAATTTTTTTATTTTCATTCTTTAATTAACATAAAAGCGTCAATTATGAATTCATCTATTACAATAAGAACTTTTATTTTTGCTTGCTATGTTAATTCGCGAAAATAAGATTAGTGATCTATTTTCCCATTTCAATCATACAATTTTACAAACGCGTTAAGTCATTTTTTTTCTCTAATTCTGTATCTCTCTGGAGATTTAAATTATCATATACCTTTTCTTCCGCACTTATCTCCGTTTCTAGCACATCATTGTTAATATCACTTGATTACGTGCAGAGTTCTTATTTGTGAATTATTTTTATCTTCGTCGTTGATTGCGTGCGCGCATGTGTGTGTGTTTGTGGTGACAAAGTGGTTGAATTCGTACCGAACGATATATAGGTGCGGTGCGACGCACAATGTGCTCGGGCCGATTTATCGCGAGCGCAGTGGCGATAAGAGCGCGTCTCTCGTAAAATAATACTCCCCCGACCCTCATTATGCGAGAATAACGTTGACGGAAGGAAGGAAGAGAATAACGAAGAAAGTTAGCATTTGTATTAAACTTTTGATAAAATGCCTCGCAGTGCACGGAACCAACGCGAGCAATTCGCTCCGTCGAAAAGGATCTCGCTGCCTATCCAAACAAGGGTGCCACGACAGAGTGCATTTCTGCCATTCTTAAGAAAATTCTCTGAGATTTTGTGACGAGTGCTCTGTATATGTACAGAACATTTAAAATAAGAGTTTTTTCAAATTTTTCAATATGTATCCGTCTATAAAAGTTAGAGGTTCGAAAATCTCTCAAAATCAATTTATATTTCATTCCAATCAAATAATGGCACATTAAAATAATAATATATTTTCAACATTTATAAGCTTTATTTCAAGAATAATTTAAAATTATATATTTAAAATGTTAAACATTTTTTTTAAAGAAAGTCTATTATATTTTATTTATAATAAAATTAACTTTTTATACATATTTGATATTTCAACAATACTTGCCCAGATTATAAAGAATTATAATCAAATCGAAATATTAATTATCATTTTCGAAATGATTAGAGATTTCAAGCCTTAGAATATTTTTTTACTAATTTTTTTACGATCATTTTTGACGAAGTTACACTCTTTTGAAATTTGCCTATTTTTGGGGAGCAGGATAAATGATGCTTTCATTTTGAGTGTATTTTCTGATCAACAAAACTAGATAGTGACAACCCGAAGAATAAAACTTTAAACCTTATAAATATCAAAAGTTTAATTTCTTGAGATTTTAATAGGATTAGGATTGTTCCATAATCATTACGATATTATTACTGCGATTGGAAAACGCCATAAAAAACCAGAATTCATAAATAAATATAAACTGTAACCGTTCCAAATCGATAAGTGGCTAGTGGGATGGAGGACCATCAACAACATCCTCCATACTAGTAGCCAAGAGTGAGAAACGTCGCAAGTAAGAGAACGACGAGAGAAGGAGCGGTAGAGGAGAGGTGAATTGTAACAGGGACTTCGAGTGTCATAACCCCGATAAGCCCTTGCTGATTCCTACGGAACTTTAGCCACATTTGAAAGGGAATCGCCGGGATTACCATTACTTCCGGCTGAAATCCTTTTCCCAAACAGCGATATCACTCCTCCGTGAGTAAGAGAAAGGAAGATAGAAAATGATTGAAATGAAAATCGGCTCTACAAATAATCCACTTCAATTTGCAGTAAACTATTTTGCGAGAGAGTGGAGAACATTCAGAAATGGCGAAAATAGCGAAATAAAGACGGTCGAGAGTTTATCAGTCACGCTATTAAACCTAGCTTGTTATTAAATAAAATGTACATTTATTTTCACGCATATTTCATTTGCCAGTACAGTGATCGTTGCTGGACAGGATTAAAAAGCGCACCTACTTGAGCATGGACGATGCAATATCGAGAGTACATTTGTACGCAGATGATTTATATACTATGCAGAAAAAACATTTAAAGCGTAAAAAGCTTTATCGATTATCACTGAACTATTTGTAACTATAATCTTTTGCAAATTTTCCACGATAGACCAAATATTTTTTTATATTTCTATTTAATGACAATTTAAATAATCGATGATTCGATAAAGCGTATGTGGTTTAAAAGTTCGTTTTTATTCTGAACATGATCGATATATCATGTGTTGAATTAAAATTCGCTCATTTTATAAAATACATAAATATATTTGTAATATATTATTTATAAAATAAACGAAGAAGCATAATAGAATTCATTTATAGTGGCACAACGTATATTGTTAATACACTGCACAAATCAGCATTATCATTCTAAAGCTTATTTTAGTATAAGAACATTTCTATAATATCAAACAAAGCAACATTTAAAAACTTAATTAGAAGTGAAATAATAAGTCTACATATTTTGTATCATCTACTCAAATTACATCTTTATATTTAAAGACTAAGTACATTACAAATATTGAACTTACATCTCTCTTGCTGCAAGTCATCATGTTTCCCGTTTATTAAGACGTGTTCAATTTACTTTTCATCGTCTTATTTAAATTACTTTCTTTGGCAATATCTCAGTATTAGATTATATACTTTCAATTTATGTTAACTTGCTATTGCAAAGCAAACACATTTTTAAGTTTACAAAATATTGTATATTAAACATCTATGTAAATACCAAAATTATAATATAGATTACATTCAAAATATAATTTAACGATTTAACAATCGAGGTAACAAATCGACAGTGATACGAACGGTTTAGCTAAACAAACTCGCACGATTGTTGAGTGTTATTCTGATATAATGACGTATTCATAGAAATCATAGAAACGATGAAGGTGCAGAAACGCTGTTAGGAAAGAAAGCATCAAGAAAATAAGAGCGCAGTAACTGCTGAACAGCGGCTGACACAGAAGCTGCTTGTTTAGAAGAAAGAGAGATGCTCGGGATGCACGCAGAGTACCGTCGTTTTTCACAAGTTGCTCTTTACGTTATCATTTGTGCCATCTAAGCGAGATGGTTAAGCGAACCTTGCATCTCTCTTTGCTCTTTTGCCTTGTTTTATATTTAACCTTTATGTTAACTCGTGTAAAAAAAGATTGCCTGCTTGTACATTTCACGTGTTACAAGCGAGTATCTTTTCTAATTAATTTTATAAAGAAAAATAGCTGACAAATTTTTCTTACTATTTTTACTTGCTAATTGTTATAAAATGTAAGCAAATATATTCCAAGTAAATTATACGCGTAATTATGTAACCATAAGTAAAGGTATATTAAAACAACATATAACTTAGCTTAATATTTGAGAAAAAAAAATTTAATTATATAAATTAAAGATATGTGACTTTCTTACTGCATCCTTTTAGGTGGATATTATGTCTATCAAACGTTAATACAAAAAAAATTTTTTAAATGTAACAAACAAGCTACCAAATTATCTTCTTTACGTGTTCAAATTAATATGGAAGAAAAGCGAGCTAATAAATATTAAGTTACCCATAAATATTAAGTTACCCATACGATTATACGTCGAGTATCGTATTTTAACAAGTATATTCCCTCCTATGTCACAGGCGGGAAAGAATATTACTGCGAGCAACTCGGCAATATCTCATTATGTATGTCGTTAAATATGGAACGCTTTTCCTCGAGTCATCGGACGCTTCTTCGCGTATGGACAATCGATTCGCAGTTGAAATAAATTCCGTATCCGGGTCTAAACTCGGAAAAACGAGAACCGGTCGACGCCTAGTTTCGTGATAAAACTCGAAATCTGCATTCATCGCATAACGGGAAACGCACTCCGATCCTAGTCTCTCTCTTTCGCTATCCTTCTCCAACGAGCTATTGTGTATCGAATCATCGGGAATTCCGTCTGTCGCGATTGTCAAATTTACTTGATTGCAAATCGATACCGAATTACGACTACATACAACGAGCCATTCGAATCGCCAATGATTCGCTATCTGCCGCCGACATCTTCTTTTTAATATGTTCAATGTTGATCAATGCGACTTTTTTCGATCTGTGATTAGTTTTATTAACGTATGTGTTTATTGCCAGTTTCTTTTGCGCAGTATTAGAAAGTATAATGTAATATCGAAAGAAATCGAATTTGTTCATGGCATAAAAACGAAGGAAATATTTGCAAAATAGACTTCCAATTTTGTACATTATTCCAGATAGTACACTTAGCAATCGCTAATAAAAAAAACGCTTATTTGTTCAAAATATTACTTTACGTACTTTACTTGCGTAATCTTCAATTTGTTGTTGTATTATATAATTATTTTGAACGTGTATAATATTGGAAAAATATAATGCATTATTTATAAATACGTTCAGACAACAGAAACTTTTTAATTTAAGTATTCTTAATACGAAGTTCTCTATGAGTGTATACCAAGAATGAGAGGATTATCTAGAAAATGGAAAGGCACACATTCACACATATGAAAAGATTCTTATGGATTTAGCAACTTCGCGAATGCATAGATTTACTAGTAGGATAAAATACTTCTAGAATGTATGAAAAACTAAAGATTATTCGTATAAGAGAGTAAAACATGAATAATCGTTATATTGAGTCTCCTTACTTGGAAAATATTGCGAATGAGATTCGATTGAAAAATAAAATGATTACTAAACATATGTATAATCTCCTACATTTTTTATCGCATAATTATTGGAAAATATCTCACAATATATAAAGAAATGAATTTATTATTAGAGATCTTATTTTTCATATTATTATATTATCTTATTATAAAAGATTAAATATTCTATCTTGACTCATCCATTTTAAGGCAACGGATCTATGTGTGTGTGTGTGTGTGTGTGTGAGATGCTATATTTATTTATAATATTTTTATATTATTGTGTTGAATTACTTAATATATGCGTAAATCTATTACATTATCTATATATCTGATATAATTTTCACAGATTCGTTACTTGGAAATAAAAAGCAATTTGTCTTAATAATGATCTATGATAATGGAGTTGTAATAATAATAATAATAATAATAATAATAATAATAATAATTACGCTGATCTCTGTAATATACAAATACAAAACCAAATTATAGCAACACTTAAAAAATTTTACAGTTTAAAAAACAAACAAACTGAATAAATAAAATGGACAAAGTTTATTTAAATTAACGTAAAATTTTAAATATGTTACAAACTTTATGAAGATCTGTGAGTAATGTCATAAAAATAGTTATTGTGTTCGAAATATTATGAAATGATAATTTATTATTTCCATGCTTCATCTCTTCGACAATACTTCAAATAAATTGCACGATTGTCTGTTTGGACAAATGACCATTGTCTCAATATATTTTTATATTTTCAAACAATTATGCATCATGAAAAAATAAAAATTTAATTTTTCGAGAGATATGTTCTCACACTAGAAAAAAATGTATGTGTGTGTGTGTGTGTGTGTGTGTGTGTATTTTGTGCCTGATGCTCGAATTCTATTTCCTGTTATATCTTGATTTTTATGACAGCACTATATAACGATTCTTCAGAGACGCCGGTAACATCGTAAGATTTCAAGTTTATGAGTAGTGCTATCCAACAATATATAACAAATATAATGTCAAAATCAAGATTTTTAAGCATATTATTGATATCAACATTTTATTTACGATGCAATAATTCTTCTAAATTAATTAAATATCATTTTATAAATGCTGTTAATATAATATCTAAATTATGTCAATTTTTATATTTATTCATAATTGCAACAAAATTTATAAAAATAAAATTAACAAAAGTTAGTTTTATTTTTAATTTTTATAATTCCTCTTTTCTATAAATCAAATATATGAAAATAATTATTTTTCATCAAATTTACGGGCAATGCTCTATGTATGATACATAGGACTGAGCAAAATATACGTATTTTTTATTTGTATTACAAAAATACTACATTAATGATACAGTTCATTTAGAGTAGTTACTAAGATTGATAGTATTTTATATTTTGTATTACAAAAACAAAATATATGTATACCTTGCCTAGTTGATTGTACATTCTACGTGATAAACATTCTTGTAATATAATCAATAATTAAATTTCTCTCTAGCGGTATATGAGCTTATGCCATGAAATATGTAACTATCCCTAAGGATACGGTCAACCGATATTTAATAAATGACATCGCAAGGGATTGACAGAAACAAATCAGAGCTGAATTATTCATTAAACATCGGTGAAGTAGACTATTAAATGTTTGTTTATACTATTTACATATTGATTTTATACTTTTTATCTAAAAGGTTTCGAAGTATAAAATTAATAATTACAATATATAGATGATGTTTAGATTCTATTTAAATATTTTAAAGTGTCGACGTTAAAAAATTCGTTAAAAGATTATACAAAGTTAGGGATGTGTGAAATTAGTACCCCCCCAACATTGAAATACTATAATTCTTATTATTTGGTATACCATGAATTTCAAATTTCAAATATCTAAAATCTAGATAATAAGAGCAGCTCGTAATGTCGCACACGGTTTCATCATATAATTTTAATGAATTACTAAACCTATAGTATTCTATTTTTAATGAAATTTGAACAGGAGATCACACTATAATTTAGCCATGCTAAATACGTATATATTATTTAAAGTTTTAATATTTAACACAAGATACAAACTAACCAACTAAACTAGAATTGTAGAAACAATATAAAAATATAATTATTATGTTAAAATTTAATGCTAGAATTCTGCATTTCGCATAAATGTAGCGTTGTAAAATTCGTTAACATAATCAAGAGATTAATTCCTGAGACACGGTATATTTTAAAATATCTTTCTCTCTCACTCTTTATTCTCGAATATTTATCAATTTTGAAATTAATGCTATAAAGACGATTATTTTCTGAAATATTATTATATTTATCTAAGCGACACACACACAGCCTTATCAAAAACAAGAGCTTTTCGAGTATCATCTGATGCTGTACTTTAGCTTATTTAGAGGATACAACATTACAGCGTCTCACTATCCGACGCCTGACGGGCATGCGTTTCTAGGAAACGTTCAGGAGGAAAGCTCGTGCTCGCTTGCGAGAATGTAAGCTGTTCGTATCTATCAAATGTCCATCAAGTGAACGTAATCCTTCCCATTGCATACAAACGTAAGCTCGATCTACGATCAACGTTGAGCCCTTCGTAGCGCAGGTTTGTATAGTTACACGGATTTCTCATGACACAAATCCTTGTTTCAAATTTCGATTCCCAGACGATGATATAGGAAATCCACTTGCAAGCTTCAGTGACTTTTGATATGTATATAAAATACGAGCGGTTTAGAATTTCGACTGAGTCCTATGGGCGCCTTATATATACCTATCCGATAAGCTAAATTACGACGGGAGGTGAGACGTATAAGTTTACCGGTAACAGTATGTGCCGAGGATTGGGCCGGCAGATAAAGTTACATAGGATGTTCCATTTGCTGCACACCTGCTTTAACAGGTACACGCGGAAATACCTGAAAATTTCCACTGTTAATCATTCGCTCGTGTTTACACGTTATTACTGTGTTTACTGCCGGCGGTGTATATCGATATTTCAACTGTCGGATAAGCTTACGTATTTTTGTCGCGCGCCGTACACGTGTACCGCAGGTTACTAGTAACGACCGAAAAATAGTAAAACGGCCATTAATCATTACAGGTATCTGTGTACTTGTTAAATTTATACTTTAGAGAATAGAAAGCTAACTTTACATATATATATCTGAAATTGCTGCAATCAATGCCATGATTCAATTAGTGGTAATAGTTATACATTTGTCCAATTATATATTAATTATATTAGAGGTTTAAAAATTGTTTTAGATTTCTTACATATATATTTTTAATTACCATACTCAAGTAGTAAAAAAAATAACAAGTGCCACATAGGGTTATAATTGATAAAATTTTTGATCAAACCTAAAGTAATGAACAAGCAATCAGGTACAGTGACGTTAACGTTAAAAAAAAAGTTTAAGTCTCCGTAATAATCTTAAACGTTTTAGTATTGCAATCAGTGTAAGATCACGTATAGAAGATAATGACATCCATATTGTCAGTTGAATGTCGAAATACTGCCAGGAGCAGATTGTGGTCGGCATCTAAATATCCTGCTCGCAGCAACGTGAGAACGGTTACTCAATTACAGGATCAAACAGGGAAAGCCGCCGTCGCTCTAAATCACAATCAGGTCTATCGTAGTTGTATAGCACCCGGCGGCGGTGGTAGTGGAAGAGGAGACGTTATGGAGCCGGCCACTTCAAGTTAAGCCATTTTTCGCTAAACCAGTTTACGGTGTCAAACTTTACGCCGAGAGTTGCGCCGAATCGAGACGTGCCCGGGATCGATATCGAGAGTACGGTTCTCGGCAAAAGTCGAGGGGTATGGCGATCGTCGATGTTAAAGTTAACGTCCTATCTCGCCATTTTCTTTTCTACTTTATTATATTAAGTATTGTTTCAAGAATCATTCTTAAATTATAAAAACAAAATATAGCAAAAATATTAATTATTGAATGTCAGATTTGTTTCTGAAACACGCACATTAATGGACTGATTGCATTATTAACAGGTTATATTATTTACATGCATTACATATTGTATAAGCTCACTTTATAACAGTTTTGTAAATAAAAAGGATAGTTTGCTCCAAGTAAACGTGTTACGATATCCGTGATACAAATTCTATTGCAGGCTTTGGAATATTGGTACTTTGAAATTGAGCAGTGCGATTTCTGCAACACGCGAGATATGTAAACACCGTGAAAAAGGGTGAATAATCCTCTTAGGAAGGAAGACGAGTTGAGAGGAAGAAAAGAACGAAAAATTTACCCTAGACTTTTTCTAAGTACTAATATTTTCTATTTGCCGAATAAATCAGCTTTTCCGCTTTTTTTTTTTACTTAACCAATAATAACGAAAAAAAAAAAGACATCGATATAGATATACCGATATATTATTTATTATGGGAAAAATTAAGCAATCACATAAGATCAAGAATCCTAGTATTATTCGCAAGGTTCCTGGTAATCTTCAACAAGCAAATCGCGAAACGTTACTGCTCATGAAAGATTAGATAACGTTACCTAAGGAGAATATTAAGCTGTGAATTCTCTCGTTCAGGTACAACGACACGTGTAAATTCACATTTCCATGATGAAGTAATCGGCATTAAAGTGTGTAGAATGATGAGCCGCAGATCGGCAATTCTGACATACTAATCCTCGAAAACGAGTTTCTAGACTTAAGCGTCCTTGCTTTTCGTATGCTCTGTAATACATGACGTGCGAAAGATGACATGATCAAACGGCAGCTAGCGAATTACTAATGAAAATTCATGAAGAGCTCACGATATCTACATTCGGGACGCGTACGCGATACCACTCGTGCGAATGATATTAGCGATAAAGGAACACGCGCATAGGAATAATTAGACCTTTGTGTAATTAAAAAAGTAATTGACGCTAGGAACGCTGATGAAAATTCATAGCAAATATGCGCGCCGTGTTTATTCCTATCAATGATCGCGTATAAATTAAACAAATAAAAACTGCCCGAATTATTAATAATTGTATATAAATTACTAATAAAGTATTCAAAACATATATAGTATTCAAAACAAGCGAAAAATTTTTCTCTCATGAAAATTTATGGGGCACAATTAAGTTATATTACAATATTATATTAGTTTTATATACGTAACATGTTTTTAAGGCTCGAATGTACAATTCTTTGAAAAATAAGCAAAACCGATTAAAAACAATCTTTTAAAATAATTATTGGTATTTATATTGTGCTTGCGTTTGTGCAGAAAGCAAAGTTCCTATATTATATTTTATTTTTATATAAGCATTATATTTCAAAAATGTAATGCTAGTTATATAAAGGACTTTAGTAAGTCAAAAGAAAATAATAAATTTTATTTGCATAATTCTCTATTTATTAAACATAAGCTAGAATATCTTTTGTTACATATTTCATAAAATTCTTTATAATGGATGGAAAGAAGAGTATAATAAAACAATGATGAACTCTAATAAAAAAGATCATGTGTTTCTTTTCTGTTATATCTAATTAAATGTGCACGTATTTGATGAAATGTTCGTACCGTTAAAAATAAACTAAATATACTGCTATATATATATATAATTATTTTTCCATTCTCATCTTTTTTACGGAAGACATAATGTGCGGTCTGATTGAACGCATTAGCGTCGTTTCATCCTGCAGTTGACTCATAATAGTAGTGCCGTGACTTTGTCATTCGCGAACCTTCCGTTTTCAAACCAATGGAAATTAGCAGCAGGCGAAGCGTTTTCGTAAAAGTCATCACAAGCCAGTGTCCCCATTTCCGCCTTGAATAATCGCAGCAGCCTCTTGCACTTCTCAAGGTTCTCGGCAAACTGAGCTTGTCGTTTGAAATTGAAAAGCTCATTTTTCTTTTTATAAAGAGCGTAAGAACCAAAATAGCTGCAGAATAGCTATATTCAGTTTTTCATCGGTTTCATAATGTGACAAAGCCAGAATTTCACAATCTTTTTCAATAGGCTTTAATCTTTAAACGTATTGAAATAAATACAAGAATACTTCTACTATGTCTTCCATTTGTCACTTTTATTAAAATATTCTATTTCGAAAACAGTTAAAATTATACATTAACCTCTGCAATGCCAAATAAAGAATAGGGAACAAGCGAACTGCACCTTATATAAAATTAATATACTATATCCAACAACTACAAAATATTTTGACAAATTACAATATAATTATAAAATCTAATATATTAATTAAATTTTAATATGCGTGAATCATATTAATTAAATCTTTTATATTTTTTATTCATTATTTATATTCATTGCTTGAATGATCAATAATGTAGTTTCTTTCATTTTCGTGCAAAAATTATGCAAAAAGACAAAGAAAATATATTATTTCAACAAAAATGAAGACAGAAAATATTGATTATGATAATATTTTATATTTTTTGTTTTTCTTATATGGTTGCCAATAAAATATCCAAACAATAAATTCTTATTTTCTACTATACTGATATCTCAATAAAAGTTGCATTCTTCCGATGTTATCAAAGCAATGAATAATCTTGGTTTCGATACATTGCTTATTTCCGAACAATGAAGAAATAAGTGCACTAAATCATAAAAATTGTCTTCCACTCGCATTTAAGTTTTCGTTAACGCTCATATTTAATACTACTATATTTATATATATACATACTATACTCAGGATATCCTCCTTTCTTTGTCATATAAATATTGAAATCTATATTTCAAAATTTTTTAATATTCCGCCCAACATATTATACATCACATGTATATCTCATGACAAAAAAAACATACGTAATATTCAGATCTCCATCACTTTTTAGTTTACTACAACGAAAAGATTGTAAAAGCTAAAAACGCGCGCCTAAACGTTATTTTATTTACAGCGATAGTGCGCGAAAAATATTTATTAAGCGCCATGAAAATTTCCACTACGCAGTCTCCGCATGTTGTTTATTAAAAAATAAATCGGAAGAGGAAGTGGATAAAAAATATCGACAGACATTTTCTTGTTGCCATGTGATAGATTTAGAACAATGACTATACTGCGATAACCAGTCAAACCGTTATTTGTTTCGTTGACATCGTTCGTTTTCTATTGTACTTTTTATCACTTCCGTATAGAAGACGAAAGTATCACCTTCTTTACGGAAATGATAAAAAGAACGTTATCAAAATACTCAGATATATTTTTATCAATAAAAGTATTTTAAAATAACTGACAAAATGACTGTAAATGCCAGATTTTGTTGACAAATTAGTAATTATTCGTAACAAGATGTAATACAATATTTGAAAAACAAGATAATCAATATATTTGCATTCATGCTTTTTCCATATTATTTTATCTCTTTTTTCAGATAACTATGATTCTTATCCCTTTATTTCTCTAAACAAATAAATTAATTAATATAAAAATATAAATATGGATTTGTTTTGTTTTGTATATTCCAAATATATATTGGCACTGAAAAATGCAGATTTGTTTTAAATACACATTTTTCATGTACGTTACATGCACAATATGTATTAAGTAGGTACACAAATATTTTTATGTACCATAAAATATATTTTAATAGTAACTTTAAATTGCATATACCTAGACATCTTTTATTTTCGTTTCATTAAACAATAAAATTTATATATTTAAAATAATTATTGAAGTGAATATTTCTAAAAATATCCAATACTTATAATTGCTTGCAAAAGTAAAAGCTACTAATGGTATTTATGTAAAAATTTAACCTCGCATATAGAGTGGCGCGACTGACAGTAACTAAGTGTTTTCGACCTACTCCTACAATCTGGAAGACCAACGCGCAACATGAGAGTACCTTTGTCTCGACATAGTCTACGACACAGAAACAAAATAGAATTTCGCTATGTCGGCGATGCGTTCTAGAGTTTGCTCGAGATCACTCTACCGAGATGTTCAACGTGCCCATTTTCGAGCCACAGACAACGGGCGAGGGCGAGAGCCGTAAAAGTCATCATCCACCCCGTCGACCAGCCCGGCCCTCTTATCCTACCGTCCTTTCCCATTCTCGACGCTCTCGACGGATAAGACGAGCGCGCAGTTTAAAGATGAAACTCAAGTAAAGTGAATCGACCGTGCTCCAAGCTGAAAAGCTGCAGCACCAACAAGAGCAGCAGCAGTAGCAGCAGCAACAGCATCGT
The DNA here is from genome assembly GCF_001594065.2 of Cyphomyrmex costatus. Classification (NCBI taxonomy): domain Eukaryota; kingdom Metazoa; phylum Arthropoda; class Insecta; order Hymenoptera; family Formicidae; genus Cyphomyrmex; species Cyphomyrmex costatus. The sequence continues at coordinate 2,449,949 of NW_017278534.1, read as the reverse complement.
CGTCACCGTGCGGAACCGCGCTGGTATAGTTGCCCGTAATTTTCTGCTGTTTGCTAGATGTGCACAGAGGCAATGAATATAGACGGTCGTGCCTATTCGTGAGACTTGGAGAGTAATAAAGTACTTGACCGCAGTAAAGGACCATTTTTCTTTCTACCTGTTTACACTTCGTTATTTCGCGGCGCCTCAGAGACGACGACGACTAACTAGATGTGACTGAGAAATAATGCCTGCATCTACGCGGGGTTACTTGCAATGTTGGTCATTGCGCTTTTGCAATATGTACATGCATTTGCAGTAGTAAAATTTATACAATTAAAACACGAATATGTTGCCGTGTTAGTCGACTATTATGTACTCAAGAGACGAAAAGTACATATCAACTCAACAATAATGAAATGTAATATCAGTAATGCTTCGTGGTTTAAACAAACAGAAAACTATAAAGAGAAATGAGAGAATAATTCTTAAGTAAATGAATTTTAATTATTATTCTCCAAATTTAATTGGTATATACATTGTTAAATTTATAATGTTAAATTATATATTTGAATTATTTTTAATAATTTCTCTCTAGGTTATACCACTACTTTTATTCAATATATCATAATTTAACTAAAACAATGGAGATAAACAATTTAATTTAACTGAAAAGAAAATATAATAATTTGATCCAAATTTAATTTATTATTTACTAAATTAATATGGACAATGTTTACCTTCAAACTAACTAATAAAATGGATTGATTTATATCTTGGTATATAAAAGTTATAAATATTACTTAACTTAAGGGATTCTCTCAGATATCACTGCTCTTTTGATATTTATAAATGTAAAAGAACTAAAACTTGAGCTTTAATAAATTTTTTATCATTATACATATAGAATATTATAAAAGCTGTTTTTAATGAACATTTTATACATTTTATATAAGGAATATGTATATAAACACAATACGCGTTCCACACAATAAAATATCGTTTAATAAAAAACTAAACACGTCGTAATATTCACAAAAGGAAACGTCTTGAAGGAGAGTTAGTAACCGCGTATATCGTCGACGAGGAAGGTTACGATATAATTACGTACGCTCAGGCCGCCAACGAAACTCGTTCTAACAATTTTCAATTTCCTCATGCCGCATGAGTACCTCGCCCTCGCACTTATACCTCCGTACGTTCGCATAAGTGCGTGGCGAAGGAACGTAGTTAGCTTGCGACCTTCATACCGCAACTTCCGCAGTACGCGTCCATGCGCTCGTCTACTTCGTTATGTAATCGCGACCGACGAATGCAATCATGCGCTCGGACGCCACAGCTCCATTTCAAAGAAAATTAAGGAGAAGACATACGTTCCTTGTTACAAAGCTGCAATAGAAATTCTCTACGTGCATGCCAGCAACGTAGGCGACCGAAGTAACTACACTGACAGTATTTCTAATTATTTGATTGAACACAGCGGAAAGATTAGCAATTAACTTTATTTCTAGGAAAAGAGAAACTAACTTTGTTGCGAGAATTAATGACTCTCTCCTAGCTGGATTATTCGCCAAAACTCGAATAAAATATAAGTACAAAATTGAGGAATATAAGGATAGCAAAGGAAAATGTTCAAAAAATGGCTGATTTTTGCTACAAAGGTGGCAATATTAAAGAAATTGGTTTTTTATACAGATTTTTGATCTCCCGAATACCATGTTAATAAAAAGTTCGAGATCGATAGGGAATATTTTAAAAATTGAGCATAAACATAATATATTTAAACAAATTCAATATTCTTGCTTACTTTTCAGATGTTCCCCAAATGTCATAAACTTTTTAATAATTTTATCATATTCAGGAGGTCAGATTCTAAAAACACAATTTCTTTCACTTACATTTTTTTAGTCAAAAGTCGGACCTTTTTCAATATCCTCCAAAAAAGGGTAGATAATTTACGTTAAATTATCATAATGTTACATTAACAATAAACTTCAAAGAAAAGTAGCAAAAATTATTATACCGCATTATTATATACTCTAGTCCATTCTCGACCGTTATATTCATCTAATATTATCTCTGTTTTATTTCACTAACGGTTTCATTAACAACGAAGAATGTCGGTGTAATTATTTGCCAGATGGCTTTCCCTTTTTACACAAAGACATGTTATTTCTATATCTTATTTCTATCCATGCTATTTCTATAAATTCTTGTATAACACTATATCTTATAATTGTGGATAAAAGTTAAATTGTGAGAAAGCTCCGATTCTCATAATATGAAAGCATTCCATTGGTTTTTACCATAAGCTTTTATTAAGGATTAAATTAAATTTCAAGCGATAAATAGAATCTTATTTTTTTAATTTAATTTTTGACAAATTTCAGCTTAATAAAATTTTTAAATGATTATAATTACTTATTCAGACATTTAATATCCAGAATTTTAGAAAAGTGCTTTCACGAAATTTCAATTTAATTCAGGAAGAAAAGGCCACAGAAAATTTCGCATTATATATAATAGTTGCTACATTCACTCTGTATAATTTGAATGACAATTTATACATAAAGTACTACGATGCTTCATGTAACGTTCATTATGATCCATTCATTCAAAAAATAGAGACATTTCTCTTATTGTACAAATTTTATAAACAAGATTTTTTCATATCGTAACTTAGATTAATAGAAAATAATTTATAGCAAATCACGCTATTAGATTTTAAAAGCTTTAGAAGAATCTGGTGGCTACGGAACAATATTTCGAGCTGTTTGGATTAATATGATTGTATTATATCATGCAATTTCGCCTCACACCTCGCAATGAACCGTTCCGAATTGTTCCTACTGGCATCCTACCAGCATCAGGAGATATGTTTGATTAAAAAACATAGCTCGGATATGTGTATATGAGCGTAGGCAAAAAAAGTATTCGGCATCCGCAACGAAAGCAATCGCGCAGCACTTGGTGAAGCATCGTATCGTCTAATTTTACGCGTGACAATTAAACGATATTCGTTGGTCACGCTGCCAATGAGAAAATTGCTCTACCGAATAGCACAATGTATTGGCTCTTTTTATGCTCTCTACCACCCGTGGATTTCGACATCAAGCAAAACAAAATCGATCCTACCGCGTTTCAATTAAAGTCTTCGTACGACACGCGTCGCCACGACAAAGTAAGGATTAATTACCGTGTTTTATTGTACGTTCGATCTGGTGAGATTTCTCGAAAGTTTCATCCTGATTGACAAATTTAGTTCTGATAGAATCGAAATGCATCAGATGGATATTAAAATGCAGCAAATTATTTTTGCTTGTATATTTAATAAATATAAATAATTTACTGTATATTTTTGTAAATATCTTATTGTCTATATAAATACGTGATTAAGTCGATAAGTAATTTTAATATAAACCACATTAATTTTTAAGTATATAAAATTAAGGTTATACTTATTATATACCATATAATATTTAGTAAATATAAAATATTTATTTAATTAATTAAAAAAAATATGAATAAAACCAACTGAAAGATTATGTTTAAAGATAAAGTTATCGTTTCTCTAACAAATTATAAAGAATAATGTGAAAAGGTATAAACGTAATACATAATAGATAATAGAAAATATGAATTATATAGTTTGTCTGTGCTAAAATAAAGTAATTAAGTATCAAAAATTCGTATAATTTATTGTAAACGTAAAAATTCGTAATCTATTATAGTCTAAAAACAAAGAAAGTATTAAAATATAGTTAGTATAACAATTAATTTTGGAAAGACTATAAGTGCTTTTAACTCATTCGTTTTTAATTTCGTCTGAAAGTTTCCCGTAAATCTGTTTATAGAAGTACGACTGTGTCAGTGGTTATAAACGAGCATTATTTTAACTAAATCTGCAAGCGCAACCTGAATCTACAATGTGTTATTTTCAATTTTATAATTAATAAAGTTAACGGTTAATAATTTTGGTACAATCATATAATTTTTAATTAACAATGTTATATACGATTGATATTGTTTACTTTACACAGTTTCTCTGTTGGATCGTTATAATTAATATCAAAATGATAGAGATTTCTCTTTCCGTGAAATTTACATTTATGCATTATCCTAATTTAATAGCTTCGAAAAGATAGTTTTTCAGCAATAAAAATAAACGATTAGATCAATGAATTTGAATAATTTCTCATATAATCTAAATCGATGTAATAGCAATAAATATTTTTAAAAATGTTTGAAACTCAATCTAGAAATATTTAAAGAATGTACTAAAATAATTCCATATATATTATTCAGTCAACAACAAAAATAACATGCAATTTTTATTATACTTTTAATGATAACAAAATTTAGTTTCAAGTACAATAAAATTGTAAAAGTTGAAAAATGTATTAGCTTGTACTTTTTATTCATATTCTTTACCATATTTGCGTTCAAATTTCACTCGATCGTGTACGCTTGAAATAAATTCTATCGCACGAATTGGATTCCTATAAATTGCTCAAAGACAATTTAAACATTAGCTTGTAATTCAAACATAACAGTTCGAAAATAATTTAAATTTTCATCTGGAAAATTCGAATTGTTTTTATAGTATTTGCATATTTTGAATATAGTTACATTACATCGTGTTTGTATTGCACGACATTTTTTATTGAGTAATTTGTTACGCACTAATCTGTTTAACAACTATGTGCTAACAAAAATTGTAATTTATAAAATACTTACATGAAACATTATTAAATGTGTTGTGCGTATATGTAATATTTTTTTCCGCATAAGAGACGTTAATAAATAATATATTATACTAAACTATTATACTAAATATGTTATATTAAAATTCTAAAATTTTTTAAATCCTTAGTTAATTTATATTTTTGTCGTATTTTAATTTAAAAAATACAAAAATTGTTTTTTAAACAGAGTTTAATCAAGTACAAAAAATATGTATATGAACTTCATATTTATCCTTTAGAGGCCTTTTTTGCATCTTACTTTAAATCTTATTAACTTTGCTAAAGATTTTTTATAATTTATTGTGTGTATTTCATAATATTCCTTGTTTTAAAATATGATATTGGTTTTTTTAACATCACTGTAATAACTTTCTGTAAAGAGTAATATATTGAAAATAACTATTTAATAATATATTTTCTTATTATATAGAAATGCTTACAAATTTTATATACATATGTATATCTCGAACGAATTAATTTTTGTAATGAACCACACAATATTTTGACAAAAGTACCAGTACCGAAAGAGATAAAAGACGCACAAGACATTTGCAAATTACAGAGTTAAAATAATTATTCGTCAGAGTTAACTTAATTGCCACTACACACAAAGCTATATAGGACTTGTGAAGTCGGTTAACGCACAAAGGGTTAAATTACTTAATCTCTTCAAAATTAAAGCGAGCATTGAAATGTTTCTTAGGACAGTAAATACAAGGCAGGGTACGCTGTGGCGGAGACACGACGTCAAGCGACGCATCATTCCGATACTTGACATGTAAAGTAATGCGTTCTTGTTGTGAACGCGAGCAAAACGCGTCACGAAGCGTGGGTACCGGAATGCGCGGGCTGCGATGATTGTCGGGGTTCATTAAGGCGGGATCCGGAAAAGTTCCGAGCCAGAACCGCGAGAATTTGAACTGCGTGAAACGATAAATAAAAGGTACTAAAAGAGATCTAAGACCAGGAAGCATGTGTTTCTGTTATTCGAATGCGGAACCACGCTACGTATCGGCGCGCAGCATATCGCGGGATATCGGGATCGCGGTAGAAAAACGTGAACGCGACTCACGATGGAACGTGGAATAAAATCATTAGGCCGAGACGACGATCGAAAGAAGTTACATCCATCGTCCGCTACAGCCATGGCGGCTCTTAATTTTGCTTCCGTCTGCCGCTTTAGAGAGCGGCGGATATTCCCGCGAGACGAATGTTCTGTCTAATATTGTATAAAAGTTGTGCGGAGAAAAAAGTTACTGCGTTGCTATTACTGCAAGTTACTACTTGCGAGAACACCGATAATTGTTTCTTAAATGCCGTTATTTGAAAGTTGAACAAAACGAATGATAATAATCGTTACATTTCGACTAAATGTTTTTCTTCTCTATAACGGTATCGAAAAAATTATTAGAAGACAGTGCATTGCTTGAAAAATTTTTTAAAGAATTATTTTATATACTTTTTCAAAAACTTTGATTTTTGTTCAAAAATCAAAAAGTAATTTATTTGATTAATTAGATGAGATTTGTATAAAAAGATATTTTGTATTTATGGATTGCCGAATTTCCAGCGAAAAAAATTCAAACTACAACGATTTCGCAGTGATATGTAAAACGATATTTCATTTTTTTTTTTTTCGAATACCCGAATATAATGAAAACTAACAGAAAAAGCACTTCTGTGACTGTGACAATGGGGATAAAACATATGTCGCGTAACGATATGTCTCTCCTAACAGAGAAATAAAGCGGATAAATCTATATAAATAAATTGCGCTATTCTATTGCACTATTTTTTTTGCGAACAATTCCAGCTTATTTCGAGAATATTTCATTGATCACTGTCAATATTTATGCTGGTTAAATATTTTATTTTACGGTACAAAAAGATGACACATATATGTATAAAATAACAATACATGAAAAAGAAGATTGAAAACACAAGTATACAATATGTATATAATCTCTTGACAGAGAAGATATTTCATTTTATTCATGCAATTTATATGCACAATATAGTTTTAAAAAATTGATAATTTTAATAAATTTAATTTAATTCTTAGAGAAAAAATAAAATCTTCCTTACTCTAACTTCAATTAAAAAACTATATAATAAATATAGACGTGAATATGAAGCAAATTCTAAATACGTCCCGTTCTGAATATCTAAGAATTTTTAGGGAATATATAGACCTTAGATCTGATATCTTTCTTCAATAAAATCCATTTTTTCCCTTCTTTTAGTTTTCTGATACAAGAATTCTCCTTTGATTAGGTTGTTCAAACATGTACGTTACCAATTGGCAGGCATACAAACATCTATAAGGCGGGCAAGCTACACTAATTTCGCATAATAGCAAAAACGCAACTAATACGTTCGTTAGCAGAGTAAGTGACCCGTGGAACATGCAGCATCCTGATGAACGAAAGTCGAAACGCTTCTATTTCGTATATCCAACACGCAATTAGGCTGATAGAGGTGTAATTGAAGCAAGGAAATATCAAATTCTGCCCATTTATTCACAAACTACCTCTCATGTACATTGTTGCGCTCATTAAGCAATCAATTTTTTGAGACTAGTTTTGTTAAAAAATTTTACTCTCGTTTATACTTTTCGATAAGGGATTTTAATATATTTAATAAAAAAGGATTATGTAATAATGTGCAATTTGATTTTAAATAAGCATTACTTTGTACATATAAAAACTGTCATGTAAAAGTTATAATTATTAATTAATTAAGTTGGTAAATTAATTCATCAAGGTTGCTTTAATAAATATAAGTTTAATAATTGTAACTATAACAAATCTATTGCTAATGTGAATCTTAAAAAAAACGAATCCTTTTTCTAAATTATTGACTATATAAATATAAGTTTAATAATTGTAACTATAACAAATCTATTGCTAATGTGAATCTTAAAAAAAAACGAATCCTTTTTCTAAATTATTGACTATATGCAACCTTTCTTAAAATATCACTAATTTACATCATAACAGATTCGACATCTGTGCAAATGAGAATATTATTTTAAGGATGTTATCATGAAAAGATTCTAATCATAAATAAATGATATTAAAATATTGCTTTATCCCCCCCCAATATTGTATATAAATCTCCAAATTTCTATTTTTATGACATAAAGTAATCGATAAATAAATATATTTATATAGTCTAAGAATAATACAGTTTTTCCTTTCTATTCTATTAATGGAGTATCGATCTGGTAAGAATTTGTATATGCGACTCCCATGTGAATATGTGCAGAAATTGCTTCGCGGATTGCCAGACCTCCCATGTGCGAGTAAATTAAGCGCGCACTGTGAACATGTCCTCCGCAGTGACGATTGGTGCATGCAGCGTTAGGGTTTCAAACAAGTTTACGGTTTAAGGCCGCCATGGAAGTGTGGTTCAACAATCACGAAGGTGGGAAGAGTCGGGGGAAACATGAGAATATGAGTTCATTGTTGGCCACATAGACCGTAGAGACGCATATAAGGGGATTGCACCTTATCCCCCACCTCTGTTGTCAGTATAATGTGCGCCTATTGTTACATTCGCTTCCTCATAACATCATGTATACATGAACGTAGGATACGTATCATTCTTTTTATTGCATTCCTTTTGCCGTCTACGCCTGGCATGATATGAGCCCACGCGAGGCTGTCCGACATGATGCCAAGTGCCTCCCCTCTCGATGTCGTCCTCGCGTCTCATCTCAATTTCAACGTGCCCATTTTTGTTTGTTCATTCGAATACGTATTCTGTGAACGATCGCTTTTTTTATTCCGGATCATTATTATTCAAGTTACTTGGCGTGCAACATAATCAAACTTTGCCTACAATACGGATTTGCTTTCGTACAAACGTAACTCTAGAGGGTGCATTCAATACAATCAGAGATACCGAGTACTAGTAAAATGAGGAAAGACGGCTACAGAAGTCGCGGAGGTTTTGAGAAATTGCGATCTCTCGTAACGCGCCACGACCTGACTATAATTCATCCTGACGAGTAATTCTTCTCGTAAGAACATGAAGAAGTATGACTCTTTACCAAGAAATATGCCGGAGTTGTCATTCTCTTTGTATAATAGTCTTGTTATCCTTACAAAACTTTATAATTGGCTGCGTAAAATATGTTATAAAAAAATATTGTATATATATTATAATGAAAATATTGAACTATACTTGATACTCTCTCTCTCTCTCTCTCTCTCTCTCTCTCTCTCTCTCTCTTTCTCTCTCTCTCTTTCTCTCTCTCTCTCTCTCTATTATAAGTAACTATCTTTCTAGAAGTCATTATGTTATAATAGTTGATTATAGAAAGCGTATGTTATATATAAAATATATACATATTATCTAATATGTTATATTTAGTATAAAAGATTTCAAGATGGTGAAATATTACGGACAAAATACAATATCAACTCTGAAAAAAATCAATGAACATGTTTATTCAGAATCTACAAGCTCGCTCTTCCTCTCACAAACTTTTCCTGTTTACTTCTCGATTTTTTAAACAATATTAAGCTATGAAAAAGTCAGTGTCCTTCTAGATCTCATAAACTTATAATATATATATTATATGTATATATATAATAGAGATAAACAAAATTTTAATATCAATATAAGAGAGAGAGAGAGAGAGAGAGAGAGAGAGGATTTCCAAAATAGATATTAATTAAAACTCATTAAAAATTAACAAAATGAAAGATCGAGCATATGCCACACAGTACATCATGTGTGTTAGTGAAAAATTATCTATATTATAATGACAAAATTTTTTACATAACATTTTGAATCTATATATATTGGATTCCAATTACAGATTTAAAATGTTATGTAAAAAATGTTGTTATAATATAGATAACTTTTCACTAACACATGATCTAGTGTGTAGTGTGTGACATATGCTCGATCTTCCATTTTGTTTATTTCCACGTATACTTTTATATATTCTTGTCATTAAAAATTTATGATATTCAAAACATGAAATAATTACGAAATACTTTTTGAATGAAATAAAATGAATAAATATATATATATATATGTATGTATGTGTGTGCATAGCTATATACTTCAATTTAAACTATACACTTATCTGAGAAATACGGCCTAGGTTCTTCCATTAAATTGGAAAACGGTATGGTGGTAATCTCGCCACCAGTTTCAAGATAGTACCTGCTTCTAGAGAACCCACGATATCAGTTCTGTGTGACTAGAATCAGTTTGCCCGGGATTCCCAGCGCCCGCGGCCAGTTGCATTACGTGAAGCTTCCAAGATGGTTCACGATACATCGGATACCGCGGCTGTATATCGACGAATTCACCACGGTTGGAGAGTTTGAAATCGACAAATTTCACCGACGCCGCCGCGCCGCGCCGCGCCGCGCCGCCCTGATTCACTTCCTCCACCCCGGTAACGTAAGAGAGAACCCCGAGCCGTACCCTCCCGAAGAGCGAGTAAATCACAGCCGTACACAAACATGCCGCACATACTTCTAAAGTTAAGCTTGCCGAACGGGGTTTCGAGCGAACCGGAGCGAAGGATGATGCCGACGGGTGGAAGCGTCGATGCGCGAACGAGAAGACAACGTGAAATTGGAAAATCCATTGTGGCACACCATCACCCCCTCCACCCAAACCGGCACACACATACCGACGCATGTCACGTTTCAAATCACATATCGAATACGTGTAAAAATTTTTTATATAAACATATATATAACACATACATAAATGAATAATTCGTAATGTATTCACAACTCAATTCGCTCGTTCTATTTACGATTTGTTTATGAACATATTTATTATCTTTATATCAAAAACAAAAATTACATTATCGATAAGATATTTAAAAGAATCAGGATATATATAAAGGCATACGCGTGTTAATAAACTTTGACTTTTGTCTGGAATTTTTATTTCCGAATTCATTGTCCTAGAAACGTTTGTATTTTTGTAATTCAATGAAGAATACGTCATAGTCAAAGATAAGTGTGCGTTGCATTTCATATTCTGGTTTTCGCGTTTAATTTGGTTATTAATACGGCCAAAGATAGCCTCTAGGCGTCTGAGAGAGGTCATTTATCTTCGTTGCTCGCTATTTCAAGACACTATTTCGACGGCGGAGTTAAGATGATGGAAAGTTTCGAACCAAAGGCCATTAAAAAGTTAGCGAATCTTGATAGGAAATGTTTACGTCCATAGACGGACGAATAAAGTCGTAAATGTATTCCACTGCTTTTCCTTCTGTTATGGATATTACTCGCAACTGATTTTTTTAAAGATAAATTCGAGAAGAGAGACAGTTGCCACATTAGTTTCTAACTTTCAGCATTAAAATTGATTTATTTCAACAACGTTTCTCTACTAAATGTATTATAAAGTTATTTTCTTACGCCATTTTGAGATGTTCGCTATTTCTTACATATCATACACGATAAAAGACATATAACATGACTATATTCATGTCTTCTCATGTGCAAATATAAATAAACAACGTCTCGGTGACTTTACACCTTTTCTCCAGTCGAAAAATTTCAGCGCAAAAGGAAAAAAGAGAGAGAGGATTGACGATATAGTTTTGGAAGGATCGCACACGGTCGAGTTTCCTTGCTTATTTTCTCGGGGCAAATTCAACGGCGCGCGGACGACGTCAGAGATATACGCGACGGGCGGTCGTACGCAAAGCAACGCACATCCGCTTTTCCGCACCGCCGATTTATTCGTGGCTCAACGGCAAAGCCACTTCGATCCATCCGACGGTAAAGACCTTGCTCGACCGTCCTCGTATTTGTAGACGTCTCCACGTCGTCTGTACTCTACGCGGACCTCGTATTCCAGTGCGACAACGCGTTACACAGCTGAGAGCGGGCGAATACGGGAAATTCATATTTGCATGTACGTGCCACGGTGAGAAAGGCAAGATGCTTGAAACTTATATATACAGTTAGGATGTATTTTCGCACAACCCCCCCCCTCCCCAAATCTTAAATATACTTCTTGAAAGTTTACATAAGTAATTGCACAATGCACAAGGAAAGTTGAGAGGATAAACCATTTATGAGACGTTTTACATGAATTATTTCTCAAAACATTGCCAAATCGACCAAAATTCAACATCAACTATTAATTGGATGAATCCGAATTTACCACCATATACGACTATTTGCATCTTGGTATGAACATTAAATTTAGAATAGTCCTCTGCAATTACAAATATTTATTTCGTCAATAACATATATCAATTATCAAACTATCGATTTAAAGGAATAAGTCCTAAAAAAAAAAAAAAATGCGAAATACAAGTTAAAACTCATAAAATGTTTCTTTATTCTTTGTGAGTGCACTTGCTCCGTACTCATACAGACGACATAAATGTCAATAACATAGTGAGTGTGTAGTAAAGAGAATCAAGTATTTATACTCATGCAGCATTATGGGAATTTGCACCTAATGCTTGAAAATAAATGCAGATTGACTAGTACTATACAATGAAAGATGCAAGAGATAGATATTTCATTATTACCTGGAATTATACTGAAACACATTTTCCTACAGCGAGACAATGGTGTGATACAAAAACGCTACATTCCGGAGGAGGTTTCGATGCGACTATATGCGTAAACAATTAAATTACAAATATTACATAATCATTTTTCATTAGAAACATTTACATGAAAGGAAGTTGATCGCTGTCGGTATGTCGGTAATGTATGAGGGAAATTTCAATTGTAATAGATAATACCTAAAACGTAACGAGATCACGTAGCGTTGTAGAAGTTAAAAATATGAAAAAGCAATCGTGCAACTGAATGACCACACGGTGCAAGTCAACACAAAAAAAAAAACATTTTTAAAAGTGTTTCAATGAAATACGTATTCTTGTATATTCGCTTTGAACTTTTACATTTGAATTCTAGCGCACTTGGAGACTCTAAGCAATTCGAGCTAACTCGAGTAGCTCTACAGAATATTCAATCGCTACAAAATATCTTCAAGCAATGTACAATTAATGCATTTAAAAAATTTTCAATTTATAGCAATTTTTATTAGAATATGACGAATAGATTAATTATAATTATCAATCGATCATAAATTGGTAAACGCTATGTCAATAGGAACAATTTCAAAAAGGTATTACTATTATCAAACGCAAAAATGTAGTGTAAAACACTTCTGTACCGCACGAGTATATTAATTCACATATTTCATATACAGTGAACGTAACATAGGGCGTATTTTCCATTCGCTTTCGTTTAATGTATATTTGCAGTGACCAAATTAATACACCAATTGCGTCAATTCTGTGGACATTGTTGTTCCCCAGAAACTATCACGTATTGATATCTTGCAATTGTTACTAGCCAATGGTATATTTATTTTAATCGCGCTTATCCCAAGAATTAAATTATTTTTATTTATCTATGTTTTCGAACCGGTTATTTTAACTATAAAATAATTAAATTATGCCAGGAGAGCGCATTTAGGCGTAGGCAGAATGGGGTATTTGCTCATAAAGGTAAATTTAACAATATGTTCTTAAATCTTCTTTATTAATTCTGTTTTTAAAATACTTAATCATACTGTGTAAATAATTTAATTTCTTCCAAGAGTGGCGTTGTAAAAGGGAATATAAGGATAAATAAATTGAGAAAGACGAGAGGGAGGAAAATTCTTGTATGCGTGTAAGCGGCAGCATTGCAAACCCGTCCTTGTCCAAGAGAAAAAAATTGTATGTAATTTTGCCTTGCGGCGTACATCAAAATAAATGAGATTTTTCTCGCATGTCATAACTCGCGTCCGATGAATTACGTTTGTAAAACCCGTTTGTCACACAAACTTTCTTTTTGCTTTTATTTCACGAATAAATAATAATATAAGTTAAATTAAACTCTGCGACAAAAATGAATTTTATGTCAATTAGTTAAATTTTTAAATAAATACAAAATAATGCATGTAGAAAAAATCAAGAGAGAAAAAAATTTTAAAAATAGATATACACATGTGATATAATGATAATTGATTGTGAAAATACCAAGATACATAAATTTTGCCGCTAAATTAGAATTAATTTTTCCTTGTTAAACTATAAATATATTAATAATATCGTATATATAATTCTAAAGACGATTGAAAATGCATGATATTGTTTATAAATTAATTTTTCCATAAATTATTTTTATGAACATTATTCATAAATTAAATACTCTGATGTAATTGTTTCATATAAAAATTTAAGAAACAAGAAACTTCCATTTAAAAAAATTATTTAAAAAATTGCTAAGGTTTATAAAAAAATTATTTTATATTTTGAAGAAAAGTAGACACTAATAATAAGTATTATATAATTTAGCCGAAGCATTACTGAGATTACATCTTAAATTAATTAAAGCCATTCTTGAAAGAAACAAGAAAAATACAACAATTATACAAAAATAAATAAGAATCCATTCAATGTATTAGGTGGTCAATTTCCTTTATGAATTTTTTATTAATTTTTCCGAAAAAAATTTGAATAAAGTTCTATTATTTTTTATATCTTAATATTATATATTTTATATATCTCAAGATATTGAAAGCAATAAATTTTTTTCTCTATTAATAAAATTTATTTAAAACAATCCATATAAAAGACATAAATTCTTACGTGCAAGTAATTTTCTAAAGTTATGATAAAATATATAAAGAGATTAGTTGTGAATTGACAATATTTATTCATGTTGTGAATTGACAATAATTATTCATGTTAAAAAAATCGTGTGGATTTATTAACACTACATGCAGTGTCTATGTAATTCTCATCTTGTTGGTGTTAATATATATTTATATATTGTATCAACATTATAAATTTAAAATCCATGATGTTAAATTTATATCTTGTTGATATTAACACAAATATATAGAATGAGAATTATATAGATATGGTGTTATAAATCCACGTTGTATTTTTTAGAATGTGACAATTATGTCAACGAAGGAAATATCAAAATGATCGAAAGCTCTTGGGTGCGAGACAATGCCCATACTTATACCGTGTGTGAAGAAAAGACGGTGTCCGCTTATATATTGTAAGTTATAAAGTTTTTACGAGTATCGTAAAATCGTATAAAAGTTGGAAAATATTTCAAAGGTCCACGTACCACTTTTCACTGCTTAACTTTCTTTTTTATGACTGATTGCCCCCTTCCCTCTCGATCTTTGTTAGTACAGAAAGTTTAAAAATTCGCTCGGTTCACAATCCCTTTCAATTAAATAAATCAAATCCGTGATTCCATTAATTTCATTGGAAATTAAAATTATGTCGACAACAATCGATATTTACATCAATTCTAACGCTTCCATTTCTGGGATTAAAAGAATGCCCGTATCGCTTGTCGATTGTAAACAGGTTGCAATGAATTATACGTACAACAGAATTGTGATTAATCAACTACTTATGCAATTTTGGAGGCGAATGTAAGAAACGTTTTATGTAATGAAACTTTACATTGCCTTAAAGGCAGCCTTTGCTCTAAGAAACGACCACTTGGATGTATTGCCCTGAGGTGCAATCATAATCTCTCATATATCCTTTACCTATCAGAGTTTCTTGTAGACTGATATCTTGATATAAGGTAAAGTACCTGCATTACATATTAATAGATTCATTAATAAGATTTTAGATTCATTGCAAATTCTAAGGTTTCGTAAGTAATGAGAGAAATTTCTCGCCATAAGACTTCATCGAGCAAGTATAAATTCTAGAATGCCAACTTATTAAATAAGTTCTAAAACGTGGAAAAATCCGTGTTTTCGTTCATCTGATACGCAAGCCGATCACGGTAAAGAGTGTTCGCTAAGTAAGAGGTTTTGCAATGCGTATTTTCAATATCTTTCTCTATCTGCTCTCGCCTTTCATGAAACAATAAAAGCTCTATGGCCGGCGTTCTTTCGCGCAGGGATGGGTTTTTCATTTAGTTGAGTTTCGAAAGAAGAAAAGGATCTCATTTCACAGCACGGGCTCTTTACGCCTTTGGCTTTTCCGGCTTTGTGGCTGTAAGGTATCTGGCCGTGGATATGCATAATGCGCAAAAGGTTTCCCGAGAACTCTCCGCTCGCACATCGGCAAACGCATAAGTAATTACGCCCCAATTAGGATTATCTCGTGAACTCAGTATCATATATTTTGAAATAAACATGTTCACGTGGTTTGTGATAATTATATACATTTTTATTTTTTAAAATCAAGAAAGAGATAATAACAATTAACAATAAATAGCTAAACAATAAAACAATTAATTTTTTATTTACTTCTGTATGTATATATGCATGTTTCACATTATAATCATTACATCTACTATTAATCATATCTACATTTACAAGTAATATTATGATTATCAAGATACATATACTATCAAGATATATAAAAAAAGATGCATTATTCTATATTAAAAAATAAAAACAGTAATTCTAATGTGAACATATTACTTCTTCAAAAATACAAATTATGATGGTTTATTTTAAGTAGAATAAACTTTGATTTGTGTAAAATCGATTGTTTCAATACGATTAATACCGTATTGAAATCGAATACGTACACTAATATTAGTATTAATTTATCCAGGCATCACAAACGGAGTAATTATCAATATCATAATAGTAAAAACGGATAATCCTAATAGCTACTCTCCAAATAATGATTATTCATGCCATCTCGTGTGTTGATTTGAAAAATACTGATCCGCGATATCCTGTATCATTACAGTAATAAACATATTAAGCATATACTCAACTCTGTTCGCTCAATTATTATCATTCTTATTAGCTGATTAAATGCAACATGTTTAATCTGTTGCTTGCTCCATATACGATTGATTATGCAATATTCGGTGCGTGCTTAGAACATATATACTGAAAGCGCCATACCTGATTGGCGTTGTCCCCAATATATGTATATCTGTCCTTATCCATTTGTTTTACTGCGCATGCGTCGATTATATAATATAATAGTATAAGTCTTTCATTATAGCCTATACTCTGACAGCAACGAAATGAATATTGTAAAGGTATACAAAATTAACCAAACGTACGATTCTCACGCAGATAGATTTCAAACAAAAATGGATAGATATAGAGACGCTGCGTTATTCAGATCGGCACTTCTAGTAAATGTATTATGTTCTAAGGGTGCGTGTGTGCAGCGTTTTCGCGACGCTTTGCTTGTTCATACTTATCTAATGCCACAGAAATTTATAAATTCATGAGGGAGAACGCGAACCGACCACAAAGGGCGATTTCGAATCTGTTTAAGCGTACATTCGCGAGCTCTATTATTCTCGCGATAATTTAAGACAAGTCTGATATATACGTAAGCGAGTTTATGCGATGCCATTGTCTCGGGATTGCCGTTATTTATGGGAAGATTTCACCTTCCAAAAACGGAAGGTGTGCAACGCGATGAGCCACGATGCGAATAACAATCGCGCGTTCCTTGCGAGGAGCGGTAATTAAGGATTAGCAAGGTGATTAGTGAACGCTTGGTATTTAAATCTCGTTGCAGCGATCTGCGAGAGCGCCGTTGCACTCGCGCATGCTGAAGCTGGTTGAGGCTAAACACCTGATTATACATGGCCCAACGCTGAAACTTTGAGGAGCAGACGTTCCAATTACTGGCTCTAATTACGCAACGTTCCTCTAATACGTCGACCAAGTTCAAAACTGTGCGGTGATTAGTGATAAAGAGTCGCGCGTCTCTGCAAGTGAAAAACTTTCGCTTTGCTGAGACGGAGATATTCTATCAGAGCAAACGGGAACGTGCCTAATGACGCCTATTATAATGCGATAATTAAAAGCGGCCGCACGCGAGGAAGAACGACACAGAAGATTACTCTCGTTCATATATTCTATACATGTATTCTGACCGTTATATTCGATGTCAAGGAAGTTGTCTAGATACTTTTATTTAAATATATGTATAATTATTTTAATAGTCATGTGATTATTTTCAATAGCCATATTTCCACTTTTTCTTCCCTTCTTACCACCTAATTTCTCAATTAATTACTTTCCTGATTAATTATCGTTTAATTACTTTATTAGCACAATGACCATCCGTGGATCGAGGCATAAATAATTAATTAGAGCAGGATGCACCGCGAAAAACAATTAATTAATGACCAAACTTTCGCGTTAGTCCGCCGTTGCGAGTCCACGGCACGCTCGTTGGACGCTGATCTCGCAAACTCGTACACCGTGCGAAATATATATACAATCTCCTCGGGTTAGATTTTTCTTCATTTAAGCCGAAACAATGACGGACTGCGCAGATTTCTCGCAACGTTGCTGATAAGAGCCAGGAATTTACAGCAGCGTTGTAACACGCGTTGGTAAGCACTTCGATGTAATGCTTTTCGGTCATAGAACTGATATTCCTCTGTATCATGTTTAATACTTTATACCGCTAAACGCCTACAGCACGTATTCTGCATGCATACTAATTAAGATATAACGGACCACCCAGTAAATCGCGGACTATACTATATTCTCGAGCAAAATAGTTTCCTTGAACTATATTATTAAATCACTCGTTAGCTTTATAGAGATATTCATCTTTGGGGCCAATTCTCCTTCAATTAAGAAAGATTCTGTATCGATTTTTAGTGAAAACTTTATTATAATTAACTTGTTTAAAGAGCAACTGCTCTTCCAAATCTTCGATGAATAATGCATGACAGCAGGGCACATAAAGTGTATTGGAATGGTAATAAGTTCCAAACTCGATCTAAGCAAATGCGCAATAATAACTGCTTATAAGTTGACGGCCGTGATGTTATTTTTTGTAATCTCTCCAGTGTTTTTTGGCAAAATGCCTCGTGTTCCCAATAGTATTCCATATAGCTAACAACATTGACGATGGTGTTGCCAAGATTAGGTATATGAAAAGTTTAAACTTTTGTTCATTTAACTTATTAAAGTTATAAGTAAGATAAGTATTTTGCAAACTTGCTTCTTTTGATAGAAAAAAGGAAGAATAGACAGCTCTTTGTTGAACGAAAAGATTTGATCACATATTTATGTATGTGCATGTATATGCATATTGTAATCAACACAGTTAATTTAATTTTAAAAAATATTTAAAACTGTTACTATCTTATTTAATCCAAGAGATAAAATGCAATTTTTCTAGATATTTAAATATTTATATAGCACAAAAATCCTTTGTAATACCTCTTTTAATAATAAATCAAGTAGAAAATAAATCAATCAAGTATTTCCTTTTTATTCAAAGACTAATGTAATAAACTTCCTCTAAAAAAATTTTATTCGTATAAAAAGTAAATTTTAATGACACATTATTATATTATTCTTAAATTATTCACGTTAAACAAAGATCACAAATCGCAAAAGGATTAAATTCTATTAAAAAAATGTTTAAATACAATAATAATTTCCTAATTATAATAATAAAAAAAAGTATAAAAACGAATCCACGACAAATACACAACAGCTTCCAAGTTTTCAAATTGTTAAATGGCACCGATTATCTATCGAAAAAGTGTCAAATAAATAAATAAATATCGTTCCGATGCTCCATCTGTCACCATTGTAACACTTGCGCTTAACAGAATCAGACAAATACGTAAAGATGCTCCTGTTTTCTCTCTCAGACATTTTATTATATACATATAATATATAGTAAATAAGAGAAATTCAATTTTAACCACCAAATAATTAATTAATTGATGTAATACAAAAATTGACAATAATAAACAATAATTGACAATTTACATTTAAATAACTCATCTTTATCTTATCTCTTGACTATTTTTATATTATATTAACGATTATGAATTTCTCACTTAGACACAATTTCCACATTCACACAAAAACAGGAGAATCAATTTCTTCGAACAAATTGTACCGCACCATGTCGCTTAGACCGTAAGATTATGCTTTCATCTCTATGACATTGTAACATCGATAAGAATCGCTGAAGAAAAATCCACGCGCGCGCGAGTTCCGAAACGTTCGATATTATTTTTATATTATTTTATATTTTTTATTTTTATGTTGTATTAACATTGTAACTTGAAATTTATTTTATAAAAAAAAATCTTGTTACCGCTCGATTTAGACCATTTTTTCTTTATACTTTGCATTGCAAAAAACGAACGAAATCTAATTAATAAAAAAAAAGTTATGTCAAAATATGATCAAATTTTTTTAACATACGAATATAAATTTGCAAAAAGTAATCTTTTACTGACAGATTCATTGATTAATATTTTGTACTTTTTCGTTAATAAATATATAGAACTATCAGTAAACCTTTCAAATTCTATACAATCAAAAATACTTAATCAATGTTCCGTGAATAAAATGTTACAAGCGTAAATAGCTGAAAATGTCGTGTCGTGTTATGTGAATCAAATTTTATTTAAAAAATGTTTAATATAAAACTAAAAAGTATTAAAAATGAATGCGATACAAATTTGTAAAAATATCTGTTGATAAAATCTATTCCGTTCACGTGCTGGCTGTATATCATATATATATGTATTTATTCAACAATCATCGAATATAGCTACCATATAAATAAATTTTGATATATATATTTATTTATATATATAAATTTATATATATATATATATTATTATAAATTTTTTTATAATAACTATGGAATTAAAATTCAAATAATAAGAAAATCAAATATACATATTTTATTAACATAATAAAAAAAATAAAAATACAGTTATTGGAATAATTTATAACAATTTATCTATTCAATTTTTGATATTTAAATTGTGCGATCGGTAATAATCTGTTTCCTTTTTTTAGACGTTCGCGGACTAAGCAATGTGTCGATCGACATTCCATTGGCAGTGGCAGCTGGTACTACAGTCAACATGTCCTGCAAATACGATCTACAATCGGATACTCTTTACACCGTTAAATGGTACAAGGGCGCATCGGAATTTTTTCGATATGTCCCCAAGGAAATGCCACCAATTGGAGTATTTGGGGAGCTTGGAGCAAGAGTCGTGGTACGTAATGCATTAAAACGAAACGTTACAATCTTGTAAGATATAGATCTAGACAGATAGATCTGGACATGCAATTTTCTAATGTATTGTTTCATTGTAAAAAGTAGATAAAACTTGTCAATTTAAAATAGACAAGTTTATATTTAATCAATAATATGCCGATCAGAATAAATTTCAAAAATTTCTGATTATGTTTAAAAGTTTCTATTATAATGTTAGATTATTATAATGTAAAATTATTATATATACTATATTTACTATAATAATATACTATATAAAATACGTTTGAAGTTTTCCAAATTCTATGTAGAACTAATTCTATTTATTCCAATTTATAACACCATAAAATTAAAAAAAATGTAAGATGTTGTCATTTCTGAACTATCTCTAATTGGAATTGTTGGAACTATGCGCTTATACAATACGCAATCTGGCTTGCGTTCTGCGCATGTTATGACGTGAATGCTATTTCATTCCACCGATATTGACTGCGAGGGGATTGTCGCTTTACCATAAAGCATGCCGAAATAACATTTTTAAGTTAGAAATATGACAATAATAGAAATAGAAATAATAGAAATAATCGTAAATATTACATAAATTATGTCTTTTGTAATAAAAAGCATCTGTGATATTGAATCACAAAATTTAAAGGTTATAAATTTTAACAATTATAGAAATTGATTTTTTTAGAATAAAAGTATAAAAATATACATACCTTTTTTATTTTATATATCATAAACGATTATATATGTATATACATATATATACATATATAACCCACAAGGTTTTTCGTGCAATCGAATATTTCACTCCCCGAGTTCTTTTATAGTTCCGTATTTATTAAAAGTTGTGTCCTACTTTTTGGTGAAGCAAATTTTGTATGGATCCATATTTGACGGAGAAATATCAAAGTTGAGATAAAAGACGGAAATAAAACTAATCGTTTTAAATATTTTTAACTTTTAACTATAATTTTTACTAAAAAAACATAAAAATTTCTTTTAATTATATATATTTTTGTAAAAATTATACATTTTATATTTTATTTATTTTTATCATTTATATAATTAGATTCACTTTAATTATTCTTTTCTAAACTCTAAACGAGATAAGAAATACTTTTATGGAAAAACCTTATATATTTTTTCAATCGTTTGACACAATAAAAAAAGTCCGTGTATCTTTATATTAAAAAAAAATCAATTCTCAAATAATAAAAAAATTTACATCTTCAAATTTTATGATCCAATATCACGGATGCTTTTTACACAATAAGCATAATTTACGTAATGTTTACGATATTATTCTATTATCGTCATGTTTATAACTTAAAAATGTTATTTCGGCATGCTTTATGGTAAAACGACAATCCCCTCGCAGTCAATATCGGTGGAATGAAATAGCATTCACGTCATAACATGCGCAAAACGCAAGGCAGATTGCGTGCTGTGTATGCAAACGAATATTTGCAGCGCATATCTGGCATGCATGAAGAAGAAATAGCTATTGCATGGCAAAAACTTAAAGATTCGCAAAAATATATAAACCTGTTAATTAAAGTATAAACTCAATATAATCATTAAAATTCCACTTCTTGTTATATGTTTTTCATTCGAATGCATAAACGCTTTCTACACAGTAAAATATAAATATCACATCTAACTTTTATCTAGTAAAACATTATTAACTCGTAATTAATTTTATAAAAATTATATTATTTATGCAAACTCTCTTTCAGAAATATCACTACTGATATGTTTATGCAACAAATTAAGCATAAATAATTTCTTTCTAGTAAGATATTGGCAAACGACGGTACCATTCGTTTTCCTATAACATGCTTTAATGTTTCGTCATTCAATATTTGAAATCCGTTAGTACGACGATTTATTCCAAAAGAAAAACGTACAGCGGCTACGTACCTTTCCTATCGCGACACGCAAATGTAAAATACATTTACTTTCTATAGATGTTATGATCAAATATACTTCCGAAACTCACATTTTATGTTCTGAAAACTGTATTTTGAACCATAAAAAACATTTATGTATGATATTTCGCGATGTCGCAGAAATTTGGCAAAGTAAACAAAAAAGACATAATATAATAAAGACGTGCGGTACGATTTAGCTAAATTATCGCATACTCGAAATACAATCGAGGTAAGATCATTATCCATTCGGTGATAGGAAACGCAATAGAGTACGTGTATACCACGCAAAATACGACCGCTAAGTTGCTAATGAAGAGACACTACGGCATAAATATATAATAGAACCACAGGTGATATCTATTTAACAGATAGCATCGTATATTACGAGGTAAAGAATTTTCATCTCTCTACGATATAGCGTCTTCAATCTACAACTTTATCACGTCTATCACGGTCTGCCGTTACATACTTAAGATGCCTTTCTTTATCTAGTCGTTCTAACTGAGCTGTTCAAATCTTTTGTGCTATTAAACTGTTCGTTTTTCCACTTGATGAGAAGTCAGAATTATTGTGTATAAGCGAGAACAATGATTCACATTTCGCCTAGCAAGCATAAAACGTCAATCAACTATTATCATCGCGTCCTGGGCGTGACAATATCAATACACGGATGCACGTAAAGGTAAAAGCAACACGATAAATCAAATATGATGAATTTCAATATCATTTTCAAAACAGCTGGGTTACGTGCTTCGATGTTTAAACTGTTTTTATCTTGTTAATGTAATTGTAAAAGATATTATTTTCCGCTAACCATCGTCGTTATTGCTACAGTAAAATTTGGTAATCTACTTTTCATTGCCGCACGTTTGCATAAAACGACTATATGAAAGTCACACACTTCGTCATTTTAAATGAAATCCAATAGTTTTTTTCTTTTTCAATGAGAATGTTGCGTGATTTCACTACTGGAATTTTTTCCTAATGAGATTCTTTTGCGAACGAAATTTTTTTACGTTTCCATACCTGTTAATAGGATGTTTCAAAGACAACTTTTTGAATTTATCACGACAGGGAGAGAGAAGGCAGCGTGTATGCGCGCGGTCGATTACGTGCCATCGCATCGACAGAAAAAGAAATGAGAACAGAAGAGTCCAATACAAGCTACGCGATATTTCGAACTACGCACGTACACGTGTGTACGTGTCGTGAGAGAAGAAAGAATGGTCGCTGCAAAATCAACGTTTTCGGAGCGAGTTAAAAAAGTTGTTAAAAGCTTTATCCAAGCTGAACTAAAGCACAGCTAACAGCTTTATTCAATCCGAATTAAAGCACAAGTTAAGCATTTACTCAGTCTCTCAAAGTATTTCCGTTTTAAATTGTATAATACTTTTTTCTCTGTGTTTCAAACGTTCTAACAAAATATTGGACATAAATGAAAACGCAATGTCCTCGCATTTATTTTTTAAATTATATAAACCTGAATATTGAACTTTTATCATAAAATATCTCTTTAATTAATTCGATTATGTATCTGTCGAATGTGATTAATTATTTTTAATGCGGTATTTGTAAAAATAAAATTTTAATTGATCGCGGAATTATAAACTACACGTTATTGATTGTGTACACTGTACATCTTAACGTAGAGAGATAACAAGAAAAAATGAAACATTCGATTTATTACGTGGTAATCGAGTTATGTAAGAAACATGGAAACAATGATTTTGCTGAAGTATCTAAAAATTTAGATCGATACAAATCTGAAAATAATTTTGTTGAACCATCAAAATAATTTTGAAGGAATCTCATGTATGCTACAAAAAATTTTTAACATTTTAACAAACCGTTCGAACATCCTGTAATTATTTTGACGGTCCAACCAAATTATTTTCAAATTTGTCTAGTTAAATTTTTAGATATTTCATCAAAATCCTTCTTTTCGTGCGTGCATAATTGTATTGGATAAAGGTAACTGTCGGAAAATCAATGTTTTGAGGGCTGAATTGAAATAGAGAATGAAAGAATAGCTAAACCCTTTATGCAGCCACACGATTTCCACGCGGAGCGAGTTCGGTCAACGAGTTGCTCTTGTACACGCAATGGTTTTCCAATTAGATTTTACCGGCGGAAAATACGGACGGCGGCGCACACACCCTGGCCAATAAATCGTGACACACTCCTAGTGGGGAAGAGAAATAGAGAGCGAGAATTGCCGCTACGACCGCGGATGCAATGAGGTTGCCGACGCGACGATAGCGCGATACATGTGTAGGCACAGAGAATATCAGCCGTTACCGTTCCGTATTTCGCGAATGGGTAACAATATTAATATTGCCAAGCGAGTTCGATGAATTTATGCGTGAACATGTTACGCCAGGCATTGTTGAATCGTTATATTATGTAGCCCGGGCATGTAGAGTAAAACGATATACATCGCTGTTGTTGCTTTTACATGCATGAGCGTGCCAGTTGATCTCCGATCCGGATACGTGGGGCAGCTATTCTAATTTTCGAGATAAACGCGATGGATGCATAAAGATCCATTATTCCATTAGGTCATAACAATCATGTATCCCCGAACGATCCTCGAACAAATATAATATAATAGACAAAACACTTTTTTTATATTTAAATTTTAAAACATAACTCTTTTCAACGGAAAAAAATTAATAGAATAGAGAAGTAACCTGTACTAAATAAACCGATCTAATAATGTATATAGTTAACAATTGTTGTGGTAAATTAAATGACCGAAAGCTAAAAATCTTATCTATAACATGACGTAGAACAATTGTTTTATCATGGAATAATTTAGTTGCTCAATTTTCTATAATTTATAATAAATAAATAATAATTTTGTACATAAGAGTTATCTTGCTTTTTATTTTTGGGTAGATTGTACAATTCCTAATCTCCTAAATGCTTCTAAGCCTTTTTTAGATAAATTTTTTTCGGACAATTGTTAAACTGAATGCAATAATTTATCTCTTTTTATAATTGAATGAAAATATTTATTTACGGTACAATAACCGTTATTAATAAAATCGACTTGCTTAAATTTTTAATAGTCACAATTTTGCATCGTAAATATTGGAATATATATGTATAATAATGTACTTCACAGTAATATATTTAATAATAATATATTTCCAAGATATTAATTAGAATCAAAGATATCTTGAGCACAAACAATTTTTAAATCATAAACGATATCGGCTATAGAAATATAATTTGGCACTCACCGCGATACGATGCGCATAGCAGCAAAACTGTGATACCACGTCGATCTGTAAAATACAAACGCAAAATCCTACAACAGCGTCCAAAATATTTCACAAATTAATTAGAACGCGCATGGAATTTTTCACTCATCTCTTTCAAGCACACACAGATTTAACAAAATACGCGTAATTACATAATTTACAAAAAGAAAGTTCTATAAAATTTCATAGACATAAAAGATTTTTTTTCAATTATTATCAGTTAAGCAATGAATTCAAGAAGAATAAGAAAATAAAAATAATGTTTATTTGATGTCACACAGACCAAATTTATATCATTTTTTTTTATCATGATTCGGTCAATATAATTTCCAATTTTCTTGTTCTTAGGAATAAACAGATAATTTTTTAACATGGCCGGGGACACTACCGCGTCTCCTGATATTAATTCCATAAGCGATTTTATATATAAATGATAAGTTTGAAAAATGTTTACCTCATGGTTGTTCCGCTGTTGCTCGATGCTTCCTGCAAGGCCTCTCTCCTCTTCTCATCAGACTTCCTCGTCGCACTCACTGGTTAAAAGGTTAGATTAACAAAACTACGATCGCGTGCATACTTTGTACGGCACTCCCGACACGACGCGCATCGTTATACATCCCGACGAAAGAATAACACATGCGAGAAAAGATTTGCGTGAAGAGAAAGTAAAATGAAACTACGAACGGTACTCGATAATATTCGTAACGTTCCACGCATCGAAGCACGAACGGTCAAATCTCAAATAGCGCAAGAATACGAAGGTCGCGAAAGACGCGCAGCTAACTTCACGCGTCACCTGCCCCGCGTACCGCGCGCCGCGCCACCACTTCTTTGATATTCTCAGCGTTTTCAATAATAAATATATAATGCGTGCAATAAATACACGTTCACAATTATCTTGCGTTATAAGTTACAACACAAGCGAATTTTTCGATCGGATATTATTTTACGAAACGTATTTCAATGAATCGTCGACAAGTACAATACAATCCCGAATTTTAGCTGAGCAATTAATAAATACAGAAACACCACAATCGTGATTCTACTTAGACACGGAAAAATATCATTCTATTGCTGAGAAAAGTGATTACACAATTGACTTTCTTTCTTTTAAATAATAATTATTTTTATATATGTAACAAAGAATGTCTTCTTAATAATATTCTTAAAATATATCTACTTATTACAATTTTTATAAAACCTCGTCATTATACTGTGTAATCGAGACAAGAATTTATTTTTTTTTTAATATTGTTATAAAATTGATCGAGGAAACGACTTCATACAATAAGAAAATCAAATTTGTTTTAATTTAATAATTTAATAATTAAAACAAATTGAAATATTACCAATTGATTGAAACTTACCAAGTTCAGAATATTCATATTTCGAATAAATTTAATGCATGTGATGAATTTACAGATTTGGATGAATTTACAGATGAATATACACACTTGTGAAATATATAAATACTCTTGAAACAAGTAATTATTACTTGCGTATATATAGGATATATTTTTCTGTGTGTATTAATTAAATCTACGACTAATTGACTGCGGCTCGACTCGTAGCCAATCCGTCCTGTGGCGTTCCATAAATGATTGAAAAATACTCAAACAATAGTGACTTCGCATCGATACTGCACGGTGCAAATTAATTAAGACTAATTAAGACGTAATTGAATATCCGAAAACGTAACGATCAAATTTAGCGTTAGCTACGCAGTGCTGCATAACCTCGAGCGCGTAATTCTAACGAAATATACATACTATTAGTACGCGTTGATTGTTAACTTTCTTTTTTACCTCCTATAACGCTTGATAGTTCACGTATGCTACGCGTTTCAATTCAAAAATACAGAGACAATTTACATTCAATTCGCAACTCAAAGCACAACACGACACATGTTCTAACTTTATATATTGTTAGAAAATCAACGTTGCTCGTAAACGTCGCAATGAAGCAACAATTTTTCTTCTCTGTCATATAAAATTTTAAGTAAAATGAGTAAAATCCCGCGAAACATCTTTCTCGATTGACGATCGTCGTCTCAATACTCCTAATTGCGGAAGTTAAGTAATGGATCGATATGTAGATAATCGCTTTCCTCATTTTCTTAATCTTTTCGCGACTAAGAATTAATACGATGGAATGCGGAGCGTTTTCCTGTGCTGCCTACTGGCTCGAGCCTCGAAGCGGGAATGAGAGCGCGGGGAAACACGGCGTAGGGCGCACCGCAAAAACAAACATCAAGGTCGCGCGTGCCGGCCAATCCGTTGTCGTTTTAAAATTTAAAGTATTCAACGTACTTTATAAATTTATGAAATAATTTCGCCATAAATGCCTCTACTTTCAAAATAATTTTGATGGATAAACATACGATGTGTTGTCGAGTTTCGCACTTGATAAAAAAAAAATTATGATTTTACACACACAAAAATATTAAGCATTTGTATTTTTGTTCTAAAATTCTTTTATGATATTCCACACTATTTTCTATTAATTACCGACATTATACGTACATACATTTACAAATTTTTGAAACAAAAAATAATTTATAATAAATGTTGTAAATAAATTTTTCACCTGAAACTTTAAATAATGGTTAATAGAATGCCAATACTTTGCCAAGGCTGTTACATTAAAATATCAGTTTTCTGACTTTAGCATTTAAGAAAATCGTGGTCAATTATAATATTGATATTCGCTGATCCTCTCTTTTCAGCCGGAAAGAAGTTTTAACCCAGAGGTAATAATTGTCGATTGACCTAATTTTCTTCATGTAATCGATCATCTGAGGTATTTTACATCCTAATTGAAATCACTATTATTAATAATATATTATATATTATTAATTGTTTTCCGATTTATTATTCGAAAATGTTATAGATATACCCCTGAGGATTTAATCACAATTTTCTGAAAAAAAGTAAAAATAAATCAAACAAATATTAAAAATATCTTATTTTGGCAATATTTCTAAAAAATAAAGATTTTAATTAATATAACATCTTGTATTGCGGATTTTTAATAGAATTGCATATTTGAAGGTTTGTAAAAATAATATTGTTAAGAAAAGGAAAAATATATTAAATAAAATTCACACAACACGATATTTTATATTGTACAATATAATTAACATTTTTTCGCCGCTGTGACTATTCCTTAAAGATGTTTCTCGTAATTAATCCATCTTTCTATTACGATGCTATCGTCCATCCATTTCTGATGTGGCATATGAGCGTGTCGTTGCCACAAACACAAAGCAAACCGCAGCAAAATTAATTGTGTGATTTATATATGCTGCCACTGGCAACATATAATTAATCCCTGTTGCTAGGTATTGTTTGTCGCGGACGAGGGAACGCGCGAGGACGTCAAAGTGGGCGAGTAAGTGCGATCGATTTGCAATAAATGGCACTTGCCGGCATTGTGCGCTCGGTCAATTCCGCGGTTGACGCTAAATTAACTCAAAATTCAGTAAGCCTCTCTTGGTATCATTGCCGGCGATTTATGGCACGAAATAATATGTAATTCATCCGTCCGATCTCGACCCGCTCCTTTTTCATCCTGCCTCGCATATGGTTCGCTGCCCTGAAAAAAAATAAAAGAGAGAGTTATTAATCTTGATGTTTTTAACGGCATAGTTTTACCGTGACGAAATATCATCACAAAGTACGTCGTCTTTGTAGTTACATTATCGGTATAACGATGAAATATTGCAAACAATATTATGAGAATGACTTGTGTAATTATATAATTTATCTTCCTAGCGCTAGTCATTTAATGCACCGAAATTAAAAGAGATATAAAATATAGTTTTAAGCTGAATATTTTTAAAATATTACAGGCAAAAATTTATATAGTGATTTATCTTCAAATGACGATTGTAATAAATGTCCTTTATTTATCCAAGTAAACGAAGGTGTATATAGCTTTTTAAAATATTTGTTATAAAATGTCACAAACTTTATTCGCGTATATGAACGCTTTCTTTATTGACGATATTTGGTAAAGTAAACTAATGAATACCCGATATAAATGGTAATAAAATAGTATAATGGTAGCAAATTTACAAATATTAATAAATACAATAATATTCTCTTAAACGCGAAGGGATTAAAATGTAAAGCGCATTTACTTGTTGAAACGTTTTGGCTTAATATAATTTTAAAATATATCACACGCGTCCAAATAATATTATATGTATATTTATGATAAAATTTCACACAATACAATCTCAGTAACATGGACTTCATAATTGCAGAATTTTGTCGATTATATTACACTTATAGTGATGGATTGGTAGAGATAATTTATGGACATGTATCCCTGTCATCATAAATAATAACTTTTTAATTACATTTCAGACAAATCGGAGCGATGCGCATCGAGTTGTCCTAAAGGATGTACAGCCCAATCATACCGGCAAATATCGTTGCGAAGTCTCCGGAGATTCTCCCTCGTTTAATACCGTAATGGTTTCTGGTTACATGCACGTAGCTAGTGAGTATCTGGAGAAACGTATTTTACATCTTAGCAAAGATAACACGACGTACACTGCGAAGACTGAAAAGCGAAGCTTAACGCATAGCTAAGCAAACATATTCCTTTCTATGAATTTCGATATGAGTAAATATGTGACGAAAAGAGTAAAAGCCTACATAAGCCTACATGTTCCTCGTACATGCATTAATTTAAAATAAAATACTATAATTTTACAGAATTATCGTTCTCAAAATAATTACAAAATAATTATAGCTAATTAATTACAAAATTAATATCAGTATAATGAAAGACTAAAATTTGATCAAAATAATATTGCATCGTGTAATATGCAGGAAAACATTTAGAATGATACTCAACAGTTAACAGTTGGAAAAAAATAACGAATAAAAAATTACTTCCAACTTCGTACAAAATTTTATTAAAAATTGTGAGAAATATCTAATTTAAAATAAGTTTTTAATATATACGTTTTCACTAAAATATTTTTATGATCTACATCAGGCAAATAAGTGTTTTCATAACATCGCATTTTTATTTCGTACATCGCGCAACATAAATTAAACTCGGATGTGTATTCCTTTCATTCGTATATATTTTTTAGCATTTTTGTTGCAATATTTTTATAACGAGTTTTTCGCGATTTTTCACAGCATTTGTTGTACATACAATTGTTATTTCAGAGAAAGATGTTAAATAACTATTATATTTTTATAACACTTCAAGTCTCTTGTAACAACATTTACTTACCAAGCCAACAATTAAAAAACCCATTATTGACTCCATAAAAATGTTAAAATTTTAAAATAATTATAAAATTGTAAAATTTATAAACTATAAAGAGAAAAGAAAAGGGAATCAGTAATTGCTATTGGATCTATTCCATAAATTTTATATAAGCTTTATAAATAACCATAATAAATTTCGAAAAATTTGAAATTTATCAAACTCGAAAGACTGTGGCATTCAGGAAATGGCTTCTTATTTTACAAAATTATAGAAGTTATGAAATATAATTAATTCCAACATTCTCGCTGATACTGCCTCGGAGAGGAAATTACAAATTAACGTCACAGGTAGCTGTTTATGCGTGCAAGATGACAAAAAGCTGGCGTCATTAGCCTTGATAAGCACGCAATAAACCTGTCTGCAAGACAGAAATCTTCGATTGGTGATGCTTATTGAATTCTTCGTCTATCCTATCTCGTTCCATCCAAGATGAAAAAGCATGAAAGCCTCCGTTAATTTCACCATTTGACGCCACTAAAGCGTTAAATGGATATCGTTAATTTATAACTACTATTCTATCGGCTAACGTTGTTTCGATGGACGCGCACGATCGTCTCATGTAATTCCCGTTTGTAACGCAGATAATTGCTGCGACCAATTCGCTACGAGATAGTACTTTTTGCGGCGTCCTTCGTATATAAGCGACACCTATTCCGCGCCAGCTGGGACGCATTGTTAAAATTCAATAAAAACATTTTATCGTCCCATTCGAGGGCGGTTAACAGCTAGCGGAGAGGACGAGGATCCGTGATGAATCGCGGATTCGGTCGTGACCCGTTAAGCTCTTTTTTTTTTCGGTCGCTTTTGCCCACGACTTTGTTCCTCGCACGCTACTATAGAGGCACCTACAGATCTCTTTCTCTCTTCTCCGGTATGTCTCTCGCGAGAGTGCCTTTCATTATCGTTGATTATCCTACATGGCGACTAGTATTGTCACCGTAATCGCGCCCAATTAAAACGCAGTTAGGCGAGGAGCGAGAGACCAGAGAGAAACCGAATAGCGATGGTAGCAGCGGCGACGGCTGTGAAAAGGAAGGAGACGCAAAGATCGAGGAAGGAACATTCGCGGGTGCCGTTCCCACCGTTCCTTACTGCCGTCGTCGACCTAACGACGGCACAAGCACGTTAGGGAACCTCTTTCGAAGGAACGAGGTGATTGCCTTCTCTTTCCGATCACGAATCTCTCGTAAAAGCTCGACACTAGATCGGTAAGTTTCGAAACCCTGCACCTTGTGCAAGCCCGTGCAAGCCCCTTTCGTCCTTGCCGCTCTCGGATGCACTGTCTCTCTCGTTTCCTCTTTCCCAGTTCTCACGAGGCCAGTGATTCCATTCTACGCGACACATGAGTTGAAAACCGTAATACTCCTCGGTCGTGTCCTTGAGAGTACTCGTGGCGAAGATCGCGCGAGAAAGGAGCAGACGTAGGCGGAAGTCGTTGCGGGGAAGTGAGACAATTCCCTGACAGTTTACCGGATTGCCACCGCAGTTACGTGTCATGAGGAGAGATTCACTACCTTCTGTGGACGTTATAATGATCCTCCAAGATGTACACGATACGTTATGTATGTGTATATATATGTCGTAAGTCAGGCTCGAACTTCGTCTAATGACGATGATGTTTGCGGAAACATCCATGTAACTTACCGTGAGGGACCGAAAAGGCCAATTTTGAATAAAGCTATGCGCGACGCGAACGCGTTTTATATTTATGAAGGCGCATCGCCTCGGGCTTTGTACGGAAACACTACTTCTAATTTACGGCGCGGAGGACGCGCATCGCTCTTTCAATTCAATTTCCCGAGATGTGCAACGCACCACAGCGATATCCGTGTATAGACGGAAATCCTCTCCCCCATTGTTCAGGGATAAAAGTTACATTTTTGCTGCGTCGCCTATATCCTCGTGTGATTCATATAACTGCGAGACAATTAACAAAGTACGATACATTAATACAGAGAGTGATTGGAAAATACTTCCTCGGTATAGAAATAAAGGATTATTTTACATCAATTTTATTTTTATTTGCCCAACAGAAAGTAGATATTGTTATAAAGCTGTATACACATACTAATATATAGTTATTTAATAAATATAGGAATTATCTATATACAAATTAAACTTAATATACATCTATATACATATTTATAAAATAAGATATATTGTATAATATAATTCACAAACAAAAAATTAGAATGGACTCACCAACGAAGTTGATTGCAAATTCGACTCTGGATTTGAATCTTCCTCAGTGTGTAAGTCAAGCACAAGAGAGAGAGAGAGAGAGAGAGAGAGAGAGAGAGAGAGAGAGAGAGA